>NC_089253.1:96988998-97311318 GCF_963930625.1 Muntiacus reevesi
ATTTAGAAAAGGCAGAGGAAGCAGAAATCAAATTGCCAATGTCCATTGGATTATCAAAAAAGCAAGAGAGTTCCAGAAAAATATCTACTACTGCTTTACTGACTACGCCAAAGCCTTTGAAGTCAAAGTTCACTTGACTTCAGACTCCAAGATGTCTGTCTCTAAGTGAGTGATCACATCATCGTGGTTATCTGTCACGAAGATCTTTTTTTGTGGAAAAATCTTAAAGCGATGAGAATACCAGACCACCTTACCTGCTTCGTGAGAAATCTGTATGCAGGTCAAGAAGCAATCATGAGAACTGTACATGTAACAACAGACTGGTTCCAAATTGGGAAAGGAGTATGTCAAGGCTATATATTGTCACCCTGCTTATTTAACTTACATGTGGAGTACATAATGTGAAATGCTGGGCTGAATGAAACACAAGCTGGAAACAAGATTGCCTGGAGAAATATCAATAACCTCAAATATGCAGATGACACTACCCTTATGGCAGAAAGTGAAGAGGAACTAAAGAGCCTCTTGTGAAAATGAAAGAGGAGAGTGAGAAAGCTGGCTTAAAACTCAGCACTCAAAAAACAAAGATCATGGCATCTGGTCCCATCACTTCATGGCAAATAGATGGGGAAACAGTGGAAACTGTGACAGACTTTACTTTTTTGGGCTCCAGGATCACTGCAGATGTTGACTGCAGCCATGAAATTAAAAGACGCTTGCTACTTGGAAGAAAAGCCATGGCAAACCTAGACAGCATATTAAAAAGCAGAGACATTACTTTGCTGACAAAGGGCCATCTAGTCAAAGCTATAGTTTTTCCAGTAGTCATGTATGGATGTGAGAGTTGGATCATAAATAAAGCTGAGCATTGAAGAATTGATGCATTTGAACTGTAGTGTTGGAGAAGACTGTTGCAAGTCCCTTGGACTGCGAGGAGAGCAAACCAGTCCATCCTAAAGGAAATCAGTCCTGAATGTTCATTGGAAGGACTGATGCTGAAGCTGAAGCTCCAATACTTTGGCCACCTGATGCAAAGAACTGACTCATTGGAAAAGACCCTGATGCTGGGAAAGATTGAAGGCAGCAGGAGAAAGGGATAACAGAGGATGAGATGGTTGTATGGCATCACCAACTCGATGGACATGACTTTGAGCAAGCTCTGGGAGCTGGTGATGGACAGGGAAGCCTGGTGTGCTGCAGGCC
Source organism: Muntiacus reevesi (assembly GCF_963930625.1). Taxonomy (NCBI): domain Eukaryota; kingdom Metazoa; phylum Chordata; class Mammalia; order Artiodactyla; family Cervidae; genus Muntiacus; species Muntiacus reevesi. The sequence continues at coordinate 96,990,202 of NC_089253.1, forward strand.
ACGGTGTGGCAAGGAGTCAGACATGACTGAACTGAACTGAACCTGATCGTCCAGTGGCTAAGACTCCATGCTCCAAATGCAGAGGCCTGGGTTTGATACCTGCTCAGGAAAATGGATCCCACTTGCCCACAACTAAGACCCAGTGCAGCCAAATAAATAATATATTTTTGACTACTTTATAAAGAGTAAAAAACATAAAACAAATTTAAACATTTCTGTGGCCTTCCCAAGAGTGTCAAGGAGAAGCATGCTCTCCAAACACCTCTGCCCAGCTCTCCCCACCCCCACATTTTCACAACTGTTCACAATGAGGGCATAAAAACCACTCCTCCTTTTCTTTCTCGTCATTTGTTTTGCTCGCTAAGTTGTCTTGGACTCTTTGGGACCACATGAACTGTAGCCTACCGGCTCCTCTGTCCATGGTATTTTCCAGGCAAGAATATTGGGGTGCATTGCCATTTCCTCCTTCAGGGGATCTTCCTGACCCAGGATTCGAATTCGTGTGTCTCCAGCATTGGCGGGCAGATTCTTTACCATTGAGCCACCAGGGAAACCTTCTTTCCTTTCATAGTGACCTAGTATTTCTCTTGTGCCTGGAATTTTATGTGGCTAGTTTTCTTTGTCACCTGCTTATCAATAACATTTTCCAAAGGCTCAAACACATCAGAACCATTTAATTTCTGGAAGCCCCTTTTCACTCCAGACTGATGGCATTCTCAATCCACTACACAGCACTGCCCTCTTGACCCTTCCTCTGTTGTCATCCCTCTGACTCTTGACCTTTCCCCTGTCTGGTTCCCTTTTCCTGGAACCCCTTTGTGGTTTACTCTCTTATTTTGCTGAAGTCAGTAGCTTCCTGAGAAGGGTGCTTGTCTGAAATGTGTTTATTCTACTCATCTCCTATGGATAGTTTGGTAGGGTATAGAATTCTAAATTGGAAATACTTTTCCTTCAACATTTCTGAAGTCATAGTTTTTAACTGTTGGCTTCCAGGGTTGCTGTGTAAAAGGTCAAAGTCATTATGATTCCTCACCACTTGTGTGTGATATTTGTTCTCTCTGAAAGATTTTAGGATTTTCTCGCTATCCTTCAGTTCAGTTCAGTAGCTCAGTAGTATCTGACTCTTTGTGACTCCATGGGCTGCAGCACACCAGGCTTCCCTGTCCATCACCAACTCCCAGAGCTTGCTCAAAGTCATGTCCATTGAGTCAGTGATCCCATCCAACCATGTCATCCTCTGTCATCCCTTTCTCCTCCTGCCTTCAATCTTTCCCAGCATCAGGGTCTTTTCCAATGAGTCAGTTCTTTGCATCAGGTGGCCAAAGTATTGGAGTTTAAGCTTCAGCATCAATCCTTCCAATGAATATTCAGGGCTGATTTCCTTTAGGATGGACTGGTTGGATATTCTTGCAGTCCAAGGGACTCTGAAGAGTCTTCTCCAGCACTACAGTTCAAAAGCATCAATTCTTCAGCACTCAGCTTTCTTTATAGTCCAACTCTCTCATCACATCTTTATTCTTGGTCTCAAATAACACAGTAGATGTGGGCCTTGCTCATGGTACTGTGCACACGGTGGTTCTCTCCATTCTACATGCTCATGTCCGTTAGTTTTGGAACTTTGTGAAGAACAAGCCCCTTCCATAGTCTATGCTCTGTCTTGATGAAATTCCTTTTACATTCTGACTGGACCTCTAATTTTAATTTTCTGTTCTCACATACTGTTTACCTCTATTTCTGGTAGATAGTCTTTTTTAAAAGTTTTATTTATTAATACTTTTGGATGCACTGGGTCTTCATTGCTTCTCAGACTTTCTCTAGTTGCAGCAAGCTGTGGCCACTCTACTTTGCTTCTCATTGTGGTAGTTTCTGTTGTTGTGGAGCATGGGCCCTTGGCATGTGGGCTCAGTAGTTGTGGCACACAGGCTTTGTTGCTCTGTGGCATTTGGGATCTTCCCAGTGAGTGTTAGTCGCTCAGTCATGTCCGACTCTTTGTGACCCCATGGACTGTAGCCCACAGGCTCCTCTGTCTCTGGAATTCTCCAGGCAAGAATACTGGAGTGGGTTGCCATTTCCTTCTCCCAGATGGGGATCTTCCCATCCCAGGGATTGAACCAGGTCTCACACTTTGCAGACAGATTCTTTACCAATGAGCTACCAGGAAAGCCCCAAGTAGCATTTGGGATCTTCCCAGACTAGGGGTCAAACCCATGTCCCCTGAACTGGCAGGTAGATTCTTAACTACTGGACCACCAAGGAAGCCCTCCAGTAGATATTCTTAAATTTACCTTTCATCCCTTCTTTTTGTTAGTTAAGCTCTTTGATCCCTAGCTTCTGACACAATGTTCCTAAAACCCTTAAATTTTCTAAGTCAGAAGAGTCAAAAAGGTGCATTTTGATATTCATAACATGCCTCTTTCAATCCCACCTGAGTTTATTTTAACAATGTGGTCTTTGGAAAGCTCCTAGGGATGGGGGCTGGTTGCCAGGAGAACCATCTGAGTGATTAGATGGTTGGGACGCTCAGCCTCACCCTCTGACCTCTGGGGAGGGTGGCAGGGGCGCTGAATATTGAACTCAATCACCAATGGCTAATTAACCAGTTATACCCATAAAAACCCAAAGGATAGGGTTGGGAGCGCTTCTGGATTGGTGAACATGCAGAAATTCGAGGAATGTTGTGCCTAGAGAGAACATGGAAGCTCCATGCCTGTCTCATACACCTGGCCCTACATACCTGTGCCATCTGGCCATTCCTGAGTTACATCTTTTTATTATATAATAAACTGTTGATCTATGAAGTAAACTGCTTTCCTGTGTTCTATAAGCAGCCCTAGCAAATTCATTAAACCTGAGGAGGGGGTTGTAGACAACTGCAGTATATAGTCTGTGGATGGGAAATGCTACCAAAATTTTGGCTGTCTGCATGGATGCTGAACAGAAATACATAGTTATGGAGGATAAGGAAAGAATGGCTTTATTTCTTTGCCAGGCAAAGGGGTAACACAGGAGGCTAGTGCCTCAAGAACTGTGCCCCTTCCCTGGAGAATAGGGAGAGGTCTTATAGACGTGCTCTTGGTCAGGGAATGTTATAAGAATCAAGGCAGTAACAGTCTTGAATTCTTTTTTTCTTCCAACCTGTGTACCCTGCATTGGCAGGAAGATTCTTAGCCAGTGTGCTACCAAGGAAGTCCCACTTTTTTTTTTTAACTTGACGTATACTTGATTTACAACGTTGTGTTGATTTTTGCTGTACAGCAAAGTAATTCAGTTATACATATACATGCATTTTTAAATATTCTTTTACACTATGGTTTATCATAGAATATTGAATATAGTTCCCTGTGTTATACAGTAGGACCTTGTTTTTTATCCATTCTAGTATACTAGATATATATATATATATATATATATATATATACACTAGTATATCTATATACTAGTTTGCAGCCACTAGCCCCAAACTCCCACTTCATCCTTCCTTCAGCCCCTCCCCCTTGGCAACCACAACTCTGTTCTCTATGTCTGTGGGCTTGTTTTTGTTTTGTAGATAAGTTCATTTGTGCCATATTTTAGATTCCACACATGAGTGATATCATGGTATCTGTCTTTCTTTGTCTGACATAATTAACTTAGTACAATAATCTCTAAGAATATTCATGTTGCTGCAAACAACATTATTTCATACCTTTTTATGGCTGAGAAGTATTTCATTGTGTATATATACATCTTCTTTATCTATTCATCGGTTCATGGACATTTGGATTGTGTTCATGTCTTGGCTATTGTGAATAATGCATGTACCTTTTGGATTAGAGTTTTTCTGGATAGATGTCCAGGAGTGGGATTCCTGGGTCATATGGCAATCTCTTTTTAGTTTCCTGAGGAACCTCCACACTGTTTTAACAGTGGCTGCAACAACTTATATTTCCAGCAACAGTGCAGAAGGGTTTCCTTTTCCCCACACCCTCTTCAACATTTATTATTTGTAGAGTGAAAGCAAAATGTCTAGTGTAATGATCAGAAGGAGGAAGAGGGCTAAGGGAAGCAGCCTTGAAAGGAAATCACAGGCCATCCTGTGACACAGGATGTCAGGACAGAGCAGGACAGTTGCTGGAGGGACAGGCAGACCAATGGTCCAGTCCAAAAGGAGTCCAGATGGTAGCAAAACTGATGAGCTGCATGGAAACCTTAGTGGGATCAGTCCTGTTCAGGATGATCAACCCTCTTCATGGAAAACACCAAGAAACTATGTGATGACAATGCCATGATGTTAACAAAGTCACATGAGCTTTAAGGGCTTGTCTCATTATAGAGGAACATAGTGACTATGTAGGTGAAATCATAATTTTTTAAATTTGTAAATAGAAGTACTTTTTCCCCAAATGCTGCTCCAAGTTACTCAATAGGATTTCTTTGTATTACTTTCTTTTCAAAGAAAACAGTGCATGACAAGATCATAAACATGTCATTCTCTTTCAGTTGTAATGTTTTAAAATTATTACTGAGTATACTGTGATGTTAATAAAGCTCTTAATTCATTTGGTTTTTAAAAATTGAGTTAAACTGTAGAATGGGGGTTCAGTGTCCTCAGAGAGGTGGAGAATGGCTGGGTTGTTACCTCTCTGAGTTCATGTTGGTTTTTTCTAACTTTCTCATGGATAATTTTCCTTCACAAGTACAGCTCCCCCTCCCCCCATTTTAGTGCAAGTACAGATTTCTAAAGGCCTTTATTTTGCATTCTGCACTGACACTTCCACCCAGGCTCCTGTCCTGTGTCTTCTCTAGTCTCCTCTCACTCTGCTGTCTTAGGAATTTTCCTTGGGGGATGCAGCTCGACTGACAGTTTCAGGAACCTACCTAATTGAAGTGGCTTTAAAAGGCTGCAGACGTTTCCCCTCTTCAGTAGTGGTGGTCTAGGGCTGGGTGAGGGGTCCTCAGGACTTGGGACCCCATCTGACTCTCTTTCTTGGATCCTTGTCAGGGGATCCTGTCCAGCTTCATGTCCCACCTGTGAGCTGAGGATGGAGAAGGAGGAGGGAGGTCTCTATGGCCAACATCCCCCTGGCCAGAACTTCTTGGCCCACCTGCTGGGAAAGTAAGGACATGGATCAGCTCCAGGTGGAGTTACTCAAAGGCAAAGGAGGCTGGGGACTCTGTTCTCAGATACTGGTGGGCTGGGCTCACCACCTGGGACACCTCCAGAAGTCCAGGGGTGTGAAGAATTCTCCACCCCCTGGAGCGGACCGTCTTTTCTGTTTCTTCTGAGATAGTTCCCTTTCTCCCCCATGTGAAGCCTGGGAGGTTTCCTTCTAGAAGCAGAAGAGGGGTGGAAGTGGGAAGTGAACCCTGCCTGCCCAGGAGGGGCAGGCACCATGGGGCAGGAGGGACACAGTCCCTGCATGTGGGCACTGCTGTCTGTCCCAAGCTTTGTGGGGTTCCCTGGTGACCCCTCCCATCCTCTCTCCTGGATCCTCTCTCAGGGCTCCTGCATGGCCACACTTGGGCCAGAGAGAAGCACACCTCCCGAGACATCTGCTCCGGGTGGTGCCTGAGGCTCGCTCCCACCTCCAGGACCAGCCTCTCGCTGTCCAACCAGGGACCCAGCCCTGTGACATCTCCTACCATGCTCAATACCCAAAACAGCACACAGGGAATTCCCTGGTGGTCCAGTGGTTAAGACTACTTACATTCACTACCAAGTGTGTAGGTTCAAACCCTGGTCAGGGAACTAAAATCCAAAAGAGAAAACAAAACAAACAAACAAAACAAAACAACATATGTACCAAATACATAATAAACAATTACATAATACAGTATAATACCTGTTGTTACCTTAACATAAGAATATGAGAAACAAGAGTTTTTTAAACTATATATTTGTCCATATTACTTACTTCTCAGTTACATGAATGCACTTTTATTTATTTAGGCCACAGTGTAAGACTTGTGGGATCTTGGTGGGGCGTCCTAAACACTAGACCACCAGGCAATTCCCATAAATGCTATTTTTAAACAGTAACAATGACTAACTAACATGGCATTAGTAGTAATTAATAGTAGGACTAACTATTAAACAAAATACTATTAAACAAAAACTATTAAACAAAATAGTAGGACTAATATTAAACAAAAATATTTGTTAAACATAACAATATTTTATGATGTTTTTTATTCTTGATATATTAATTTATCTTGTTTACTATTTTAACTTTTTATATAAAAAATCTGTTGGCCATAATAATAATATTTTGTATTCTTAATATATATAAATGTAAGACATATATAAAAGAAAACATAAATAAATAGGATTAATTAAACAGATATTCATATTTAATAAAAGTCACAATGACACATTTTACTCTGTCCCATGATAAAACAGAGAATTTTTGCTTTCTCTGTCTCTTTTCCAATAACTTTCCAACTTTTCTGAATGGCTTTTGGCCTTTTGGATGTCCTTTCCTTGTTCTCTGTAGTAAAACTTAAAACATGAATACAAACAGATAAACTGCCCTCTCACCACTTCTGTTCAATATTATATTGGAAATTCTCACCAGAGCAATTAAAAGCAAAAAGAAAAGAAAGAAAGGAAAAAAGGCAACCAAATTGGAAAGGCAGAAGTAAAACTATCAGTGTTCACAGGTGACTTGATCTCATACATAGAAAAGTCATAAATAATTCTCCCATAACTACTACAGCTAATAAGCACATTTAACAAAATTTCAGAACACAAAATCAACACACAAAATGGGTTATATTTCTATACAATCATGATGAGCAACCTGAAAAGGTCCATTTATAACAGCATTCAAAAGAATAAAATACCTATGAACAAATTTAACCAAGGAAGTAAATGACATCAGAAACTACACATGATTGCTGAAAGAAATTAAAGAAGATAAAAATAAATGCAAAGACATCCATCCTACATTCGTGGATTGAAGGACTTAATATTGGTAAAGGGGTGTTCATGCTTAGTCGCTCAGTCATGTCTGACTCTGTGCTACCCCACGGACTGTAGCCCACCAGGCTCCTCTGTCCATGGAACTCTTCAGGCAAGAATACTGGAGTGGGTTGCCACGCCCTCCTCCAGGGGATCTTCCCAACCCAAGGGGGTTGCCATATCCTCCTCAAGGGGATCTTCCAAACCCAGAATTTGAACCTGAATCTCTTATGTCTTCTGCATTGGCAGGCAGGTTCTTTACCACTAGCGCCACCTGGGAAGCTTTGGTAAGGGAGCAGTACCTCCCCAAAACTGTCTATAGATTCACTGGAATCCCTATTAAGATTCCTACATCTTTTTTTTTTTTTTTTTTTTTTTTTTTTTGCAGAAATGGAAGAATTGATCCTAAAATTCACATGTAACTGCAAGGGCCTCTGAATATCCAAAACAATATGTCTTTTTCAATTGGAAGACATATTTATCTCAAAACTTACAAAGTTACTATGATCAAAACAGCATAGGACAGATAACAGAGATCAATGGGGTAGGACCAAGTGTCTGGAAATAACATATAGCTATGGCAAATTGGTTTTCACCAAGGGTTCCAGGACCATTTAATGCAGAAAAAACTTCCTCTTCTACAAATGGTGCTGGGCAACTGGCTGTTGTTGTTTAGTCACTAAGTTGTGTCCACCTCTTTGTCATCCCATGGACTGTAGCTCACCAGGTTCCTTTATCCATGGGATTTCCCAGGCAAGAATACTGGAATGGATTTCTGTCGGGAGCTGGCAGAGAGAAACCCCGCCCGTGACAAGGTCTGGGTTCAAGGAGCTGGCACGCAAAGGCGTCCGGACCTCCGGGGGTTTCCCGGGACCGCCCCACCATCGACCCCCAGGCCTTCGTACTTTCATCTTCTGATGCTTGGCGTCCTTCTATGTTCCCTAAAAACTAGTCTGACTCTTACCTAAAATCTCTCCTTGAAACCTTTGCATGGCAGCAACACAGTCCCTGGGGGCACATGGGTCCCAATAAATAGGCCAGAGGTAAGGAAAATATTACACAGGATATCCTGCCTCTTCTGGCTCTGTTGGAATTATGATTGCCAATTTAGAATCTAAAATGCTCATGATTGCACAAAAACCCTTCCAGCACAAAACCAAGTCTGCTAGCAACAGGCCTATCTATCCTATAAACAAAAGTAGATAAAGAGTCCATTACGAGATTGAAAAGATTCCTTAGGGTGTGATCAGGAGGGAATTCATGAGACATCTGACCCTTAGGATTACATACCAGAGCTAAGTCCACCTGTGGCTGAGCTTCCCAAGATAAGGTTTGTAGATGGCTTTTCACAGTTGACTAGTTGCTGCCATGTAATTGTTTAAAAGTTATGTGTAGGTATTGACTGTTCTGGAAAGTTCTTTATGATGTAACCCGTGATTATGCACCTTGTACAATCTTATCATTCCCCCCTCCTTAAACCTCTTTAAAGGATTATTGGTTTTAGGGTGTAAAAGAATAAAGTTGTCTTGATCCTTCACTCAACCAAGACTCGACTCCTTTCTTTTCTTCGCTGACGCCGCTCATCCGAAGGGAACCCCTGGACTCTGCCGGGGTTGGACCCCGGCAGATTTCCATTTCCTTCTCCTGAGTATCTTTCCTACTCAGGGATTGAATGCACATCTCCTGCTCGGCAAGCAGATTCTTTATGAGCTACCTGAGAAGCCAGACAACTGGCTAGCCACATGCAAAAGAATGAAGTTGGATCTTAACTTCCCACCACCTACAAAAATTAGAATAGACTAATGGCCTAAATGTAAGACCTAACACTATAAAACTCTAAGAATAAAATATAGGATAAGTTTTCATGATCTTGAATTTTTTATCATTTTCTTAACTTTTTATTTTATACTGGAGTATAGTTGATTAACAATGTTGTTAGTTTCATATGTACAGCAAAGTGATTTAGTTATACCTAATATGTATCTTATTCTTTTTCAAGTTCTTTTCCCATTTAGGTTGTTACATAATACTGAGGAGAGTTCCCTGTGCTATACAGTTGGTCTTTTTGGTTAACTATTTAAAATATAGCAGTGTGTGTATATGACCTTGCAATTTTTTAGAGGATTTATTTATTTTATTTTTGGCTGTGCTGGGTCTTTGTTGCTGCAGGCAGGCTTTCTCTAGTTTTGAGCAGGAGCTACTCTTCATTGCAGTCCACAGGCTTTTCATTGCAGTGTTTACTCTTGTTACAGAGCATGGGCTCTAGGCACATGGGCTTCAGTAGTTGCAGCATGCAGATTCAGTAGTTGTGGCTCATGGTTTTAGTTGCTCTGTGGCATGCAGTATCTTCCCTGACCAGGGACTAAATCTGTGTCCCCTGCATTGGCAGATGTATTCTTAACCACTGGACTATCAGGGAAGTCCCTATGACCTGAATTTGACAGTGCATTCTTAAATATGATACCAAAAGAATGGTCAATAAAATTAAAAAAAGGTAAATTGGATTTCATCAAAGTTAAATGCTTTTGTGCATTAAAGGATGTTATCCAAAAAGTGAAGAGATGACCCATAGAATGGGAGGAAATATTTACAAATCACATTTCTAAGGGTCTAATATTAAGAACACATACAGAACTCTTACCTAACAGAAAGACAAACAACCCAACTAAAAAATGGATAGAGGACTAGACTACAAAGACAATTTCCCAAAGAAGACATACAGGTGGACAGAAGCATGTGAAAAGATTTTCAACATCATTAGTAATTACGGAAATGCAAAGACTTCCCTGGTGGTCCAGTGGTTAAGAATCTGCCTGCAAATGCACAGGACATGGGTTCAATCCATGGACACAGAAATGGGATCCCACATGCCAAGGGGCAACTATGTCCCTGTGCCATAACTGCTGAGCCCCTGCTCCACACCAAGAGACGCCACCTCAAGGAGAAGCCACCTCAAGGAGAAGCCTGCACTCCGCAGCTAGAGAGTATTTGTCATTCGCTGCTACTAGAGAAAGCCCATATGCAACAACAAAGACCCAAGGCAGACAAAAAAAATAAATTAATAAATATAAATAAAATTATTTAGACAACACTTCATACCTACTAGGATAAGTATACTTTTTAAAAAGAAATAATAACAAGCATTGGTGAGGAGTCAACAAAATTGGCACCCTTGTACATTGCTGGTGGGAACGCAATATGGCACAGTTGATGTGGTAAACACTTAAACATAGAATGACCAGCAGTTCCACTCCTAGGTAAATACTCAGTTGAAAATGGGTACCCAAACACACACCTGTGCACATGTTCACAGCTACACTACTCACAAGAACCAAATGGTGGCAGCAACCAAAACACCTATCAGAGGATGAAGGATAAACAGAGCATGATCCCTCCATCCAAGGAGTGTTACTCAGCCACAGAGGGATGCAACCTGACACAGGTTACAGGAAGAACCTCTAACAGCAGTTTCAGTGAAATAACCAGACATGAAATATCACACACTGATGATCCTGTTTACACGAAATGAAATATCTAGAACAGATAAATCCAGGGACCAAGAGGGAGAGTGATTGGAAAATGCTAACAGCTGTGGGGTCTCCTTTTGGCGTGATGACATTTGGGAACTAGTTACTGGTGGTATGGGAACTAGTTACTGGTGGTAACCAGTAGCAAATTATTGTGAATGAGAGAAATGCCACTGAATGATACACATGCAAACAGTTATTTTTATGTTGTGTGAATTTCACCTAAATTAAAAACAAATAATGGAGGTCTGTCGAAAGAACATAGGAGCCAATTGAAATAGCTCCCAAAGGGCAAAGGTCAATCTCAGCAATACAATAAATAATGATAAAATAAGTACTATAACTCATAGAACAAGTTAAATGTGTAAGATTCCATATTGCTATAAGGAATAAATAAGTTAGTGGGGGAGAAGACACAGCTCTTCCTTACCTGGAAGTGAAGTGAAGTGAAAGTTTCTCAGTCAGGTCGACTCTTTGGCCATCCCATGGACTGTAGACTGCCAGGCTCCTCTATCCGCGGAATTCTCCAGGCAAGAATACTGGAGAGGGTAGCCGTTTCCTTCTCCAGGGGATCTTCCCAACCCAGAGACTGAACCCAGGTCTCCCACATTGCAGGCAGATTCTTTACCATATGAGCCACCAGGGAAGCCCCTACCTGGAAAACTCTAATAAATATAGAAGGAATGAAAGAAAAGGAAAACACCAGTAGACAAACAGCACAGTTGTCCTGGTCTGAGCTCAAGGTGGAAAAGAATTTCCAGACATAGAGTATTTCAGAAAGGAGTGAGTTTATTCAGAACAAAGAGTGGAGATGATGAGGGCACTTCAAGCACAGCAGGCCAACCCCTGACAGACCAGGGAGAGCCCAGTTAAAACTGCAGGCAGGCTTAAGGGAGAGCCAACCCCTTCCCTGGGCTAGTAGCTAATGTTTATAGTCTCAAAACAGAGAACATTCCTGCTGGAAGGCTGGCATTAGGTGACTGGTTAGCATTGGGGGAATGTGTAATTTCCTCGGTTCTGTCTCACCACGGCAAAAATTTGAAGTGACGGATGGACCTGTGTTACAGCCCCATGTAATTTCCTCAGACAGGCCAGTGTTATAGCTCCACGTTACAGCTCAGTTTTATTTAGAAAGCAAAGGAAAATATATCCTTGAGGCGTGAGGGTGAGCTGACTTGAAAGATGTGAAGAGAAGAGAAGCCCCCAATCCTTCTAGGCTTCTTCCTTTTATATATTTGTCTCCTCCCCCCTGAGTCTGCCCTATGTAAATTGGGCTAGCCAGAAGTGAGGTTTGTTTTACCTGAGGTCCTCACTCTGGTCCTGGGACATTCCTTTGTTCTATTTTCGTGGGTTTTTCCCTTCTTTGTCTTTTTGCCACCGCCATTTTGGATTCCTTTTTCCTACTCTAACTACCTAACAGTTAGGGCAGGTATTTTTTACCTAATATGGGACTTGAGAACTGGCTGGTTTAGATCCAAGGGGCTCATGACAGCAGTTGCTCTTGGGTTCAGTCAGTTCTGGAGATGACCTTGGTGCAGGGCTCCACACTTGTGACCTTGGTACAAGGCTTCACACCTGTGATCTTGGTAGGGGGTTCCACAACAGTGAGAACTGTAGACAAGGCCCATGGGTAGATGCTGAAATTAGTGATGAGGATGTGTGATGAGAAAGAGGATGTTGTCAGAGTCTCTAAGTAGCTTCCTACTGGATATTTATTGATTATAGTGACTTTACCAAAGAGAAATCCACCTTACCATGATATCAAGGTGAACATTGCTGGCCAAGAGACAGATGGATGCTGTGTTATCCCCATTATGATGCCCAAGGACACAGCACTTCTTGCCAAAATGTATGAGCTCATTGTAATCTGGAGAAAACATTAGACATGTCCAAGTTAAGGGGGAATCAACAAAATAACTTCAGAAGTGTCAAGGTCATGGGCAACAGGCCAACCCTGAATATCCAGGACTGACTGAAATGGACACAGGGCCATGACGACCAAAGGCCATGTGGGTCCACGGCAAAGGGCATTATGGGAAAGCCATCCACACCTGAGTAAGTCTTGTAGTGACCAGTGCTGTGTTCGTCAGCTGCTTGCTTTTCATAATCTTGTAAGGCTGTGATAGTTGCAAGCATTAGGAGAACCTGGTGGTGGTGTTCGGTTGCTCAGTCGTGTCCAACTCTTTGCGACCCTGTGGACTGTAGCCTGCCAGGCTCCTCTGTCCATGGAGATTTCCAGGCAAGAATACTGGAGTGGGTTGCCATTTCCTTCTCTGGGGAATCTTCCTGACCCAGGGATTGAACCTATGTCTCTTGCATTGCAGGTGAATTCTTTACCATCTGAGCCACCAGGGAAGCCCAGGAGAACCTAGGCGGAGGGTATATGGGAACTCTCTGTACTAATTTCTCAACTTTTCTGAGATCTTAAGTTATTTTCTAAATAAAAACCAGGACACACACAATGGGGCATCACTACCCACTCACTATCTTTATTTTTTTTCTTTTATTCTTTTTATTGGAGTATACTTGCTAGCTTTATAAAGACCAAAATAGGGACTTTCCTGATGCGAAGAGCTGACTCATTTGAAAAGACCCTGATGCTGGGAAAGACTGAGGGCAGGAGGAGAAGGGGACGACAGAGGATGAGATGGTTGGATGGCATCACCAACGCAATGGACATGGGTTTGGGTGGACTCCAGGAGTTAGTGATGGACAGGGAAGCGTGGTGTGCTGCGGTTCATGGGGTCACAAAGAGTCGGACAGGATTGAGCAACTGAACTGAACTGAATTGAACTGGTGGTCCAGTGCTCCCAGGGCATGGGCCCCTAGTTCAATCCATGGGCAGGGAACTAGATCCCACATGCTGTAGCAACTAAGAGTTTGCGTGCCCCAGCTAAGAGTTCGAATGCCGCAACTAAGGATCCCACACTATGCAACAAAGATCCTGTGCGCCACAACTAAGACCCAGCACAGCCAAAGAAATAAATACACATTAAAAAGACCAGAATCCCTAGTGTTAACCAGGAGGTAGAGCAACTGGAGGTTTCACACCTTGCTGGTGAAATATAAAATATGTAAACTATACAAGAGCCACTTAGGAAAATGATCTGGCAGATATGACAGTGTCAGTCATATTCCATACCCCACATCCCCTAAACTCCACTGCACCCAGGTCTTCAGTTAAGATAACTGGAAGCACAGAAACACACAGCCCCGAACATGCTTGCTGGTAGCAACTCATCCACCAGGCAAACCCCGCCCAGCGTCCACCAGGAGAGAGGAAGCACAAGCTGAGTGGTGGGTTAGGTGCTGCTTGGGGTACAAGGCAGTGAACTGCTGAAAGGAGCAGCACCCTGGAAGGATCTGGACCTCCTTATGCTGAGAGAACAAGCCTGACATGCAAGGGGATGGACAGCAGGATTCCATTTACATGAAATCTAGAAACAGGTGAGACTCCAGTGAGCGGATGGGGCAGAGAGGAGCGGCTGGGGACGTTTCAGCTATACATTTGTTGACTCATCCGACCGTACTCTAGAAATGGAAGCATTTCACTTTAAAAATTATACTTCAATAACCTTTTCAAAAGGTAGATAAAATTAATACATTAAAAAGCAAGAACAGGGACTTCCCTGATGGTCTAGTGGTTAAGACTCCATGCTTCCAATGCAGAGGGCATAGGATCAATCCCTGGCTGCGGAACTAAGATCCCAGATGCTGCATTGAGAGGCCTCCCCCCACCAAAAAAAAAAAAAAGAAGAAAGAAATTAACACAACACTGTAAATCAACTACAACACTGTAAAATCAACTACAACATTGTGAATCAACTATAGTTGAATAAAATAAATTTTAAAAAGCAAGAACACCCAGAATACTTCTGGAAAATGAAAGTCCTGAAGGGGTCCTCGCCTTACAGAGGGTAGTGTCTTCATACCCGGAACTAAAACAGGGTGGAGCAGCCGAGGGCGGAACAGAGGAGGACCCCCCTGTGGACTCCTGGCACAGGGCGGCTGAGACTTCCCGGGGAAAGTCCAGGTACTTTCTGAAGAAAGAACCCTGCCGCCCCCGGGACGCTGGGAGCGCAGGGCCCGCGCAGCCTCAGTTCACCGCGCGGCCAGCAGGTGGCGGTGCTGCCGCCCCCGACGGGCAGCAGCCGCGCGCCTCCTGCTGGCGACTCCCGGAGGCGCGGCTTCCTGCAGGTGCACATGGAGGCAACTCTCCCCGCGAAGCCCCGAGTTGCTCGGGACCCAGAAGCTGAACGCAAGGCTGGTCCTTTATGCATGGGCGCTACCTCACAGCCTCCACGTGTACCCTCAGGCCAGAGTGGGAAGCAGTTACTAGGCTGCCTCTCTGAGTACGGGGTGGGGGGAACACCCCCTCTCCAGCCCTTGAAGCTGCCTGTGTGGGAAACCGGAGCCTTGGACCACGGCGGGGCCTAGGGCTGAGGGGTAGGGAGCCGGTTCATTCAATACACATTTTTTTTTTTTTTTTAGCGCATTTATAGCCAAAGATAAATCAACGATTAGGAAGGAGGAGCCCCATTTTCAGCAACGAGGTGTTTTCAGTCACTGGAAAGGCCTTCTCATTGAAAGGATGGAAAATCTGTATGAACTACAGAAAGCGTCCTTTTAAATGCATGGCCAAACTGAGAGAAAGAACAGGAGGGAAACAGCAAGCCCAAACATAATGAAATCGGAATCATAGGGCTTCCCTGGTGGTCCAGTGGTTAAGGATCCACCTGCCAATGCAGGGGACACGGGTTCAATCCCTGGTCCTGGAAGATCCCACATGCAGTGGAGTAACAAATCCTGCGAGACACAACTACTGAAGCCAGCGCCCCCAAGGAAGAGTAACCTCTGCTCTCTACAACTACAGAAAGCCCTCAGGCAGGAACAAAAACCCAGGGCAGCCAAAAGTAATAAGCAAATAATTTTTTAAAAGGGGGACCATAAGAGGGGGCTGAGCCCCAGGATGTGCCTGTGTGTTGAAGGAGCGGCAGGAGGAGGGGACAGGCAGGGAGGAGTGGACCCAAGCAGAATGTGAGGTTAACTGCAGGTCAGGGTAGAGGGTGAGGCTGAGGACACCACTGGGCTTATCAACAGGGCAGGATTCTGTATTCATTCCCATTTCTCCCAGCCCAGTGGGGGCCTAGCACTTTAAAATAACTGCATGTCAAGTGAGTAGATTCTGCCTGTGAAGACTTCTGGCTACTCAGGCTGAAGGTTTACAGAGGAAGGAACTGGGGACACAGAATCAACAGGACAGCCCAGCTAGCTGACCCAGAAATGTGTCCTGGAGGAGTAATCCTAATCATGACACATCCAAGAAAACATCTGAGTCTGAAAGGAAACAGACTCTTGACTCTAAGGAAACCAACAGAACTGTGAGATTTGGCATAACTTTTTGCACAAAGAGAAAAGAAGGAATTCCAGAGCTTTCTTCTGGTTTCACTAAGAAATTGCACAGGTGCCCATAAGAAATAATAGATAACTTACTCTTTTTCTTTTTTAAAAAATAAAAACAATTTCACAGCATTTGTTGTCATTTGACATAAGTGTGATCAAAATCATATGAACAAATGTTTTGAACCTGTGTCCATCAACAGATGAATGGATCTCGTCTCTTCTCTGCCATATCCTATCAGGGTTGAATTTACTCCTTGCCAGGTCTTCTTACAAGACTTTCAGGATCGAGTAATTCCTAGACAAGAAGCAAAAGCAGGATTGTCCCATTCCTCAAAGGATTTAAATGAAAACTGGTAATAAAATCAGGTACAACTACAAGAGAAGACATTGGAGAAGAACCAGGCTGGGTCTATAAGGAGCCCCCTTGAGAGGTGGCACAGATTTATGCTGTGTCAAGGTCACTTGCATCTTACTGTATCACTCTGAGAACATCACTACTGTCTGAAAAGCTGGATGAGTTCTAGTGGGAAATGATTCTTCTCTTTGTATCAGTGTTTCTGCACTAGAGCTTTGGCTTAGTGATAAATATGTGAGACCTTTTGTTGGGAAAAAAACAACAACAGGTGAAAGGATAAAGAAGATACGGTATACTGAAGACTTTCCTGGTGGTCCAGTGATTAAGACTCTGAGTTCCCAGTGCAGGGGGCCTGGGTTTGATCCCTGTTCAGGGACCTAGATACCACATGCTACAGCTAAGAGATTGCATGCCGCAATCAAGATCTGGCACAGTCAAGTAAATAAATAAATATTTTAAAAAGAAAATGTGGTAACTCAATGGAATATTACTCAGCCATAAAAAGACTGAAATTCTGCAATTTACAACAATGTGGATAGACATAGAGATTACTATGCTTAGTGAAATCAGTCAGATAGGAAAAGACAAATACCACATGTTATTACTTATATGTGATGACTTTTTTTGGCCGTGAAGTTTTCAGGATCTTAGTTCTCCAACAGGGAATTGAACCTGGGTCCCCGCAGTGAAAGCACTGAGTCCTAACCACTGGACCACCAGGGAATTCCCTGTATATGGAAACTTCAAAATAAAACAAACTAGTGAATACATTTAAACAGAATCAGACTCACATATATGAGAACAAACTAATGGCTACCAGTGGGGAGAAGGGAGGGAGAGGGGCAAGACAGGAGTATAGGATTAATAGATACAAACTACTTTGTATAAAATAGATAAGCAATGCGGATTTACTGTACAGCACAGGAAAATACAGCCATTATTTGGTAATCACTTTAAATGGAGTATAATCCATTAAAATGTTGAATCACTATGTTGTACACCTGAAACTAATACCATAAATCAACCATGCAGCAGTAAAAGAAACAATATGAGTAAACGTTTCAGATGCCTAAAAAAACTGTTTCACATTCCCAAGAATTTCTCACTTCGTTGATAATTTCTGGTTGGAGACACTTTGGAGCAGAGTAATGTTATACTCTTCTAGCATGATTCACCTTGTTGTTTCCTTGACCTTATTTTTGAATGAATCTCTTCTGCATCTCCTAATATGAGATTTATAAACTCATCAAAAGTGCTTCGCTGGTGGCAGACATAAAGAATCCACCTGCAATGCAGGAGACCTGAGTTTGATCCCTGGGTCAGGAAGATTCCCTGGAGAAGGGAATGGCTACCCATTCCAGTATTTTTGCCTGGAGAATTTCACGGACAGAGGAGCCTGGTGGGCTACAGTCCATGGGGTTGCAAAGAGTCGGACACGACTGAGCGACTAACACACACACATACTCATCAAAAGCAAGGAGATCGCCCTCTATTCACATACTCACCTGGGGCTAAAGCCACACTTGAAGCCAAGATCTAGTTTGCAAGACTCTAAAGATGAGGTTGAGGAGTGCACTGTCACCTTTTCGTTCCTGAGTTTGATCCCTGGGTCAGGAAGATCCCCTGGAGAAGGGAATGGCTACCCATTCCAGTATTCTTGCCCTTCTAAACTCCTCTCCCTCCACCCCTGCCCCAGCAGCTGGGAACTAAGCTGGTCAGAGGCTGGATAACCCCAGTTATCATTCCAGAAATAGGGGCCTACAGAGCTCACACTTGCTGAGATTAGTGAAGGGCAGAGCAGACCCTTTCTAAACACATGCCATAAGTGGTGAGCGGTACCTTTCTCTTTCGTGTTAGGAATGAAAAAGGACATAGTTGCATGTCTTGCGGGAGTGAGAGCACTGTGGGAGTTTTCATGCTGATAAGTCTGGAAACATAAACAAGATATACAACTTCCTAGGACGTCTGAATAGTTTCAAGTCGGTAAAGTGTCCAGGCTGATCAGGGCCAGCAGATCTGCTGATGCCCTAAGCCCAGGCTGGCCAGTGAGGCTTAGCCCTCGTCAGCCTCCCTGGGGCCCTTGGCCACAATGGGCTGCAAGAGGGTCTCTGTACAAAAGCAGAAACAAGCCAAAGGGAACCCAAGTGACTTTACACAGGGGCCTCCGCACTGGAGGCCCTCTCCACTCTGTTCAACACCTCTTTTTGCTCAATTCAGTGTGCTTCCAGCAAAAACTGCCATATTGCTGATGCCTATACTGATCTGTTCTGGGAGGAGGGACCCACCAGGAGCCCTGCAAGTCCCTCCACAGGGAAGACCCCCAGGTGGGACCTGCCCCACATCCCAGGCTCATGGAACCCCGAGCCTCAGTTCTGCCTCTGCCAGTTGCCAAGCTTGTGATCAGGCAAGCTTGGACCCAACTGCTGCCCTGCATACTGCCAACTCTCTGTTCGTCCACTCTAGGGAGGGAAAGGAGCCAGGTCCCAGGCCAGGTCCCGTCCTGCATGTCCTGGGAGCCCGGGAACCGGGTCTGCCCCAATAGTCCACGACATGCTGTCCTGATAGAATCACTGGAGGCCCGGAGAAGCCGGCCATTCCAAGCTCCAAGCCTTGTGGGCCAGCTCTGGTAGGGGCTCCTGGAGGCCCAAACTTACCTCCCGCCTCTGCAGGTGAGAAAACAGACACCAGTTCACTGCCACGCAGCCCTGGGGATATGCTTGCAGCCTCCCAGCTCATCTCTGTTCTCAGGGAGCAAAGAAGCAGGGGCTCTGGGTAGGGAGACAGCTGGGGCTGGGTGCAGAGGCTATGTGGGTGCCAGGACTGGGTGCTGAATGGGTGGGTGGGTGCCGAGGCTGCCCCAGCCACCCTGCTGCAAAGGCAAAGGGGGCGGTGAGTTGTGCAGAAGCTCTCGACACACCCCAGTGGTGGTGTGTGGGGGTCCTCTCTCTAGCATCCCCTCCGCTCTCCCTCCCCACAAGGTGTGGATTATCCCCCTCAGGTCACTGGTTAAGTATGGGCCACTGCGGGGCGGGAGGCCCCAAAGGCTGCAGAGAGGCCCAGGCTGTCCAGCCAGTGACGGAGGCACCTTTGGGCCCTGCAGGGGAGGAGGGCGGCCGGCCGGATCGTGAGAAACATGGCCCCACAGAGGCCAACCTGGGCTTGACAACTTGTTTCTCAGAGCCCAGGTCTGTCGAGAGGAGAACACTGCACCCCAAAAAAGGCCCCCTTCCTCGGATGTCAGGCCCCCACCCCACCCCGCAGGAGCAGTCCTTCTGTGGTCCTCTGGGGCATGAACAGAGGCTGGTCCCATGAAGAGAGGACCTAGTCCGGGATGCCAAGGACCTAGTCCGGGTGGTTCCCATGAACATAGAGGCAGAGGAGGGCAGCTGCTGCCCCGACCCTCTCTTGCTTGGACAACCCAAACAACACGGTCACCTGCTCATCCCATGACTCTCCGTGCTCAGAGTCTCAGGGGCCCCATGCCAGCTGCTCTCTCAGGACCCTGATGGGGTGCAGCGGGCCACCCTGTCTAGGAGCCCCCCCCCCAAGAGGTTTCCTCGAAGCCCCTGTGGTTGCTCCAGGCTGGTCAACCATCCCCTGCCCCACCACCGCTTGGCGGAAGCATTTCCCACAGGTCCTGGAGATCGGCCCTGACATGAGGTGTGAGCTAGGTGGGCTCCCCTGGATGCCCCTCCCCGAGTAGGGGCAGGGACCATAGGGACACCATGGGTGACCAGCAGCCTCCAGGGATCTGAAGGGGCAGGTGGCATGTGGAGAGAATGAAGGCCACGGAGGCTTCTGGGGTCACCCTTAGACGGTCAGCCTGACGTCTCCAAGGAGGAAGCCAAGACCGTCCGACACTGAATTTCTTCTATTTGTGGTCATGATATGAAGTCTCCTCTGAGTGGATTTAAAAAGAACATCCAGCAAATAACCACACGGCTGGTGAAAGTCAAAGTGTTAGTTGCTCAGTCGTGTCTGACTGTTTATGACCCCATGGACTATAGCCCGCCAGGCTCCTCTGTCCACGGGATCCCCAGACAAGAATACTGGAGTGGGCTGATGGTCCCTTCTTCAAGGGATCTTCCTGACCCAGGGATTGAACCTGGGTCTCCTGTATTGCAGGTAGATTCTTTACTATCTGAGTCACCAAATATATTGACAACCATAAAGTGGAGCTTCAGGCAGGGAAGTGTGCCTGAGCTGGACCTGTGGGGGCTGGATGGAGGCCTGTCCCCTCCCTGCCTGCCACGTCCTCAGGGCCAGCCCCAGTTGGATCTCCCAACAGGGGATCTGAGAAACCATGTTTTCCTTGCCCAGAAACAGCTTCCTGTTTCCTGCGCTCTTGCTCACAGTCACTGGCCATGGCCTCCCCCTTGCCTTGCTGGCCCCTCACAGGCAACTCAGCCCCCTGATCAGTCTGTGTCCACAGTTCACAGCTGGAGCTAAGGGACAGCGGGCCAGGCTGCCCACCTGCTCTCTGAGGCCCCCAGACCCCAGCCAGGGTAGGGGCAAGTAGGGCTGAGGGAAGATGCTCACGTGTTCAGGGAGGGGGTGTTAGGCAGGAGTGACCTGGAGTTCTTGGAAAGAGAAGGGGTCAGGGTGGAGGATGGGAGGTCAAGTTGGGAAAGTCAGTGGGGCCTGCAGGCCACGCATTTGTGGAACTCAGTTGCAATGGTGAGAAAACTGGTGTTTTAGTATTTAAACAAGAGGGGCTTTCCTGGCCTCTGTGACTGTGAAGTTCAGAGGTGGGCTTGCTTCAGACAAGTTGGATCCAGACACCTGGTGCAAATACTCTGGTAGGTTTCTTGCCTCTCTCTGGCGGTGACTTCATCCACAGACCGGCTCTTCCCACAACACCTTCTGGTCAGCAGCTGGATGTCTACCCTTGCCAGGGGAGCAACCACACTTTCTGTGAGCTTCGGCAAAGGCCTTCAGGCCAGGCGGACCATCTGACTGGCCAGGTTGGGTGCTCCTCCAACCTCTGGGTAAGGCGGGTGAACCCACCTAAAGCCCCACAGCCCGAGAGTGGAGAACGGAGGCCCCCAAAAGGGAAACGGAGGCACTGGCACTGGAAGGCAGAACAAACGTGGGGCAGGCAGGTGCTACCCGCCCAAGACGTGGTGGGGGTGGGGGTATTGGGTTTGGTTTTAGTTCACATACTGGTTCCTCTCTGTCTGCTGATCCTCCCCTGCCCTGTGCCCAGCAGCCAGCCTCAATGTCTGCATAGCCCAGGCTCTGTCCTCTGGTCTCCAGTGGGAAAGCCTAGGAAGCTGGTTCCAGTCAAAGTAGGGTCTCTTTGTGGGGAGGGAGCAACCATAATGGGTGGACAGTTGGTTAAAGGCGGGCCCTCTGGTCTTTGCAGTCTTGCCCATTTGCCCTTTCTGGTGGGAGAGAGGCCACCAGGGCCACACTTGGCTACATGAGGGCCAGGAGTACTGACCTTGACTTCTCCTCCCCTTCCCTTAGTGGGGAAGGAATGACAGAAGCTCCAGCTGCTCCTGCAAACTCCATGAGCTCCTGCTTCTGGGTGGGGGACTGTCAGGCAGGGGCTCTGGAGAGGGGATTTCAGGGCTGGTGGATCCAGGATCCGAGATGGGCCATCTCTGTGGGGCTCGGAGAAGGGAGCCAGAATCCACCCACATTCCTCACAGGCTGTGGCAGGTGACAGAGGGGGTTCCAGCCCCTCTGCAGAGCTGAGCCCTAGGACTGGGACTTTGCAGAACTAGAGATGGCGACCCTGCTGGCCACTGGCAGGGACAGCTGCAGAGGTGGATGTGGGGGCTGATGTGAGGTGAAGGGTGGATCTCTGGGGGAGTTTGTTTGCTTTACCAGCCCAGAACCCTCCGCTGGGAAGCAGGGCTTTCTCACACTTGCCCCCCGCCCCAAGCCTGCAGCAGCTCCACATACCCTGGATAGGACAAGCAGAACATGCCCACCCGCCCCCCCCAACCTGCTCTTTGCCCTCTGACATGCTGTGCAGAGTCAAACCAGATGGGGAAACAGCAGAGCCCACAACCCCATGCCTGGCCCATCCCTCCAGCCTCGAGCTGCCAGACCAGGAAGCTCAGCATTTGGTGTGTGAGCCCCCAACCACAGAACAAACTCAAGGCATGGGTGCTAGGCTCCCCAGGGACGTTTGAGGTTGGATCTAACTGGACTTCTCCCCTCACCCCCGATCAGCTGCAAAAGCTCTGAACAGTCGTTTCCACCCATCTCAGGCGTGGGCAGGTGAAGTGGTTACCCGGCTGCTCTCTGGCCCAGAGGGCCTGGTAGTGGAGACCGGGACCAAGACAGCGCATGGCCCCCTCTGACCACTAACCCCTCGGGCAGAGCAGTTGCAGCAGCCTCAGCTCCCCCTGGAAACCTGGTGTGAGCAAGCTGATCCAGGCCCCAGGAAGCTGAGGGTGAGGACATGGGGGTCCCTATAACTTTCTGCCTTCCTGCGGGAGCTCCTGAGTCCCCCATGACGCTGGGCAAGAGGCTGAACCCAGCCCCATCCCCACCTGCAGAGGGAGCAGAGGCCAGAGGCAAGGCCAGGGTGCGTCTCTCTAAATCCTCACCCAACCCCACCCCAGCAGGTGCAGAGAACTGGGGAGACCCCGCTCGGGATCTGAAGGGGCCAGAGAGGCCTGGCGTTGAGGGGCAGGAGTGTCGGGCCTGGGTAGGGGGCCGTTAAGCCCTGGCTTCAGGCTCGGGTTGAGGTCTTGCTACCCAGTGCTGACACAGAATTCAGAGGGATGACCAGGAAGTGGTGAGGGCGGTGGAAGTAGGATGCTCCAAGGGCAGGTGCATGGGGAGCAAGGACTCAGTGGGTGCTGGAGACCACCTCGTCCCTCCCCTGTGTTCTCAGGTGAGAGCAGCACCTGGAAGGGGCTGCGGGGGTGACCAGGGTCCACAGGACAGTGGCCAGGGACCCCTCCCCCTCGCTGCTCAGAGCTGTGCTCCCTGCACGTGAGGCGCTCCTGCTTCACATCCAGTCAGGTCAGGCAGGCTTGGCTAGGCGTCCCCTGGCCCTGGAGAGGCATCCCGACCAAGGTGGGCGGGCTCCGGTCTCGGGCCCATGCTGAAGACGGGAGTGGGGGGAGGTGTGTGCCCTTCCTTTCCGGGGTAGTGAGGTCCGCCTGCTGCATCGGGTGGGCTTATGAAGGGTTGTTCCTTTTGTGCAGTCCTGCTCTCTTCTCGGAGATCCAGAGGGCTGCCCCAGGGCCCTATCTGCGAGGAGCTGAGGGAAAGATTAATTAGAGTGGCCCACCCCGTAGCTGCCTCTTTGGTGCAGAATAAATAGTTTTTCAGATGAAGAAGCCTCCTCTCGCTGGCGCCCCTCCCAGGTCGGCGCAGTCCACCTCTCAAGGAGCAGAAGCTCGAGGAGGGGGATGGGGGGCGTTTCCATCCTCACCCCCTCCAAGTTAGGGCATGTGGGACCCTTTCTTTGCCGGTCGCCACCGTGGGCCTGGGATGCGGCGGCGTGAAGCCGCGCGCGCTCCAGGCCGCTGGTTCCCCCTACCCAGAGGCACACCGCGTCCTCGCCGGGCATGGCCAAGGAGAGTCGCGGAGCTACCCCCGTGGGCCACGACTCGAGACCCCAGTCCGCCAAAGCCACGGAAAAGCCCTAGAAAAGCCTGGCAGGGCGAGAAGTGGCAGGGCTCCGAAGGGCGCTCACACGGCAAGAGGCCAACAGGCACAGCGGCCTCGGCGCAGCTGGCCACAGCCGGCCCCCGCCCCACTCGCGCGGCCGCCCCCTCTCCGAGATCCGATCTCCGGGTGACTGCGGCCCAGCGCGGGTTAAGGGGGGCGGGACGTGGGGCGGCCCCGCCTCCGCCGCCGCGCCGGGTCCGAGCGCGCACGGGGCGCGGGGGCGGGTCGGAGCGGGCGGCGGCGGAGGGCGCGGCGCGCCGGGCGAGCGCGGGGAGCGGCGGCGCGGCCCGCGTGACCCACCGCCCGCGCCCGCGAGCCCGCGCCCCGCCGCCGCCCGGCCCAGCCGCAGGATGCGCGCCCCGCCGCTGTTGCTGCTGCTGGCCGCCTGCGCGCCGCCACCCTGTGCCACAACCGCCCCGACGCCGCCGGGCTGGGAGCCGGCGACCGACGCGCCCTGGTGTCCCTACAAGGTGCTGCCCGAGGGCCCCGAGGCGGGAGGCGGGCGCCTGTGCTTCCGCAGCCCCGCGCGCGGCTTCCGCTGCCAGGCGCCCGGCTGCGCGGCGCACGCCTCGGCCGGCCGCTCACTGCGCGCCAGCGTCCTGCGCAACCGCAGCGTGTTGCTGCAGTGGCGCCTGGGGCCGGCCGAGGCGCGCCGCGTGCGCGCCTTCGCGCTCAACTGCTCGTGGCGTGGCGCCTACACGCGCTTCCCATGCGAGCGCGTGCTGCTCGGCGCCTCCTGCCGCGACTACCTGCTGCCAGACGTGCACGACGGCGTGCGTTACCGCCTTTGCCTGCAGCCGCTGCCGCTGCGAGCCGAGCCGGCAGGCGCCCCGGAGCCCGCCGCACCCGCCGAGTGTGTGGAGTTCGCCGCCGAGCCCGCTGGCATGCGGGAGATCGTGGTGGCCATGACGGCGGTGGGTGGTTCTATCTGCGTTATGCTCGTGGTCATCTGCCTGCTCGTGGCCTACATCACCGAGAACCTCATGCACCCGGCCTTCGGGCGCCCAGGCCTACGCAGGCAGCCTTGAAGCGCGAGACGCCTGCCCGCCCGGGCTCTGCCTGCCCGACTAGGGCGCAGGAGGCCCCGAGCCCTCGGCCCGCTCTCCCCTCGTCGCTCCTGCTCCCTCTTTAGGACCTCCACACAGGACCTTCTGGAGATGGATGGGGCCCCGGCCCTTACCAGGGCCTGGCGTCACCGGACGACCTTCCCAGCCGAGCAGCTGACTCCCAGATTCCAGTTCGGGACTGGCCCTTGGGCCTGAGGAGAGGTGCCTGCCGTGTCCAGGGCTCTCCCTGCTCTCCAGAGGCCTTTGGCGGGGCCGTGAGACCACAAAGCCCCTTTTCAGAAGAGCCATCGGCAGCCCCTGGCCGTCACCCTGCGCCTCCAGCCCGTGCCGAGTTGGAAAAATCCAGGCTGTCGTCATGGCTTGGTCACTGTGTACTTGACCAACTCAAGGGCCCTCGGAGCCTGTCCTCTCCCCGCCCCGCCCCAGTGGGTTTAGGTAGCTTCGTGCCTTAGTATCTCGGGCCCATTGCAGGAGCCAGCCACCCGTCCAGTACTGTCCGAAAGGATCTGCGGCCCCGATGCTGGCAGCTCGTGTGTGCTTCTGGCTAGAGCCCCCTGGGGACCCTCCCTTCAAGCTTTGCAGGAGTGATTGGCCTGGGGAAGCAGGGTACTGCCGCGTTTCCTCCTTTGAGCATCCTACAGGCTGGAAGCCACGGCTTAGCTCAGCAGGCGGCCCAGCGTTCAGCTGTTGTATCCAGGGTGAGTGTCCCTGACCTTGGGGGGAAGCTGGTGCTTTGCCTGGGCTGGGTTCCTTCCCTTTCCTTTTGCGTTTCTGGCGAGGACTTGCCTTGGTGACTGGGGGCAGGTGGCTGGGAAGACGGGACTGGTCCGAAAAAACAGTGTTGTGTGCAGAGGGCACAGGACAGATGCCAACCTTGCCCGGCTGGACCTGCCACTGTGGTCTGGATCCCAAGCCTCAACCACAGCATGACGGATGGTATGGTCCACCCCCTCCTAGAGCTGCTGGAGATGCTGCTGCCTGCCGGGCCCCTCCACCCTCTCACCATGGACTGAAGACCGGCCTCGCCCCTCTGTGGGCACCAACCACATGACAACGCAGGGCTCTGTGTGAGCCACTGACTCTGGCCGTCCTGGACCTGGTACTTCTGGAGTCACTGTGGCTAACTCCTCCCCGCTCCCCCCAGCAGCCACCAGTGACCTCCACACCAGCAGCCTGGCTGGTGCCCCCGCAATGCCCACTCCCTACCTCTCTGTCCTTGCTCTGCCCATCCCTGGTGTGGCACTGGCCAGGTGTGAACCTGGTGCCAGTGTCTAAATGCCCATCATTCTTAGACCAAAACCACTGTTTTGTGTACTTATTTGTGACAGGGGAGAAAAGGGGTAGGGGGGAAGTTGAGCCCCTTTTCCTGACTCCTCAGGCATCAGTCAGTCCAGTGGCTGGCCCTGGACCCTTTGCCAGGTCACCTGGGGTCAGCACAGGCCAGGGGCACAGGCATGCTGCCCTTGCAGTTTGTGGCGGAGGAACAAGCGGCGTGTCCCTGGCTGGCCTGTCCACCGGGGGAGCTGGGGAAAGCATCTTCTCCCGGCCTGCTCTGTTGGGTGGGGGAGGGTGGCACTGCTGCTGTTAGAAAGAGCCCAGTCTCAGGGATGATCTACTGGAGCTGACAAGCTGCAATTAGGGGCCTCCAGGTGGGCCCCCTCCCTGGCCTGGGTCTCCCCACGTGGTGCTGGAGCTGGGCTGGGGGGCACAGGTCACAAGCAGGGCCCCTTCGGCCCTTCCCCCACCCCCACGCTGGGCCTCCCCCACCTAGGTTAGGGTGTCCTTGAGATTCTGCAGCTGGCAGTGACCCTTCTGAGCAAACACAACTGTGGGCGGGCCAGGCTCTGAGGAGTGACTCATCCCTGCCACCAGGGGGCGGGGGTGTAGTGCAGTGTCTAGACAG
Organism: Muntiacus reevesi; assembly: GCF_963930625.1. Classification (NCBI taxonomy): domain Eukaryota; kingdom Metazoa; phylum Chordata; class Mammalia; order Artiodactyla; family Cervidae; genus Muntiacus; species Muntiacus reevesi. The sequence goes on from NC_089253.1 coordinate 97,017,035, forward strand.
CCCTGGGAGTGGGAGGGGTTTTACTTCATTCTGGCTTCCTGGGGACCTTCTGCATCCCCCTGCCACCTGTGAGGGCCCTCGGGTGTCTTCCACAGGCGGGCAGTCCAGCCTCCAGCTCCTTTGTGCAGCCGGTTTCAGAGCTGGGACCACCATGAAGTTGTTGGAGGTCTGCCCTGGACCCTTCCCTCGCCCTGCACCCAATCTGGTCTGTGGCCCTGATTGAATTCATGTCAGGTGGAGCCTCAGGCCTATCCTCCCAGCTGATTCTTCAGACTGGTCAGCTGTAACCTGCAGGCTTCTACTTCAGAGATGACGTTGTAGGGCTCTGTTCAGGGGCTTCTTAGAGGCCTAGCGCCCAGCTCAGGGCTGTGGGGCAGGGGGAGCAGAAGCTCCGGAAACAATCTGGAGCTGGTGTTCAGGAAGACCACTTCTGAACCCTTGCCATTTCCGAAACTGCTCCTTTCCCCAGTGGCCCCTTGGTCCTCCCTAGGGGGTGCAAGGGACACTCAGGCTTCTGCCTACCGAGTCTCCAGTCCTCCATCCCCACCATGTCCTGGAGGAGCCTCTCCTTTCCCCACCACCCTCTCTAACTCATGCAAGGCTGGTGGGGGGACATGGGTCTTCCCTGTGCCCTGAAGGTAGGGTCCTGATGCCCATTCCTTGGTCAGGACTTTGCCCTCCTCACTGGTGCCTGAAGGTTACTTCCCTAAGCTTGTGATTTTTCTGCTGTGGGGCAGAAAGAACTGCTAGGCTTCTGAAACACTGAAGGGTTGCCTGGCTGTAGGCCTGGCCTGGCCTTTAAAGAGCCCCACACAGCCATCAGCGCCTCTTGTCTCATCTGTGAAGTGCAGTCATAAGACCAGACTCAGAGGCCTGTTTGGAGGCTTACATGAGGTCAGCCAAGCAGAAAAGAGTTAAGTGTCTGTGCTTGTTACTGTCCATGCCATGACCTGACATGCATCTTGGCCGAGATCCCCAGGCCTGCATGCATAGCCTGATCCTGCTCAGAATCCTGGGGTCCTTGAGATTCCACTACCAAACACACGCCCTCTGGTGCCCAGAACTGCCCCACAGTTTGTGTTCCACACTCAGCCAGCAGGAGGGATCCACAGTCATTCTGTGAACACATGCCCATTGCCCTGTGTGGCTGGCACTGGAGCCCTGGCAATGACACCTGGAGGCTAGATGCTTGCTTGCTTGTCTGCCTGCTCAGGCCCCTCCCCACGGCCCCCAGGCAGCTGCTTGTGCCATTGGTCCACTGGATATTCTGGCCTCCGTCCTCTTAGGAGAAACCAGTTTCATCTGTGCTGGCCTGTGAGGACCTCATGTTCCTGGGGGCTGGTCAGCTATGGGACACAAAAATGTGCAGACAGGATTGGGTGCAGTGGAGGAAACATCCCTCCATGGGGGCATGGTGTGGGGCTAGCGTTTCCCTGGAAATCTCAGATCATTGGTCTGGGATGTTGGATTTGGTTCAGAGGGACAGCCAGGGAGCCACTAGAGACTGTGGCCTGGAGGATGTGCAGTTTGGTCACTTCAGCTTAGACAGTCTAGAGAGTTCTCGGCCCTGACAGCAAGAGCCTCCTTCAGCCTCACTGCAGCTTTTTGGGGACCAGGAGTGTGTCCTCGCTGAGCCTGCTGAGAGGGAAGGTAACAGCCCCCTTCCAGGGAGGGGTCAGGCTGCACCTGACCTGAAGGCAGGAACCCAGGGGCCACATGCACAGACTTCTTTCAATGGCCCAGATTTCCTTCTTCGTTAGAGATGCAGCTAAGACGGTAAAGCATCTGCCTACAATGTGAGAGACCTGGGTTCAATCCCTGGGTTGGGAAGATCCCCTGGAGAAGGAAATGGCAACCCACTCCAGTACTCTTGCCTGGAAAATCCCACGGACAGAGGAGCCTGGTAGGTTACAGTCCATGGGGTCGCAGAGTCAGACACAACTGAGCGACTTCACTTTCTTCACTTTCACTTTAGAGATGCTAGTTCATTTCTACATTGTATTGGCTGTCTTTTCAAGTCTTCATTTTTTCCAGTGGTCTCAGTAAAATGTCCCCTTCATTTCTGATGCAAGGTGTTCTTTCATAACTCCTATCCTTTTCCTGTTTGGCTTACAATGAAATATTTGGTTAAAATGTCTGTTTTGGGGGCAAGTCTTTCTGGTTTATCTTCTCTATCTATAGGGATGTCAGCATGCTTCTTTTTTCTTTCTTAAAATATATTTGGCTGTGCTGGGTTTTAGTTTCCACATGTGGAATCTTTAGTTACAGTATGTGATATATAGTTCCCTGACCAAGGATTGAACCCAAGCGTCCTTGCATTGGGAATTAAGTCTTATCCACTGGACCACCAGGGAAGTCCCTTTTTTTCTTGAGTCTGGATGTGAGTCAGTCACTGCTTTGTCCTCTTGGTCACATATAACAGAGCCAGGTTTCCCTCACTCTTAGGTGGGGAGTGGGTGGGCTGGGATGGTGTCTATAACATCCCAGCTCTGCTGTTAACCATGTGTTAATTACATGGCCTCACCTGTCTGGGACCTGCCTTTCTTTTCCTCCCCAACTTTTATCTGGACTCTCTCCTTCCTTTGCCCCGGTGTCTCTGTTCTGCTCAATTAGGATTCCAGTCTGACAAATTCTCCCCATGCCTGTTCCTGTCCCTCCTGGCAACCACTCTGATGTTACACTGCTCACCTTGTTTTGTTTTTTTAAACTCTATACCATGTCTTTGAGATTTATCCATGCTGCAGAATGCACAAATATTTCGTTTCTGTCCATTATGTGCAATTTCTAGTGTGTGTCCCTCAGGCTGACTTGTCCTCACCCCTGGAGGAACACGAGTGGCCGCCATGCTGATCACTGTGTTGCCATGAAAACCCTTGTCCATACTTCTCAGGGACCTGTGTGAGGATTCTTCTAGGCGAGAGAACCATGGATCTTAGGGGTGTGTGTACCTCATTTCACCAATATTTTCAGCTTGTTTTTAATGGCTAAAGCCATGTAGGGAGGTTTTGACTTACTGTCTCACAGGTGCTCCGCACCAGTGTGTTCTATCTTGTGCTCATCTGTCAGCGGTGCAGCAGGGACTGAATTTGAGTCTGTTCTGCTCACTGGAGAGGCTGCCTACCACTCCCCAGTCCTATCAGCTGTTTGAGTCTCCCCTCGGATGAACTGCTCATTCACGTTCATGTACAACTTCCCATCACTATGGCTTTTCCCCCTTGGTTTTCAAGAGCTCTGCAAATACCCAGTACTGTCCAATAGGACTTTCTGAAATTGTGAAGATGTGCTTTATCTATGCTGTCTTAGTGTCCTGGGGCTGCCCCAACAAAACCTCAAACTGGGTGTCTCAGAACAGGAATTTGTCTTCTCACAGTCTGGAGGCTGGAGACCTGAAACCTTTTGCGAGTCTCACTGTACCATTGAGAGACAGCAATAATACCACTCACTGTATTATTGCTCACTTTAATCCATTATAATTTGATTGCATCTGCAAAGACCCTTTTTTAAAAAATATTATTTTTTGTTGTGCTGGGTTTTTGTTTCTGTATGTGGGCTTTCTTGAGTTGTGGTTCACGGGCTTCTCATTGCAATGGCTTCTCTGGTTGCAGGGCAGAGGTTCTAGGGCACTCCAGCTTCACTAGTAGTGACCCACAGGCTTAACTGCCCTTCGGCATGTGGAATCTTCCCAGATCAGGGATCAAACCCATGTCCCATGCATTGGCAGGTGGATTTTTAACCACTGGATGGTTAAAAATGGATGGTTAAAACCATTTGGACACCAGGGAAGTCCAAAGACCCCTATTTTCAAATAAGGGCACATCCACAGATACCAGGAGTTAGGGTATCAACTTATTCTTTTGAGGAACACAATTCAATCACAGTGGTCACTAGTCAGTAGCTATTAGTCATTGTGGATACTGTGGCTGGTGTAACCAAGAAACTGCATCACAAGTTTTAATTAATTTAAGTGTTAAGTTTAAATATCTGTATATGTTTAGTGGGGGCTGTACTGAACAGCATAATTCTAGATACATACCTTTGACCATTTTAGATGTCACAAATATTTTCTCCTATACTGTTAACATTGTCAGTAGTGTCCTTTGTTGAAAACATATCCTTAATTTTGATGATATCAGACCTATCCTTTTTTCCCTGTAAGTTGTATGTATTTTTTTGGTCTTAAGCAATTCTTGCATACTCAAAGAATACGTAAGTGGTCCCCATAAAATATTTCTTTCAACTGGCTTTATGACTTTACTTTTTATGTTTATGTCTTTAGTTGCCTCGAGGACATCTTTCTATATGGTGTGAGGTAGGGATCCAACATTTTATATCAGTACCCCAATCTGATCTGCAGAAACAATCCATCCTTTTCCAGTATATGGATAGCCCCACATTACATATCACATCCCCACACGTGCATGGGTCTCTTTACGGGCGTTGATCTGATTGCCTTTTCCTATTGTTGTACTCTATTAGTCTTATTGTTATAATCTTAACATCTGTAGGGTGAGTTTCCACACTTCCCCCTCTTTAAAATGGATTCAGTGAGACTTATGATTCCAGCCAAAATGAAGTAACAGGGATCAGAATTACTCTTCACCTGAAGCAACTAAAAAACCATACAAAATATGTGAAACAACAGTTCTAAATACATTGGCTATCATGCAATGAAGGGCCATGACCCCTAATGAGAAAGGAAAAAGATGAACTGAGTTCTGTGACTGTTCCAGCTTACTGTCTGGATGACTTTCAGGATGCAGAGGACAGAGAAGGGACTCAGGCAGAGCCCGGTACTGTCCTGAATTGAGTGGATGGCTCTGGGAGGCTAAGATGGCTGGAGATTGAGGGGGAGAAATTGGAAGAAGAGGACATAAAGATCTGTAGCTTAGGACTGACTGGTGTGTGTGAGGGAATCACCGGGCCAAGAAAGGAAGCAACAAATAGAATTAGAGGCAAAATTCCCGAGTTCAAGCAGGGCCAGGAGCAGTGTCTCTAACAACCAGCCAGAGTGCCAATCCACCCACTGGGGACACTGATTCCATGTATATCAGCTGCTGGAGGCTGCGCCATAGCTCACTGATATTCTGTTCATTTTTTCTGTTTCATTTATACTTTCTATCTGTATATCTTCTATTTAATACCCTTCTCTTCTTCAATCTCTAATCTACCGTTAATCCCATCAGTATATTTTTATAGCAAATATTTTAGTGCAATCTATAAAAGAACAATTGATAAATTATACTTTATCAAACTTAACTTTTGACTTCGAAAGACACTGATCAGAGAACAAGACAAACTGCAAGGAGAAAAATTAATCACGTATCTGGAAAATAACATATATACACACACAACTTAATTGGAGCTCCCCAAGTAGGTTAGTGTGAAGAATCTGCCTGCAATGCAGGAGACACAAGAAACCCTGGTTCAATCCCTGGGTTGGAAAGATCCCCTGGAGAAGGGCATGGCAACCCACTCCAGTATTCTTGCCTGGAGAATCCTGTGGACAGAGGAGCCTGGCGGGCTACAGTCCATAGGGCCGCAAAGAGTTGGACATGACTGAAGCGACTGAGCACACAGCACAACTTAATTACAACACAATGATAAATGCACAAATGATTTGGACACCTCATTCAAAGATGACATAGCAACAGCAAATAAGCTCCTGAAACTATGCTTCATTTCATTAGTAACTAGGTAAATATACATTAAAAACACATTGAGATACCATGAGACATCAGCTATTAAAAACACTTAAAACTGAAAAGATTAATCACATCAAATGCTGGCAAGGATGTGGAGAAACTGGAACACTGCTTGTGGGAATGTAAAATAGTACATCCGCTTTGCAAACAATTTGGCAGCAGTGCCTTAAGAAGTTAAACGTACATTTGAACATGTGATCTAATCATCCTGTGCTCAAACATTAACTGAAGAGATATGAAAGAACATGTCCATATGAAGTTTCATTCATGGATATTCACAGCAGCCTTCACTGTAGTAGCTAGAAGCTAGAAACAACCCAAATGTCCATCAACAGGTGAATGGATAAATGAAATGGGGAACACCCATACACTGGAATACTTCTCAGCAACAGAAATGAATAAACTATTTATATGTGCAATATTATTGGTGAATCTCAAAATTAATGTGCTGAGGGACTGCCCCCCCCCACAAAAAAGAGTACATACTCTATGATTCCATTTATGTAAAATTCTAGAAAATACAAACTAAGCTATACAACAGGAAACAGCTCAGTGGTCACCTGATGAGATTGGGGGAGGAGGTGGCGGGCAGGTGGAGGGGAGCCCAAGGAGGAATTACAAAGGGGTATAGGAAACTGTTGAGGGTGATAAATGTTACCATTGTATTTATTTTATGACATACAGGACCTTCCCCCACTAGGGACAGAACCTATGTCCCCTGCTGTGGAAGCAGAATCTTAACCATGGGACTGCCGTTGTTACTATTGTCACATGGATGTACACATGTCAGAACTCGTCAAACACTACCCTTTAAATGTCTAGTTGTAAGTCATTAAATTGTCTTATTTATCCATCTCAGGTTGTTTTATATTCTCCAGCTCTTGAGGAATTAATTATCCTGCTTGATGAATATGCAAGTTACCTTGTGGGAGCTCACCCTACTTTCAATCTTTTATTGGTAATACTTGCTCATGGAGTGTTCTTTGTCCCATGTGACCCTGGTGATGGATGTGTCCTAAGGGAACATTGGGTCCTCTTTATACTGGGGCCCTGGAGATTCCAATGGTCCAAGACTAAGTATATTTTTTATTTCAGCTTGGGGCTCCCATGCCATGAACAAAGTATAAAATTAAACCTCAAAGAGATGCTGGTAGCCTAAGCACAGAGCGCTCTTTCACCCACCTGGGCACCTTCTCCCTCAGGTATCTGCTATATGAGCACTTGGTGAATGTCTCCAGAGGAACAATATTTCTAAATATACTGGACATACGCAACACAGCCATTTTGGCTAGAAAAGGAGGCCCATACGCAACACAGCCATCTTGGCTAGAAAAGGGGCAAGAGTCTGTGAAAGCAGTGGGAAAGAGAAGCAGAGTGCTTAAAACTGTTCAGAGCCATAAGAGCAAGTTAAGGGTGCTACTGGAAGCATAGAAAGGCCAGGGGGAGAAGACAACAACAAGGGTGAGCTTTCTTGAAGCCCGTGACATCTGTCTGCCACTCTTCAGGGCCTGGACTAAGACCTGAAGTATGAGGTTGGCTTATGCAGAGGCAAAAAAAGTAATGGACAAGCAGTTTTCAGTCGGTAGGCCCTTAAGTTCTAAACAGGAAGCTGGGAAATGTGAGGTAGGAGAGCTCAGTATTGCACTGGGATGGTCAGACCATACTGTCTTTGAATTCAGGAGCATATTGGGAAAGCACATTGGTGGGGGGAGGTGTTGTTTTCAAAATGTAAACAGCGCTATTATTTGTGGTGGGTGTAAGAGAAATACATGTTCAACATAAAACACAAAGTCAACGGTGCTTTATTCAAAGCACCCACAACCCTATCGCCCCCGTTCTCACTGCCTCAGTGTTATGTCCTCCTAGACTTATGCTATAAGTATATTTAAATACATAGAGAGCAGAGGGGCCCTCATTCCTCCTCATTCACCCTTCACACCACCCCCCCAACCCGGTCTTTCCAAGTAAATGATTCCTTGTTGCAGTCATGCACTGTCCCTCCCCCCACACTATGCTCAAGGGTCCTTAAATACTCTAAGGGTCTGGTTCTCAGCCTTTTCTTCCGTGAAAACATCAGTAGTAATAGGACACTGGAACATCAGTAAGGGTGGTCACTCACTTCTCTGGTTTCTGAGTTTCTCCAACAGGAAGACTATCTTCTACTGGTGCCCATGGTCACACTTAGTCTACAGAGATATAAAATACGGTCCCCTCCCCACACGCTGTTTGAAGCATCCTGTTCTACCTCTGTTTGGCTCCAGTGACATTTTTTCCATAGGGATCCCCAATTCAGAACATACAGTACCTTTTCACTGCTGCCACCCCTTCACGTCCTCCTTTCTCATCACTTCTGGATCCATAGTGGAGCATCGCCATTCCCTTGCCCCCTCCCTTTGTTGCGCCTCCATTGCAAAACATCAACTCAGTGGCCACTCCAAGCGGCTGGAGGACAAAACCGAGTTGACTAGTTTCACCGTCATATCATGACCCCAAACCCAAACCTCTGGTCGCACTGCGTGCATGCTCAGTCACCTCCGACTCTTGGCGATCTCATGAACTGTAGCCCTCCAGGTTCCTCTGTCCGTCGAATTTTCCAGGCAAGACTACTGGAGTGGGTTGCCACTTCCTACTCCAGGGGACATTCCCCACCCAGGGATCGAACACGCCTCTCCTGCATCGGCAGGCAGATTCTTAACGACTGTGCCAGTGCCTCCAAACAAACCCAAGGATTTAAGTCAATTTGCTCTCCCAACCCAGGAGGTCTCCTCACACCTCCTACTCTCATTTCTAATTGTCTCTGCGAATACTTTCACAACTTCACTTAAATGTCAAACTTTGCAGGGTTTTCAGAGGACACCCACGCGCTGGTGTTTGCGAGAGGCTAGTAAGAGGCTGGGGCAGTCATCCAAGGGGCACGGGGTTCGCCCTAGAGCGCTGGAGTTACGGCGGCTCCGGCGGTAGGTGTGAAAACAACCGGGGCTGACTCCACGCTAAGGAGAGAAGCCGGCGGAGACCAGCAACCTTCAACATACGTCCCAGCTGCCGCGATGCCTCGTACGTCACTCCCGGCGACGGCGAGGGCGGGCGTGACGTCACTCTTGCCGGCGCGACGTCTCGCGCGTCAGTCCCGGCGACGGCGGCTTGCGACGTCATGACGTCAGTTCGAGGCGCCAGGCGGCTCCCTAGCCGAGTGCGGGCCTTGGCCCTCACGCTCGAAGCGGTTGAGCGCTCGCCGGCCAGCCAGGCACCCAGGGGGTGGGGCCTCCCTCGGTTCGCGGCCCAGCGGTCTGGGGCGGTCTAGGGAGGCCGCAGGGACGCCGCACATACGCCCCCCGCCGCGCGTCCTGACGCGCTACGTCCCGGCGCCCCCGCTTCGCGTCATGACTTCCGGGCGTGGAGGCCGCCATCTTGCTCTCGCGGAAGCGGCGCGGCTGGGTGGGAGTTCTGAAGCGGGAGTCGCAGATTGTGCGGCTGCCGCCATGCCGTCGTCGCCACTGCGGGTGGCGGTGGTGTGCTCGAGCAACCAGAACCGGAGCATGGAGGCGCACAACATCCTCAGGTAGTTGGGGCCTCCGCCCTGGTCCAGCGCGCCCCACGGACGCCGGCCGACAGGCCGTCCTTCCGGCTACAGCCCGTGATAGGCAGTCCTGGTTCCTGGTCTCGGACCTAGCTGGCCCGTGCTGGGCGGTCCAGGTTCCTGGCCCGTGTTGAGTGGTGGCGGCCGCAGTTGCTGGCCCCGGCCCTCCCCGGTCCATGCTGGGTTGCGGCCCCGGATCCTGGGCTCGGACTGACCCGTGCCGGGCAATCCCGGCTTTCCGACCAGTTCTGGGTGACGGCGGTTACCAGCCCCGGTTCTCCCCGACCGGTGCTGGGCATCCCGGGTTCTCAGGCGGGCGGTACGTGGCGGCTCCCGAAGGACGGTCGTAGAGGCCGCGCCGCGTCCGGGCTCACTGGCTCCGGGCCCGTGTGCTGCGAGGACTCGAGAAAGCTCGGTCCGTCTGGTTTCCCCCATATGTGCCTAGCGTCACGAAAAATTCAGAATGTTAGCCGAAATGTTTCCGCGTCACGGGAACCTAGTAAACCTGAAAGGCTTATGCTGTTCGTGCGTCCTTAGTACTCACATTTGTCTGAAAACAGTGACCTCCTTTAAATGCTGTGCAATGAGGTGGTAAGTTTCAAGCCGAAGCTTAGGGTCCACGAGAGGACAGGCCGGCTCTGTCCAGGGCGTGTCGCCTGGTATCAAACGTGGAAAACTTGCACAACAGAACCTCAGGATAGAACAAGTCGTTAAAAACACGAAAGTGGCCTGTTTTAATGCATTTGTGTGTTTACTCCTGTTTACATTTTTCAAGTCCCACGCAAAGAATTCCTTTCTCCTTTGGAAAATCTCCAGTCGACAATTTCTGAACCACACGTGAATTTGGTTTCACGCGTTTAGTTTATATTTCAGTGGTAACTCCCTTTTTGCGACTCTCTTGTGTACGTTTAATAAAAGTTTATTCCCATTTGATAGTTTTTTTCGTTCAAAAGCACTTCACAGAATGTGAGATTGACGCCTTGTATTACAGTTAAAAGTAAGGTGTACATGTCAACTTTGATAGTAAAACAAAGTTGAAATTGCTTTTCTCCCGAAGTTTGCTTACTTGGACGTTAAAGGACAGCCATGCCTCGCTTCCCCTACCGCGGCAGTCGGCTTTGACTCTCCCAGTGAAATCAGTTTTCCTGCACCCCTCATTCTTTATGAAGCTGGACATACCAGGTGTCCATGATCTGCTAGTTAAGAGTTTAATTCTTCCCTAACGTCTACCACACTATCCACAGTATTCAATTAATGTGTTTTTTGGTCGAGTGTGGTATGCTTGGAACCTAACAAATTAATGTGGAATTTGTTTCTAAACTAGAATTTTTTTAATTAAAGTTGTTTTAAAATTTGGAAAATCCGAGGATTACAGTGTGCTTGATCTGATCCCCAAACAGTATATCTGTTCAGAGTCACTAAATATTTTAGTGGTAAATATAAAAGAAAGACTGCAAAGTTCACATTCCTGGAAATTATTCAAGAAAAATGAAATTTAATATCTTCAGTTAGAATAACAAGTGACCTGGAGACCACCTCATTCTGCTGGCTCTGGCTGGTTCTGGATCCTTTGTTTTAAGCTCTTTGCATAACAAAGTTGGGATGGAATCTTACGGAAGGAGGTGTTTTTGAATTTCCTCTAGCAAATTTGTTAAATCATTTCTAAAGTTTTGCCTAGCTAATAGTCCTCAGTCACTGCAAAATACAAGCCCTTCCTTAGTTTGAAGTAGCTGGTATAGCCTTGGTACTCCTGTGGAAAGGAGGGTGAAGAGCCCCTGCAGATAATCACCAAGTAGGAATGCTTGTGTACTTTTACCTGTTTTACTGTCTTTCAAATTTAATCAAGAATGAGGGCCAAAGGAGGTAAGTTTAGAGTAACATACATTATTTACGTCATCAGTGTGAAGTTATCTTAGACATGAATCTTAATTCCTAAGATGTTTACATCTGGGGGACAGTCTTCCTTTTGAAAATAATTGTGTTTACATGTTGCAAAACATCCTTGATATCTAAGATGGAAAAGATAAGAATCACTCGAAGTACCGTTTCAGTGTACATTCGTCTTTCTGGATGTTTTCTGTATATACATACACACACTTAAGAGAGATCAAAATACTGTTCTGTAATCTCTTCACAGGATGTGAACGTAGTTTAATTTGAATGTTCATTTCTGCTTTTATTTTAGTATATTGGATTTAAACATATCTGTTCAGATTGAGTAATGGCAGTGGTTTCAAAACCGTGATTGAGTACGCAGGCAATCCTGTGCAGTAGTCACTTTGGTAATCATCCCCAGTGACAGACGTGGGGTTGTTTCTCAGTTTTATAATATCCAAGTTCTTGTACCATTCATGTCTCTGTACACTTTTCTAGTTATTTCCTTGCCATAAATTGCTGGAGGTAGACTTGCTGAGTCAAAAGGTAGGCATATTTTGTATTTTCATACATTCTGCCAGACTGCTTTCCAGAAAAGTGCCTGTTTACAGAACTCCTCATTTCCTCACAATATGGACGTTATTTACATCTTTTCATGCTGCTGGGGCAAAATAAGAACCTTCCCTTTTCTTTAGTTTTAAAATTGCTATTGAGGTTGAACAAATTTTCATGTCATTTTTCACTTTTGAAACTAATTTATGGTATTATCTCCATTTGGATAATTTACAAGGTTTAATAGCATCTTTAAATAATGTATATGATGACTTTTGTTACAAGCAGGGGAGCTTATAGATTTAGAGACATGAGACATAGGTCTTAAAGATGATTGTGAAAAGTACTTAAAAATGACCATGATACATGGCTGATTCATGTCAATGTATGACAAAAACCACTACAATATTGTAAAGTAATTAGCCTCCAACTAATAAAAATAAATGAAAAAAAAATGACATGATAAGGGACTCCCTGGTGCAGCAGTGGTTAAGATTCCGCACTTCCAGTGCAGTGGGCACAGGTTCCATCCCTGCTGAGGGAACTAAGGTCCTCCTGCCTTGGCATGGCCAACAAAAAATATGATAGTGAAAACAGGAAAATTGCATTTGCAATTTGGTTACAACTGCATAAAACTGTGCTTAGGAAAACTTCTGAAATGAACTGTCAAAGGGAATATAGGTTTTTTAGGCTACTCTGAGTCTCAGTTGCAGCATGTGGGATCTAGTTCCTTGAGCAGGGATCAACCCTGGCCCCCTGCATCGGAAACATGGAGTCTTAACTGTCAGACCAAACAAATGCATGCTAGATTATTTACTACTGAAATCCAGTTTTTTCACCCTGTTGAAAATCAGCTCAGGCTGTGTTTTTCTGACATGTTGAATACAAGTGTTAACAAAGGTTGACATTTTCTAGGGCTAGCCATAATTTCCCTAGGGTAATCATTTTTGATCTTTTGAGACTAAATTGTTTGAAATACTAGTCCTGGGAATTCTTTAGGTTTTTAAAAGGAGTGTAGGAAGACTGTTTGTTTCTACAGAGCCTCCTATTCTTTGTACTCTCCAGATTAAGATGTCTCTTTGGTGCCAATTAAATTACTTTTTTGTTCCAAACTATCTCTGGATGTTAAGGGGCATGTTGATTTTTGGAAACTATATTTTTAATTGTAGTAATTAAAAGCAAATTTTAAAGAAAGATTTGTAAAACCTACTGAAGTGAATTCTCAGTCTGTTTTCAATCGTAACTTCCTGGGTAGTGTGATTTGGGGAAGATAAGCAGACAGGCTTCAAATGTGGAAGAAAGAAGGTTAGAGTCATCTCTTGAGCTCCTCTGTGCCAAGTACTTTACAAATGCACATGTCATTTCATCCTCACAACTCTTAAGATGTCCACACGACACAGGTGAGGGGATAAGACCGAGAGCCAGAAGCCCCAGCTGGTGAGTAACAGCAAGGATCTGGACACGGGGCTCCAGTCTGATGGACAAGTAACATCTGATGGGCTGGAGAAAGATCCGGGGTGTGGGGATGCAGCAGGCACCTGAGGCCCTGTGATGCTCCAATCTTTGGTGGGGCGCTCAACTCTCAGTGTCCTCAGTGGAGTGTGTGGCCCCAACCACAGTGGGATGGAGGTGCTCAGACCTCTTCTCCGAAGAGTACCTGGGATCTGAACCCTGGGCCACTCGACACAGCGCACTCCCCATGATGGTACTGAACTCTCCCTTGTTTTGTCCTAAACCAGAGAGGAATGGTTAGCTCTGCCCAAGGCCCCTTGGGCTTCATTTTTTATATTTCCTTTCTGGGTACACTTGGCAAAGGTGAACTGGAGACCGTTTGGGGAGGTGGAAGGATTTGAAATCGTGTCTTTAAGGATGGCAGAAGAGGTGCCTACAGGGGACACGTTTGCCTTCATAGATCTTAAGGGACGTTGCATTGTGTTTTGCTTTTGTCTTCAGGGGGCAGAAATAAGACCAGAAGGATTGGTTGGAAGAAGGTAGATTTCTGTTTGGTTCTTAACATGGAGACGAAACTGGGTAGACCAAGCATAGTATCGGCTTCAGCAGCTAAAACATTTTCCCTGCCTTAAGGATCATCACCAACCTTATATAGGCGAGAACAGGTCAAGCCCAGAGAAGGGAAGATAGTTGGGCGGGTTCACCATGATAAACAGTGCTTAGTGCAGTGTTGGGGCTGGGATGACTCAAGTTTAGATCTTGAGAACCTACTCTGCTGGCCACCACACTGGGGAGGCCAGCGGTGACCAGAAGAGCAAGTTGACCTTTGAAAAGCCAGGGTGGAGGAAGAGCCGGCCTGGAGCAGGGACATCCAAGCAGGAGTTCTCGTGGGGAAAATGATGTATGTCTGTCACAAGCTCTGTGAACGGTGACCTCATGCTGAGAAGCCTCTTGGTTTCTCCTTGACCTTGTGGGATGGCAAGAATAAAATAAATCCTAGAAAACATTTATTGAGAAGTGTTTTGCTAGTAGTGACATCAACCTTACTGGAATGTTAACATTTCAGGAAGTTGATCTCAAGCTTGCAGCTGTTCCACAGTGAAATTGCAGGCAGACATTGGAAGTGTTTTGGTGTGTGAGCAGTTGATTTGTGTTGGGTAAACATGGAGTCATTGTGTAGCTAGAAACTAGGCTGACTAAGTCGTGGATGATTTTACCTGTACTAAAGGTGACATGGTTGTAAGCACATTGTGTCCTACTTAGAGACAGGTCGTACTTTCAGAAGTTTGGCAGTGGTCTAGGATTTCAGTCTTAGCCAAAATAATGCTTTGAATTAGGTTAATAAGTACACTACAGAAAATAGGGAAAATACCATAACCCATAACCTATGCTGATAATTTGTGTGTTTTCATGATCAGTGTTCGTTTTAACTTATTATTTTACCTTTAGACATCAGAATTATAGTTGAAACAATTCTGTTTCCCAGAATTCAGCATTTTATATGATACTATAATTTTTCTAGCTTAACATTTTTTATATCTTAATATTTAACATTATTAAAGTATATATCTCAGATAGTGATAGTTTTTTGATACCTTTATATAAACAAGTTTGTTAAAAACTTGTCTGGAAGATTTATTTAGCATACAAAATAATTGGCCCTTGAGTCAAAGCTTTTTGGTTGTCAGGAATACTTTTATAGTTCTCAGTCCGTTTATGTAAGAAACACGTTGTCACTGTGCACAGTCACACAAGCTGTGTTGTCAGCTAAGTGAGCTTAGAAGAGATAGCACTTCTGTTGCTAACTAGCCTTTCTGCCACTTGTGAACATTTTGTTGGAGGAAGAACAAGCTGAGTTTCTTTTTTTGTGTGTGTGGTTTAAATTCTTCTGCCAGTGAATTCCTGTTTTGGGGGGTTTCATTTTATTTTTAAATATGTTTGGGTAACTAACTGTTCAGGCAGTTGGGGAGGCAGCGAGGAGAGGGCACAGCTGGCACCCCTGGGCCCCCCCCCGCCCCCCCCCCCCCCCCGGCCGTATAGTCTAGTGGGGAGAGCGGCACCTAGCCTTCAGACACCAGCAGGCATCCTCTGAAACATCCTGGTGGGAGTCAGCCAGCTGAAAGATTAGCCTAGATTATCTTTGGGGTAGTTTACTTTTAGCATATGGACAGTGTTTCCTTTGGGCCCTAACTCCAACCTCAGACTCTCCTGTGATAGGAGAGGAAGAGAGGAGGTGACCCACCCAGGCAGCTCAGACTTGCTGCCCCAGCAGTAACAGGGTAGGTGGGCACAAGAGACCCTGTGCTACGGCCTCACCATCTCCTGGAAACCCTGTGGGCAGCTTTTCAGTGGCAGCCTTGCCCTGCCCCAACCTGACATGACCTGGGGTCCTGTTTGGGGTCTGCATTACAGGTACAGTGTGTACCGGGGCCCCCAGGGCACCCTGTTTCCCACTCCCCTGTCACCCCTGTACCACGGCTTTGCTGTCCCTGTGTTTCCCGCCACCTGGGTCCTGGAGGGTCCCTTTATGCCATGCTCCTAGAGTATCTGAGGAGGGGGTTTGGGTCTCTTGATTGCTGCTGAATCCAGCACATAGCAAGCTCCAGAAAATACTGGATCAAGGTGTTATGACAGACCTACCACTAGTAGAAATGGCGATTGTTTTCCTTAAAACCTCAGACATTGGGGTTTTAATAATCTCTTTTGCTGCTGCCGGGCTAAATTAAGGTTTGTTCACTGTATTTCATTATTAATGTGTTTCAAGAGTAGTTGTACCTGGACCCGTTTTAAGGAATTTGAACTTATCTAAGAGTTGTGTTAGTCATTCAGTCGTGTCTGACTCTTTGCAGCTCTGTGAGCCCGCCAGGCTACTCTGTCCGAGGAATTCTCCAGGCAAGAACACTGAAGTGGGTTGCCATGCCCTCCTTCAGGGGATCTTCCAGACCCAGGGATCAAACCCAGGTCTCCTGCATTGCAGGTAGACTCTTTACCATCTGAGCCACTAGGGAAGCCCCAGATTTAAGAGTTAGGTTCATGTAAATAAGTTCTTTAATAACAGATAAATATTTCAAAAGAATGACCACAAGGAAATGACTGAGATATAGAGATACTTTTTTTTAAAAAAAGAGTGATGGAGGAGCTGTGTCTAAATGAATCTTTCACGTACCTTTGTTGGGAAATGTTTTATTTCTCCCATTGTTCCCCAGAATGATTTTGGGGACCCTTTTTGGAGCTAACTTCATAGGTAGCTAACTGAGAGAAGTGGGCTTAGTCATGGTTTCTTAGTCTGACCTCACAGG
This sequence comes from Muntiacus reevesi, assembly GCF_963930625.1. Classification (NCBI taxonomy): domain Eukaryota; kingdom Metazoa; phylum Chordata; class Mammalia; order Artiodactyla; family Cervidae; genus Muntiacus; species Muntiacus reevesi. The sequence goes on from NC_089253.1 coordinate 97,033,492, forward strand.
CGCACTCGCATAAATTTATCATTATTTGGTCTCAGATGACTTGTTTAAAAGAATCAGGGCTGCCACCAAAGGACAGGCCTTTCTCCCCAGGTCCTGTGCGCACCTGTGCGACTTTGGGACAGACCCAGGGTGGTCCTAGATGGTTGTCCAACAGCTGTGCTCACACAGCCCCCTGGCTTGCCTCCTGATGGTGTCACACCTTAGGCTCTCTCTTTGGGAACTGGACTCAGCCCCAAGTCCCCGGGGACTGTGTTTCTGTGGGTACGTGTATTTTCATAGCACACATCCCTCCCTGGTGGACCTGTTCCCTCCAGGGTATTTCCAGGATGGGGAGAGTTGGCTTTATGAGGATACAGTTATTGTTTTGGGCAGTTATTGTGGAGTAGCGGCCATCGTGAAGCCAGCAAGACCAGGATGGCCCCTGCTCTGTGCTCCTGTGGGGACATGACTGTGACCATCTCTGTCACCATGTTGGGAGGGAGTGGCTCCTGGGCTGTTGTCAGGGAGATCTTCATCCCCAGCTTGTTGGTGCTCTGACAGAAAATATTTTTTCTATTGTATATTTCTGACCTGCTGAGGAAACGGGTTCAGATACTGGTGCCATGGTCTGCGGGCATCTGCTGGGGGCCCTTGCATCCCAGCCACCCTTCTTTGAGGTCTGTTTACATCTCAAGTGGCCATGGCCCTGTATGCTCAGTCATCTTTGCTGTCCTCCATGTTCTCCATCATGAGCAACATCCGGGGCTTGGGTGGGGGCACAGCTTGGGCCAGCCAGGGGTGGAAGGACAGGGCTCGGCTTTTACCAACCTCAGAGGGCTCGGGCGAGGTGTTTGACAGAGACCTAATGAGATGCTTTTAAAACGTATGCCCGTGATGCTCTGTGGTGCCAAGCATGGTGGCTGTGCCCCTGGACCCCTGATGTGCACAGTGGCCCCCCTGAGTGACCTGCAGGTCCTTCCTGCTTCTCTGGGAGAACAGTGACTCAACTGGGCTTCTGGAAGTGCTGTGTCTAGTGGGAAGGGACTGTGGGTCTCGCCCCATGGTCACCACAGCCCAGTGAGGTTTTCCTCCTCCGTCCACCTTTCAGCAGAGAGCGACCGGCAAGGGTGCCCACGTGGTGGGGAGGGACCGCAGGCTGGCACTTCTCTGGGTGCTGGGCCTCGAGTGTCCAGATGCACTGGCTCCTCCGTGGACCTCCCATTGTAACAACCAAAAATCCCTCCAGAAGCAGCCAGACCCCTGAGTTACAATAAAATGTACAAAAAAGCTTGAGACTTTGAGAGGCGGCTGCAGAGCCCACAGCGCTGTGAGGAGGACATCAGTGCTACCAGTCCTGGAGTCAGCTACCAAGTCGGTGGGCAGGGACACATCCACACAGACGTGCAGTGGTGTGTGAACACAAGGTTAGGGTGAGCGGGCTGTTTGATGCAGACACTTTGAGCACTCCCAGCCTGTGAGTTTGAGAGGACATGGGGTCTGCAGCAGAGCCCCTAGAGTGAGGACAGCCATGGGGCAACGTGGGTGCCATGTCCAGCTTGTGGGTGCTGCCTGCCTGACCATTTATCAGGAGACACTCAGCCGTCCCCTTGTCTTCACGCCTCACAGGCGGTGCCTTGAGGCAGGAGGCCATTGTGGGGGTGCTTTTCCTGCCCTGGGGTCTCTGGGGCCTCTGTTTAGGTCCTGGGAAGCCAGCATCAGGGCAGCTGGGAACCTGGGCAAACAATTTCCTTTTAAGAGTCACGTGAAAAAAAAGTCACACAACAATCAGAAACAGGATTTTCTAGGTGAATCTTCGTTCGACTGTGTGTCTGCCCTTGACTTTCACAGATAGCTGCCTCGTTCCCTGGAATACATTAATTCTTTGTCTTGTGCTTGGATTGGCTTCATCTAGCTTGTGAAATGTGCTGCAGGATTTTTTAAAATTTGAGTATAAAATACTTAAAAATGGAGGGACTTCCTTGGTGGTCCAGTGGCTGAGACTTCACCTTCCAATGCAGGGGATGTGTGTTCAGTCTCTGGTCAGGGGAGCTTCGATCCCACATGCCTCATGGCCAGGAATCCAAAACGTAAAACAGAAATGATAATGTAGCAAAATCGATGAAGATTTTAAAAATGGTTCACATCAAAAAAAAAAACAAAAAACTGAGGAACATTTTCTCTGAGAATGGTATAATTGTTCAAGTCCATTTCCTATTCCCTTTTAGCATTTTCTGTCTTGTTTAATCCAACTGTGATTCTTTGTCCTTTTGTGTCTTTCAGCAAACGAGGATTCAGCGTCCGGTCCTTCGGAACAGGAACTCACGTGAAGCTTCCAGGACCAGCACCCGACAAACCAAACGTTTATGATTTCAAAACCACATATGACCAGATGTACAACGATCTCCTTAGGAAAGACAAAGAACTGCATCCCAGTGGTTGCCCTTTAACCCCGAGGGCTTGTCTCTGGCGCGTGTCACCTGTGGGCACTCCTCAGGGGCACCTGTGAGGCGGGGGATGCGGCGGCCCGTGTGAGGTGTGCGGGGTCACTGGGTTTCTGTCCCGTACGGGACAGTCCAGGGGTTGGAGACCACGTGGACACAGTCGGTTAAGGTTCTGGTGCGGTGTTAGAGCAGCTTAGGTGAGGAAGGTGGGAGCCCGAACCCCGTGGCTTCGCGCACTGCAGGTAGGTGTGCGTGCGGGTGTGCCCTGGTCCACAGGGGTGCCTCCCACCCTGGTGGTGATCTGGATATCACAAGAGGGCCGCGTTGGCTGCAGAGGAAGCATGTTAGAAGCAGGTAATCTGAGAGCATCTCATTGCAGGAAGGCACAAAGCAGACTGGGTCTGCCCCCTGAGACTCACCAGGTTCTTGTGCACGTGACCACAGGCTGCGGGTGGCAAGGCCGTCCTTGCTGGCTAGGTTTTGGCCAGGGCCTTCAGGGTCACCCCCAGTGCTTTAGGTTCCTGGGCTTCCTCGCGTTACCTCAAGTGATGGTGATTCTCCGGGTGGAGCCTGGGCATGTTCCAAGTGAAGGAGTGTAGACGCCATGTGGAAAGCTGTCTTCACGTTGGCACCCTTGCAGTTTTAATAAACTACGAATGTCCTCTGTACACCTGTAAGTTAGTTAGGTGCGAGGGACCCCAGAGGCCATTCCAGCAACAGCGCTGGATAGAGGCGGTTGCTGCATGCCCCGTCACTGCACCTGTTCCTTCCCAATTGCAGGGGGAACGTCGGGTGGGAGCATCAGGGCAGAAACAGGTGTTTCTTGTCAGCATTTAGGCCAGGCACTGATGCCTGGGTCTGGGACTCACTCTCTGCACAGTCCCCAGGGCCCCCCAGTGCACCTGCCCCACGTCCCCTTCTCAGAAGCCCCAGAACCCACATTAGAAACAGTTGGGAGCACTTCCGGGGAGCTTCCAGGTGTGTCCTGGCCTCCGTGGTGGTGACGGGCTCTGGTAGAGAGTCTTCCCTGAGGTCTGAGCGGTGAGAGCCACCCTGGCCTTGCCCCAGGGCAGAGCTGGGAGCCTGACTCCACTCTTTTGGTACTTGCACCGCAAACACTCCGTGTTGATAGCTTATCTTGAGACCTTGTCTATTTTTGAAGATTATTGTTCAGTTAGCACCATTCATATTTTAAAAGCTCTTAAACTCAACAAGAGAAATGAAACAGGTAATAGTGCACTTGTGCTCCCTTCGTTACTGTAACTCAGGTTCTCTCACATCAGAGCGCTCTCTGGGAATAAGCATTCACACACGAGACCAAATCTGGAGGTGTCGTGTGTGTGCCCCTGGTGACTTGAGACGAAGGGGCAGGGACCAGCCTCTTGAGTGCTCAGATGCTCCTCCAGGGCGACTGCACAGGCCTCTGCCCCCGGGAGTGTCCAGGGAACGGCTGTCTTCGCTGTTGGCAGTCACACCCAGTGACTGACTGCCTTGTCGGCGCCCTCATGAGGCTCTGGGAGGGACCATTGGTTAACTGTCTTCACTTGGGTGGGATTTCTGCCACCTAACTGGGGTGGGAAGGGGCAAGACATGCAGTGCTTGGCTCTTCCTAAGTCAGCCTTTGACCTTTAAAGGAGGAGTGTGGGGGATCTGGGGCCTCCATGCATAAAGGGAATGGCAGGGTGAGGGTCTGCTGACTTGGGCCGGTTGGTGATCACAAGTGGGACTGGGAACCACGTGTCCCCACGTGTTTGGGACACAGCAGACTAGCTGAAAACCCAGGACTGTAGCATGAATGCTGGGACTGTTGCAGACGTGATGGTTCTTGTAATTTGCAATGAAAAGCTAGGAAAATACTGTAAGATGTAAACCAACATTAAGTAAATGTTCAGATTTTCAGGGGAAAAAAAGCCAGTCATTGGGCAGAGGCGGGAGTTGAGACCAAGGTGCTGGTGGGGACAAGAGAGGGCTGAGGACCCTGTGGTTCTTGAGCCCTCAGTGATGTTAATTATTTGGCTAGAAGTAGAGGTTTTGATTCTGGTTTTCTGTCCACAAACAGGAGTGGGGTTGGGAGCCTGCCTGCTTTAAGCCTCTGGCGACACGTGTGGTGACAGGAGCACCTGCTGAATGTCGCTCAGCCATTGAGTAGAGCCAGACACCTGGTGAGGTGTCCTCAGTAGTGCAGGAAGTCTAGGTTCACCTCACTCTCCCAGACATGGCTGCCTCTAAGGGGGGACCTGTCCTTAACTATAAGGACGTCCGTCCACTTCCAAGTGTGTGGGTCCTAGGATTGTACAACCAGCAGACAGAGAAGGTTCTCACCCCAGGAAGCCCCCACAGCCTCTGGCCCACCCCCTACCCGTCAGGTCATATGACTTTGGTCTGTAGCAGCTGGCTTCTGCCTGACACCTGAAGTTTGTACAAGTTTTAGTGGGTACTCAGCTGGCCTTAAGTGTAAATTCCCCCTTTCCTTAATTTCTTTATCCCCTCTGCCTTGGAGTCCTTTTGAAAACAGACCCACTGCAAACTTGGTGTTCCACGTGGGGCTTTAATGTGGCTCTGGGATCAAGTTGGTGGAGGCATCCAGATTTTTTTCGTTTCCTGCCAGAGCCAGTTTCCACAACTGCACTTCCTCCCTAGCTCCCAGCATCGGCTGTGTGGACTCTGTGGCTTAGCCTCAGCCTGCTGGCCACCTTTGGGGAGAGAGAAGTGGTTTTCTTCTAAATGTAAGGATGGCCTGCCTGCGACCTGATGAACAGGGTCCATGGGCCCAGTCACTGGAGGGGCCACCCAGAAAGGAGAGGCAGGGCTCCTTGGGGCTCCTTAGAGGGTCATCTCTATATATATGTTTCAAGTAATTGCTTTGTGAATTACAAAACCACGTGTCTTAGCACGGAAATGTGTGGCTATAAATGCAGTTAATGTGATTTCTAATATGTGTGACCACTTTGCTCCCCAAATGGTGAGCTGAAGTGCTGGTGTAACTATAACACGTTCCCAGATCCCAACTTGTCTTCGGAGCTGGAGGCTGCCTGTTTAGCTGTATCTAGCAGACTTGCCCAGTTTATCTTGTGGATCTTTTGTAATTAATTACCTTTGGGGTTTAGATTTTTTTTAACAATTCATTTTCATCTTCTCAGTTTCATTGTTTTTTAGGCCTTAGATTTATGTTTACACTCACTTCTCCACTGTGTACTTTTTGTTATCTTGGGATAAAAGATAAAAATAAAGGTGATTTCTAAGATTGTAAATCCCACAGCCTCCAGGACTCCATCCTGGGTTTGAGGTTAGTGGACACAGCAGTTCCGTCCTATTCCAAGGCCCCTAGGCTTTTCCAGAACCTTGTTCTTGTGGTCTCTCAGGCTCTTACCACCTTCTCATGCTGTGCTCGGGGAGGGAGGTGTGGAGGGGTGGCTGCCCAGCTCCTGGCCCTTGCCCTGGAGATGCTCTCTGCACCTGAAGCCCAGGCTCCCTCGGGTTCCCACCGTCGGCGTGTCCCACCTGCCCACCTTGCTCACAGTCCCTGGTCACCTTCCCTGGCCCTGTACCTGCCTGGACACAAACTTGCCTGTCTGGCCCCATCTCATTTCATCCTGGTTGGCAGCTGTGGTCTCAAGTGGTTTTTGAAAATGGTGTCTGTTTAACATGGGAGCGTGTTCCTAAGCCAGACACTGGTCCCCAGGGAAGTTCTGATCCAGTTTTGCTGATACTTAAGCTGTTGGGTTTCAAAAAAGCACTCATGCTTAAAATAAAAATTACGGCCTTAAGGTAGATGAGGCCAGAAGAGTAGCTCTCACGTCTGCCAGATGATGCCCCAAGTTGAGTGGCCAGCTGGGTCCCTCCGAGTGAATACGGAGCCTCAGGCCTGGTCCCTGCAGCCTGCAGCAGGTGTGTAGACTGGGTGACACCGTGGCCCATGCCAGTGTTTTCTCTCTGCCTGGTGTCCAGGGTGGTGAGGCCATTGCAGACCTCAGTGCCAGAGTGCCTGCCACTAGCCCTGGGCAGCAGTGGGACAGGTGCTCGGCAGCTCAGCGGCCTTGGGAGCTTCCTCCAGGACTGGCCAGGTGCTCATTGCAGGGCGGCTGCAATCACCCTGATGAATATTTTTTTCAAGACGAGCAAGTCCCATGTGACGTGCTGAGCAGTCCTCAGGGCATGTTCCAGGAGTGCCCCAGCCATCTTGGCCCCTGAGACCATCCCAGTCTAGAGCCATCTGCTCTTGGCCTTGCTCACACCTATGTGTGGAGGCCAGCCCCCTGACAACGGTGGGCTGAGTGTGTTCTCATGATGACACATAGCAGCTGCACCACCCCTCAACTGCCACCCGTTCCTGGAGCCCTGACCTATCCCCAGCCCCTGGGGAGGAAGGGCTGACTCGGCCACAGGAGCTGCAGCCCAGCCCTGCTGCCCCAGCCCCAAGGCCCAAGGGAGACCCTCCTGCTGCTGTTCAGCGCTTTTCTGTGAAGAGACGGACTGGGTGCCAAGGGGAGAGGGTGCCTCCTGCATCCACAGCAGGTGAGGGGTCATCAGGGCTCTCCAGGGGGAGGGGGCACAGTTAGCCTCTGGTCCACTCCTAGTGGCACTTGACTTGCATCTGGAATCTGAACTCCAGGTAGCCTGTGACCAGCGTCGGAGGGCTGGCTGACTGGGAATCCCAGTGAGCTGTGACGGGTGTGAGGTGGGGGCTGGGTAGGCATCAGCAGTGTGTTCTACCCCTTACCCTGGGGAGAGGGCTGGATGGGCCATGCTGAGGGTGGGTGTGGGCCTGGGCCCCAGCACTGTGTGAACACGGTGGACATGGCTTCCTCTGACCTTGGTGGGGGCAGTCTGCTGAGGAAGCCCTGAGCTGGGGTGCTGGTGTAGCTATGTCCTCTCCAGCACTGATCCCTTAACCGGAGGGGAGAGCACGCCTGAAGTCTCAGGCCAGAGCTGTGTTGCCAGCAGGTGCTCCCCCCACCGGCCCCACATCCCCTGTCCACAGGTGAACCTGTACCTTCCCAACGCCATCCTCTGAAGCGAGGGACCTGTCCAGGGTATCTTTGGAGCACATGTCCACTCCAGGAGCGGGTGGAGGTTGAGGGGTGTCACAGGTGCTCTCGGGGAGGGCTTTTCTCTGGCATGGAACCCTTCTCTGTGACTACTTAGTGGAGCATCTCCCTGACTCATGTTGAGGGGCATAGCTGCCCTGTCAGGGCATGTGCTGTCACCGTGACCTCCAAAAACGGGAGATCTATTGGGACAGGCTCTGCCAGGCCACTTTTGGGTTAGGGTCCCATAGGTACCAGGGAACATGGGGCAGCTCCTCTCCTCGCATGGCCTCCTCTCAGCTTCTGTCCTGCCCTTGGGGCTCATGGCCCTTCTTCCCTTGGCTGCCGTGCTTCCCAGACACCTCCGGACCCTGGCTGCTCCCACAGGTCCCCAAGGGGAGCCCTGCTGGGCACAGGTGGTTCAGTTTGCAGTGACCACTGGTGTCTGGGACCGGCCCCCAACCCTCTTCTTATCCAGACAGTTCATTTTCTCATGCCGATTACATTGTCTCAAGGGCCAAGCTCAACCCTCTCTGAGCAGGCTCAGTTGGGGGCGTTTGGGTCAGAGGCCATCCTGGGCTTGGGGCTGTTTCTGCTTCAAACAGTAACTGGAATTTCAGTGAGGGAGTGGGTCATTTTATTTCTCCTTGAACTCAAAGTGTTTGGGGGCGGATCTCCTGCCCCGTGCTGCTGGGAGGGTGGGCGGTGGTAGATGGCCAGAAGAGCGGCTCCTGGAGTGTCACCACATACTCCTGCCCCCACCCGCTGTATAGTGCTTGGGATCTCTTCTGTTTTCGAATCATTCTGTGTAGAAGTGATCTGATGTTTGTAGACTTAATTCATCATCTGAGGATTTTTTTCTCAAGAAGTTTTTAAAAAATAAGTTAATTATCACTAAAATTCTTCAACCTAGGACTCAAGCTTTCTCTTTTGTTTCGAGTTTAACATTTCTATGATGTTGCACACAGATAGCTGGGGTGCAGGTATTTTTTTTTTTTAGTTCTACCAGTTTATTGCTACCAACCCATCTCCCTCCACCCTCGTGCACACATGCTCAGTCATATAATCCCATGGACTTCAGCCCGCCAGACTCCTCTGTCCATGGATTTTTCCAGGCAAGAATACTGGAGTGGGTTGGTATGTTTCTATTTAAAACAAAACACTAAGACTAAAAGATATATTCCCCATTGCATTTTTATTTATCCAGCTAATTTATTTTTTAAAAGTTCTACTTTCTTGAGCTTTCTCTCAAATGAACGTAGCCTTTTACCTGATTTGGACAGTGGTCGACCTCGTTTAAAAGTCTGCTGATACCAGCTCTGGTTTAACGATAAGCTTGTCACCTGCTCCTTTCAGGCTGACTTAAGAATGAGACCCTGACCTTTGACCTCATGGATCCTTCCAGTTACACTGAGGGTTGCAGTCTGTTCTTCTGGCCCAGTTTTGTTTTTAACACCATTTGGGGTGGGGGGGGCGGATGGCAGTGTTTCCTATGAAGAAGAGATACGGTGGTTTCTCACCCCACCAGGACCCATGCAGAGGTGGCCAGGCGCGTGGAGTCCCTCAGATGCTGTGCCCATTCAGGGAGCGCTGGGGCCAGTGCTGGTTGATCAGACCCCCACCTGTGAGCCCAGGCCGAGTTCCAGGTGTGTGTGTGTGTGTGCAGGGGATGGGGGCAACCATGCCCTGGAGCCCAGGCCTGTGAATAGTGTGGTGCAGCTGGTTACATGAAGGACATGATGACAAATGAAATGTATTTGCTGCTTTCCAGTCCATTCTTTACTGACTTTGGCCCAACCACAACGGCTGTGCTACCAAGTTGCAGTCCGGGAAGCTGTGGCTGGGTCTCTGCTTCCATCTACCCTGCCCTTTCCCGGCTTCCTGTAGCCCCGCCGGCCCGGGCCCAGTCCCTTCGGGTGGTCCCCTCTTGCTCCTGCAGCCTCCAGCTGTTGGGAGCACTCTCTCCGTCCAAGAGGTTTCTGATTTTTATCCTTTTTCTACATAATACCTGTTTCTAAAAATGGCACAGTTAAACTTCCCGTGTTGCCCTGTGCTGTCCTCCAGGGTGTCCCGTTTGCAGCGTGTGTGTTTGAGACACCCATTGTGATCTGAAGTCTTCTCTCGGGATGTGACTGTTTAACAAGCGTGTGGTTGTCACAAATGGTCCCGTGGAGACAGGGTTGGGCCTAGCCTGCCCCGCAGTGGCCAGCACCTGTGCTTCTTGGGTTCGTGTTTTTTTACAGGGCCTTACCAGGTCAGTGACTTTGACACAAAACCCTGGGGTTGTGACAGCAGATTGTAGGTGGCATGGGGAAGCCGTGGGCAAGGGTTGGCCCTGTGCAGCCTCAGTGCTCATCCAAAGTGAAGGTGGCAAGGTTGTCACTATGTAATGAGGCTAAAATTTGAGTGAAATGATTGAATTGTTCCCAGATGCAGTGGGAGGGTCATTTCCCTGTTGAGCTGGCCATCCCTCCGTGCCTGGAGGCTTCATGTGCAGGGAAGGGGCTCCTGGCTGCCTCCCTCAGGACTGGAAGGGGTCTGAGGGTAATCTTGACCCTCTTGAATCAGCAGAGAAGAGAGCAGGGCAGCTTACCAGAGCTCCAGACTGCTGAACTTGGAGTTGGGAGGTTACTGTGGGCTTCCAGGGGTACAAGGCCCTGCTGACCTTGGTGCTGAGCTTGGCCCAGCAGGGTTTGCAGAAGCCTCAGCTCTTGTCCAGGGCGTGGCCGGCCAGTTGTCACCTGTCCGGGGCAGCGAGGTGCCTGAACTCCGCAGCTGGAGGCTGGTCCCTGCCTTCAAGCACCTTCCCCAGAAGCATTGGGCCCCTATGTGAGGGGTTTTGCAGCTTCCGTTAAAGTTGGAATGAGCTCAGAACTGGAAGTCATGTCAGGTAGGAGGATGCCTGGACTGAGTGTCCTCTGGGGTCACAGCCCACCTGGCAAGCCCAGCCAAAGGATCAGGGTTCACATCCCAGGCTCAACTCCAAAACAGAAAATGACAGGTTTGGTCTGGTGGTGTACAGGAGCAGAGGTCCTGATGTAGATGGGCCAGGATGTCCTCGGGCTCTAACAGGTCAGCGTCTGGGGCGCAGCTTGGACAAGGGTGTCCTCTGTTGGCAAAGCTCCCATCATGGTGGTCAGACCGAGTCATCCTTTCTTGATGAAGCTCCCATCACGGTAGTCAGATTGGGACCTGCCCAAGTCGCCCCACCTGCCCGACCCGAGAGCCCCCAGTGCGTGGTCAGAACTGGGCTCCAGAGCCTGCTTGTGGGGAGTGAACATGGGTGGTGGTGGACAGTATTGTCCTGAAGCCCCTTTCCAACTGGTGTTGAGCTGTACCGCCCTGGCCCTCCACCTTCCTCCTCAGGGTTCTGTCTCTTCCTGGAGACCCTGCTTCTCTTCTCAGTGTTCTGAGCTCTGCTTTACCTGGGTTTGTCTCCATCTTGTGCACTGGGTGATGTTTGTGGGAATCCAGACTGAGCTGTCTCACCTCCTGGGAAGTGTTTCTCACCTGGGAAGTGTCTCCATCCCTGGGGAAGCCAGACCCTGGCAGGCCTCTGGGCTGAGTGGGGACATGGGGTCCAGGCTCCACTCTTAAACCCATACCCTTTAGGGGAGTATCTGACCCCAACTTAGGGTTCTTCTGGTGTCTCTACCCTCCTTGGAATCTCTTTGTCTGCTTCGTGCATCTGGCCTGGAGTGTTCCATGGACAGCGGAGTCTGGTGGGCTACAGTCCATGGGGTTGCAAAGAGTTGAACACAGCTGAGCAACTAACACTTTCACTTTTGCTCATCCCCCACCCCCACCCCGCCCTCAGCTATCTGCCATCATGGGCACGTCTCTGCTTGGACCCCTGGCTCCCAGCATGGGCTATGTGCCAGGGCCCTGCTCTGTGTCTGCCCGGCCCCCTCGGCCCACCCCCCTGGGCCCTTGTCTGATGGGAATCTCTGCACAGTTGAGCCGACCCCCCTCCCCACCCCGCTCCTGAGGAGGCAGGAGCAGCCACGTGCTTGCGTTCCACAGGGTCAGCTGCTTCACACTGCTGAGGGCTCAATAAGGTGCTGCCCGTGGATGTCCATCTGTCATGGTTGCCAGGTGGACTGTTGAGATCCGTTTCTCTGAGAATTGCTGTTGAGGCAAAAACGTTCAACTGAACCTGTTTTGTGAGCCGAGGACACATGTGTAAGGGCCAAACCTCACTTCTGAAAAGCTACCTTGAGCTAGAACAGGCTGGAGGCCCTGGACATTCCAGTCATGAGCAGGTGCGGCTCCCCTAGCAGGCGGCCTTCAGGCCAGCCCGTGGTGCCCACGGGTGTGTCTCCAACTCATCAGTGTGCCTGCCTTTTGCTTTTTTTTCCCTTTTGCTCTTGAACTTTGGAGATGAGCCACCCTGTGCCTGCTGTGTTTTATTGCACTGTCAGGACAGTCCCTGAGGACCCCAACCTGAACCAGGTGCTCCCCCGTGGGGTTGCTTCGGTGACCCATGGTTGTTCATGGAGAAGCTGTTTAAAGAGCACATCTCTTTTGACAACAGGGTATGTGTCTTTCGATGACTGAGACCCCCGAGTGTCTCAAAACCACCCTCTGTACTTGTGCTTCCCTTGGCAGGAGGCAGACCCTCCTGTCTTCCCCAGGACCACCCCCCCACCCCCCACCCCGAGATGCCGCTGATCACACAGCAGGGGAGGCGCCCCAGTCATCCTTCACCAGCCCCAGGTGAGAGTAGTTGGGATGAGCTGTCTGAAGGCCAAGGGACTGGGGGTGCATGGCCGCCACCCCTGGAATGGGGTGGAGCTGGAGTCGGGGTGGGAGCCTGGACGCCGCATTCTCTGCCCACACCCACCGGGGCCTCCATTCACCTGAATTGGACTTTTGAGCCTGCTTGGATTTCCCTCATATTTCAGTTGGTAAAAAATCCACCTGTAATGTGGGAGACCTGTGTTCGATCCCTGGGTTGGAAAGATCCCCTGGAGAAGGGAAAGGCTACCCACTCCAGTATTCTGGCCTGGAGAATTCCATGGACTGTAGAGTCCATGGGGTTGCAAAGAGTTGGACAAGACTGAGCAACTTTCACTTTAACTTTCCACACCCGTCAAGGGGTTAGTTTCTGACAAGTGTGTGGGCTCCAGGGGAGGTCCCAGCCAACTTCCCTCCCTCGAGGAGGCTCCCTGCCGTGGCAGGTCAGCTGACCCTTGACCCACTATGCTCAGTCAGGCTCACCACTGCACCTAGGCCCAGGGTCACCACTGGCCACCTGAGGATCTGTGGGTGTAGTCCTAGGGGCCTAACACATCCTTCCCACCTGGTCAGACCCCGGATGGGTGGGCCTTCCCTCAGAAGCCAGACCCTAATAAAGGCTTCATCTTGGTGGCAGATGACTCTTCCTGTTATGTTTCCCACTTTTCCTGTCCCCCATATGTGAAGTGGGAGTTCAGTTGGGTCCCTGTGAATCCAGTGGTTTGCAGTTTCACCCTCAAGGGCTTCAAGCACGTGCTGGCCTTGGTCCTGCCCAGCATGGCCTGGGCCTTGCATCTCAGAAATTTGCTGGATAATAGCCCCAGAGGCCACCATTACCCTTCTCCTGTTGCACTGACCAGGGAGCGGGTTTGACCTCTCAACTCAGCCCTTTCTCCTTAGTTACAGCACCTGAATTTCATCTGTTAGGTCATCTCTCTGAATACCTGAGGGTCGAGGAAAGGAGGAGGGGCTTTGCAGGGCTGCTGGGAACTCTGATGAGCAGCTCCCTGAGTGCCTCATGGCCTTCTTGTGGTTGTCACTGTGAGTCTCAGTGTCCCCCGAAGCTGGGCTGTCTGGCAGCAGGTCTCAGCCAGCGTGGGGATATAGGCGCCTCCTCCACCAGGCTGCCCCACGTAGGGCCTCCCTGGCCTGTGTTCCACAGGACATGGATGCCAGGCTGGCCCATGTTCCCTGGACATGGGTGCCAGGCGTCCAAAAGACCGGGTTCTGGGAAGGCCGACCTCAGTGTGGCAGCACAATCTCAGCGGGCAGTCAGGGAAGCAGGCCAGAGTGCGGTGCCACAGTCATTACACTCTTCTAGAAAATGGCCAGAGCCAAAAACACCACCCCCCGTCCCCCCTCCCCACTAACAGGTATCTTTTCAAGTAAAAACTAAATACATGTTAAAGGTAGTTTTCACCATCCAGGATGGTAGGAAATGTGTTTTGAGTAATATGAGCTTGTTTAAATAAATTATCTTAATTTAAAATCTGGGAAAGACAGTAAATGTACCACTCAGAGTTCATAAATCAGCTAATCTGTGTTCCTGAGTAGAGCGGGTGACATGCTTGTCCCACACTATCCGGAATGACCCTTAGAGACTACAGGCCCTATCTTTGGAGCGGTGAGCCCTCCCGTGGGGCCAAGGACACAGCTATCGGCCTTTGGGTGGGGCCCTGTGTGGATCCCTGGGGAGGCATCTCCAGCTTGGGGCCACCTGCTTGGCACAGACCCTGACTGTGAGATCCGTGTGGCCTATCCAAGCTCTGAGGGACCTGGGCCTGGGCCTCCTTGCTCTGCCCTCAGTTAACCCAAGGCTTCTCTCTCCTGGACACACTTCTTGACACTGACGTGTCCTTTCTTGGGTGGACTTCTGGATCTCCTCACTGCGGTGACTGAGCCAGACTTGGGTGTCCATGTGAGCTCAGTCTTTGCCAAAGGGCTGCAGTTCATCGGGGCGCTGGCCAAGATGCTGTAGGACAAAAGAAGCCATTAGGGACTTTACTTCCGCACTTCCAATACAGGGGGCAGGGGTTCTATCTGTGATCTGGGGGACACAGAAGAGAAGGCTGTAGGCTCTTGGTCTGCTTTCTGGAAAGGTGTGAGTCTAAAGGCAGCCTGGTAGACTGAGGGGCATGTGTCCAGACACTGAGCTGGGGGCAGTCACCCCCACCTGACTAGGCCTCTCCAGGGACTGTAGCACATTCTGCGCGCCACCCCCTCCCGCCCCCGCCCCGCACCTGCACCACCCTGATGCTCCTGCTGGGGAGGTGGCTCTGCCTGGGGTGCTGAGCTCGCTGGGGTGTGGGGCTGCTGCACTTAATGACAAGGGTCTTTATCGAAAGTTCCTTAATTCGAGTACTCAGCTATACGCAGAACGGCATTTTACACATGCTGGACAGAAATAAGAGGATCAAGCCCCGGCCAGAAAGGTTCCAGAACTGCAAAGACCTGTTTGACCTGATCCTCACCTGTGAAGAGAGAGTGTACGACCAGGTGGTGGAAGGTGAGCCAGCCCCAGGGCCAGCCCCTGCACTGTGGAGCTGACCTAGGCCACACCCTCCAGCCTGCTGTATATCCAGTGCTTCTGATGCATCCCAGCTCCTGTGGGCGGTCCCTGGTCCTGACCCAGGGCTGATTAAGGATTCCTGGTGTCTGTCCCTGGAGGAGGGCATGGCAACCCACTCCAGTACTCTTGCCTAGCGAATCCCATGGATGGAGGAGCCCGGCGGGCTACTGTCCATGGGGTCCTAAGGAGTCCATGTGTTTGTGGGCTCCTGAGAGCAGGGGAAGTTGGGTGAGGCCACAGAGAGGTGGACAGAGGATCCTTGACCTTTGTGGGCCCTGGACAGGAGATGGTGTCCTTCTGGATGATTGTGTTCATAGGGGCAAAACCACCCATGCTGGCGACAGCATCATGTGTGTTAAGGGTCTTTTTGGTGCAGAGGAACCGGGGCCTGGTCCTTCGAGAGTGAGGGCATTGCTACTGCCCCCTGCACGGTAGGCTGGTTTGTGTTTGTGAGTGTGACCAAGCAGCTAGGGATCCCACTTGAGCACAAGCTTTCCTCCCAGCACAGCTGTGCTCGGCATGAGGCTCCAGGGTGGCAGGGAGTGTGCAGCCTGGTTAGATGCCTGATGTGGGTCCTTAATTGTAGTCCCCAGAGGCCAGGGCAGTTGGGTACCACAGACCCTTCTGCGCTCTGATTCAGAAGCCTCTTACTTCTGTCCTTCTGTTATGGTCAGATCTGAATTCCAGGGAGCAGGAGACCTGCCAGCCCGTGCACGTGATCAACGTGGACATCCAAGACAACCACGAGGAGGCCACGCTGGGGGCATTCCTCATCTGTGAGCTCTGCCAGTGTGTGAGTATCGGCCTGCCCCGGCTGCCTCCTGCACACCAGGGCTTCAGCAGGAAACTGATGAGCCACTCAGTTCATGTTCAGGTTATTTCCAAAGGTTACAACCCAGAACTGTTGAGGTGCCCACAAGTATGAGGGTCAGCAAATTGGTTCTGGCTACAGAATCCCCCTCTGAGCATTTTAGGCTGATCAGTTACAGTAGAGAGCGCCTCACCAGGGGCTGGTTCCATGGACACATGCCTCCTGCCAGTACCCTAACACCTAGCGAAGCTTGGGGGCCCCAGAGATGGTGTTAAAAGGGTGCTGGTCCTCTTTCTCTGGGCTTATCATTCCAGACATCTGGCCCTCCGCAAGTGGCCTGGACATCCTCCTTTCTACAGGAAACCTCAGAATCTTTCACGGCTGCTGTGTAGCTGTGCTCAGAGCGAGACATTTCCTCTTAGAGGTGCAAAAGAACCCATCCAAGGAGAAACTGCTATGCTTTGTCTTACCTTCACCTGCGGTTTCTGCATTTAGGCCAGCTAACTCAGTGATTGGAAAATGAGGAAAACAAGTGGCTTAACCAAGAAGTATAGACAAGCAGGCGTGAATGTGTTTGCTGTGTGAGGGGCCCAGGCCCCTGCTCTCTTGTTACTGTGCCCAGCACAACTTCTGTTCCCATTGTGTCACATGGTCCAGGGTGGCTGCTGAAGCTCCAGCCGTTGCACTTATGATCTGGCCATCATGCAAGAGAAAGGGCTGAAGGGGATGACACGTCCTAGAAGTAGCACACATGACACCCACTTGGTTCATGCTTGTGAGAACTTGCAGAGGAGAGGCAGTGCTTGCAGGCTGAGACTAGGGCACCAAGCTGCCTTGGCCTTAGGCCAGCCCCAGGCCACCCCAGGGCTGCCCCTGGTCATGCCTCCTCCTCCCAAGGCAGTGGTTCTCCACCAGGGACCATCTCACCACATCTGCAGGCACAGTGGGCCTCAGCCGGGAGACACTAGTGGCAGCTGGCAGGGGGTGCACAGGTGCTGCCCGATACCCTGTTGTGCACAGGGCGGCCTTCGGGCTTCCTCGCAGAGAGACAGCGGGCAGGTTGGGTCTGCCGTTTGTGGGGACAGCGCAGCGGCGAGTGTCTGAAGTGCGTGTTCGCTTGAGCTCTGAGGCTGGCCTCTGGCTGCTGCTGCTCTGTGTCCCTGTCCCTGGCGGGTTCCCCTCACAGCACAGCGGCTCAAGGTGGGTCTCTTGTCCACTCCAGATCCAGCACACAGAGGACATGGAGAATGAGATCGACGAGCTGCTGCAGGAGTTCGAGGAGAAGAGCGGCAGGACCTTCCTGCACACTGTCTGCTTCTACTGAGCCCGCCCGGCGCCCGGGCGCCACCCGCTTGAAGCCATCTTTTTGAACTTCCTTTTGTTAATACTTTTTCCTCCCTGATATTTGTTTTTACCTTTAGGTATTCTGCCGGTGGACGGTAGCAGTACCCAATAAACTGTACATATGAAATGAGAAGATACATACATGCCAGATCACAAACAATCAAGTTTTTCCCATCCCACTTTCACTTAGGAGTGGGATCTCGATTATAGTTTTTCTTTAACTGAAAAAAAAAAAAAACCAAAAAACGGTTGATAGCACATGTCCCCCAAGACATCCGCTTCTCACTGAGCATCCCTTTCCTGGCTACCCTAACTGGCTGGAATGTACAAATCCCTGAATAAAGCAACAGGCTGTACTTTTTGGGAAAGAACCTGCCATTGTCCAATAAATAGATGTTGATGGTCACCTTGGCTTCATCCTGAGTTGCCTGGCCCTCCAGTCAGGGCCCTTGGACAACAGTCCCAGGCATGTGGGTCACGGGGAGTTCCCTGGCACCATCCAGAGGGCTTTCTGTTCACAAGCCCCTGCCCCAGGAATATAGCTTCTGCCCCGGGGGTTTGGGACCACTGTTCTGGTGGGCCCTCTTGATTTCTGCAGCAGTGGAAACTCGAGTTCCTGCAGGAAGCTGGGCAGGGAGTTGGGGGGCGGGGGTAGGGGGGAGTGGTCCTGTGTAAGCAGTGCTGTCCTGGGCTGCAGATGACAGGTTGGCCCAGGGCCCCCTCCTCATCCTCCAGCATAATGGGGCAGCCAGATCAGGCCTCTGACTTTCCAAGTGGACCCCTAAGGAGAGCTGGAGCTGAGGCTGGCCCTGCCCCCCCCCCCCCCCCCCCCCCCCCGCAACAGGGGATTCTTTGGCCTTTTCTGAGCTTGGTCGTTGGGCCGTGTGGCCATGGCTCTGGAGTGATCTAGCCGGCAGCCGCCCTGCAGCCCCTCCGCTAAAGGCAGCCTCTTGCCATAGTGGGCTGGGTGCCGACCAGCTGGTCCGCAGCCCCTCACCCCGCGACCCCGGGCGGCGGGGAGGAGGGGCCTCCAGCTGAGAAGTGGGGAGGAGGAGAGCGGAAGGAAGCCCGGGCCTCTCCAGGATCGCCCCGGCGGGTCGGGACGGGACGCGGCCCGCGGTCCCGGGGCTCTGGGCTGGCAGCCAGGGCCGGCCCTGGCCACATGGGGGCGAGCGGGCCCTGCGGCCCCCGGGGAGGGGTCCGGCCAGCGTCTCGGGGGCGGGCGGCCGCGGGCGGCGAGGTCCCTCCCGGGAGGCGGGCGCGGGGGAGGCCGCAGGGGGAGGGGGCCGGAGCAGCGCCGCGCGCAGGGCGGGAGGCAGGGCCGAGGGCGGAGCGGAGCGCGGCGGGCGCGGCGAGCGCGCGGGCCGGGCGGCCGAGGACCCCAGGAGCGCCGCGTCCCCTGCCCCGCGCCGGCCCCGCGCCTCCTCCCCGGCCAGCAGCGGTGGGTGCGCGGCGGGCTGACCTCTGCGGAGGCGGCGGGGGCTCAGCATCGGGCCGGGGCCGGGGGGGCGCCGGGGCCGGGGGGCGGCGCTCCGGCCCGGCCCGGCCCCGCCCGATGTCCATGAGCGCGAACACCATGATCTTCATGATTCTGGGGGCGTCGATCGTGATGGTGAGCGGAGGGGCTTCCTGCGCGCCCGCTCCCCGCTCCCGCCTCCCGCGCCCGCGCACCGCCTCCCCCTCCCGCGCCTTGTTTACGGGCCCGCGCGGCCTGCGCTCCCCCATCCCCGGCTGCCCTGCGCTCCCCAGTCCCCAGTGCGCCGGCCCCGGCCTGGGGGCCCCGGCCCAGCCGCTCGCTCCTCGGCTCTGACCGGTCATGGGCTCTTCCAGGCCATCGCGTGCTTGATGGACATGAACGCGCTGCTGGACCGATTCCACAACTACATCCTCCCGCACCTGCGGGGCGAGGACCGCGTCTGCCACTGCAACTGTGGCCGGTGAGTCTGCGCCCAGAGGGGCACACGCGTGATCACACATGTCGGTGGAAGTGGTGAGCCCCACGCAGGCCGGGCTGTAGGGCCCAGCTGGGCTAGGTTGGTGGGGGCTGCCGAGGCTCTGCCAGGCTGGGTGGGGGAAGGACCTGCTAGGTTCCATCCGCACAGGGTGTTCCGGGAGGGGAGAGGACCCCCTCCCATATGGCCTTTAGAGAAAGGGCCCGCAGGGTGATGTGCAGAACTGGTCCAAGGCCTGGAGGCCAGGAGAGCAGCCGACCAGCCTGGTGTCCCAGGAGGGCTCCTGCCCACAGAGGACACCCTCCTCCCTGGGCCCCCAGCTCTGTCCCTGAACTTTCCTGGGAGCCAGCTAGGGGGAGGAGCAGAAGGTCAAGGTGGCCAAGGCCTCCCTTGAGGGGCATCTACCCAGCCCCTTCCGTTGTCCAGGAGGAACTGAGGCCGGGGGTGGAGTCTGCTCAAGGTCAAGCAGAGGGAGGGGAGCTCCCAGGCCCCTGTGCCCACTTTGTGACACCCCTCCCCAATTCTGTGCACATGTAGTGATGGAGTCTTCCTGGCCATGCATGTTTGTATGTCCATGTATGAAATAAACATCTTCTCATGAGACGCGCATGTGTGTACCGTCTGTGCATATACATGTGCGCACACGCAGCAGTCCCTCAGCCCCACAGGAAGCCCACACGCTGGGGCCATGAGAGTGGACAGAGGCTGAGCAGACGAACTTGCCCGAGGCCATGTGGCCGGTAGGGAACTTGTGCTCTTGACCCTGCCCTGCACTCCTGCTCCAGGGATGTGTGCACACATACTGGGCTAGGGGTTTGTGTGAGAGATCAGTTTCATGCCTCACTAAACATGCTACACGCCTGTGTGTGCAGACCGGATGTTGAAGCAGAACACGGGCATCAGGGCAGGTGGAGACAGGCGTGTAAGTGGCCCTCACGTGTGCTGTGCGCTGGCCAAGAATCATCTTGAGTGTCGCCTGGGTGGCCACACCCCCTGAGGTCCCTGTATTCCTGCCCCAAGACACCCTCCGAGGCCAAGGAATGGCAGGTCAGCTCCACACTAACTGGGCCAACGTGGACTGGGGTGTGAGCAGGGTCCCAAGACCCTCCCGGACATTGGAGGTGTGCCCGGCACCGGCCCAAGCTTCGGCTCCATCGACATTTATAAGGCCCGTTTTCCATGTGAGGGCTGTGGTAGTGTGACCGGCACATATGTGCCAGGAACATCACACCACGGGCCTGTCTGGGCAGACAGGGTGTGTGTATGCATCATATGTAATGTCCAGAGTACACATGGATGGTGTAAAAGAAATCCCCGTGGAGTGCAAGCCACAGCGAGGCCCGCGTGCACAGTTTAGACACAAACAACACAAGAGTCACCCAACTGTAGCGTTGAGTGTTTCTGCGTGTGTATGTGTTCATGTGTGTGTGCTTTGTACACACTGCCGCATACAGGATGCAAAATTCAGTGTACAAACTATTCTTGTACACTGACAACATGTGTGTGTATGCGCAGTACATGTGTGTAACAATATACAGCACCGTGTGCACCCTGTGGGCGTGGTGAGTGTCTGCACGGCACAGGCTTGCATATGAGGCCTCTGTGTACAAACCATGTACGTGCACTGCCACAATGGAGTCTACCTGTGTGTACACCCCATGTGCAGAGAAAGCGCACACACACTTGTGCCTTCTACATGCCAATATGGAGAATATTATGCAGAGGAAACGTGTATAAATGCTGTGGAGCCTGCGTGCCAATAGGCTTTCTGTGGGCGCTCACCATGCATATGCTGTGGGGCCCACAGAGGAGGGCTGTGTGCAAGCCCAGTGCATGTGCATCTCCATGTGACACGCACCATGCTCGGCCCCAGGCGCGTGTGCCCATGCACAAGTGTGGAGCTCATGGGCCGAATTCATGGTATACACGCCGGGTCCTGTGCATGTGGCTGGCGTGTATACACAACATGCGTCCAACTTCAGGTAGACACATGCAACATGCGTGGCCCAGGCAGGACACATGTATGTACACATCACAGAAATACGTGTGCACATGGGTGACCTGAACCCCCACCCACCCCCCAGGGTCTGCCTGACATGGAGGAAGGAGAAGGGCAAGGGGCAGGGGATGAGTGGCAGATGCCAGACCAACGATGGGGGCACAGGTCATGACCTTCGATCCCCTGGAGATCCCAGGCCCCTAGGTAAAATTGGGGCCCTGGTCTCGTCTTACTTGCAGGGGCATTTCTGGCTTCCTTAGCAATCCCATCTTCAAGTTTCCTGCCCTGTCCATGGGTGGGAAGTTGTGGTCCCGAGGATGACCTTCCTTATGGGGACCCAGGAGGCAGGAGCGCAGGAGGCAGGGGCTCAGTGTTTTCAGCTGCCAGAAGGCCTGGCCTGGTCAAGGCGATGGGACTGCAAACAGGTGACTAAGGGCATCCTCTCCTGGGGGCTGGCCACTGCTACACACTGTGGGCAGTCAAGAATTCTCCATCTCTCACTGATGACTGAGTTATTGGTGAAATGTGATCACATGAGCTATGGCTGCCATGTGTCAGGCAGTCCTTGCCAAATAAGCTGGGTCTGCTTATGGGGCTGTGGTGGCTGAGGTGTCTCCCCCCACCACCAGGCCTGGTCACACTCCAGACTAGCTGAGGGGGATGGTCCCCAGGAGTCCCCAGGGGTAGCAGGGGAGTGTGGAAAGGGGCTGCCGTCACCACTGGGAGGAAGGGGCTGGGTGGCCCCTTCTGGCATGGGGGTGTCTGTGAGGGAGGAACTGTAGGGGCCTGGGGTCAGAGATGACCTGTAGGGTTTACTGTTTTTGAGAAGGTCCTCTGCAGGGGAGGGGGCATGGAGCATGTCCAGTTGTGAGGTGGGGACAGGGACTCTTAGCTGGAGGCAAGCAGAAGTGTCGACATGTAATTGAAGGGAAGATGGGGAGAAGCGGGCTTGGGGAGGGAGGAGCTATTTTTAGGTGCAAGTTTGAGGTGTCTGTAGATCCCACGTGGAGATGCCATGTAGGCAGCTGGAGCTTGGAGCAGACATGGTGGGGGGAGGTGGGGACTTGGTGGGGGTGGAGGGTTGAAGAAGCCAGTTGAGGGGCTCAGTAGGAAGAGAACCAGGCAGGAGGACCCCAGGGTGGCAACGACCCTTCAGGGCCAGAGGAGGGGCCACAGCTGGTGAGGGTGACTGGGGGTTCAGGGTGCACTGGGCACCCAAGGCCAGCAGCTCCTTTTCTCCAGCTCTCCTGTGAGAGTGGAGGACCTGGAGTTCAGAGTCTGGTGTCCTGGGTACTGGTCTCCTGGGCAGGGCCACCTCGCCTAGATCCCCAGGATTGCTAGGCCCAGAGGGCTTCCTGGAGGAAGAGAGGATCTGGGCAGGCTGGAGAGAGCTCTGTGGGGAAAGTTCGTTGTGGTCGTCAGAGGCAGGAGAGGGCCTGGAGGGGTCAGTGACCTCAGATTGGACTGTTGAGGGAGGGAAGGCTGAGGGGAATGGCCCAGCCTTGGTGGGTGCTGGGATGCCAGGGCCCATGGTTGTCCAGGAGGTCGTTTACGGCTCCCATCCCAGGATCAGGAACCTGTGTGGGGCAGGTCCAGGGGTGCCTTTGGGCTTCCAGCACAGACAGTGGGGGCAGGGGAGGTTCCTGAGAGGGATGGGGAACCAGATGCCAAAGGGGACCAGACGCCCAAGGCAGGCTCATCACTTGTGGCTTTCCTTGGAGGAGAGGGCAGGGTGACTGCAGGGTTGGGAGGGAGAGGCCAGGGGGGCAGTGGCCAGGAGCCAGGCCCACAGGTGGGCTGTGACTCACTCGGTGGGGATACCCTGTCTGGGCTCTCATCCTGGAACGCCTTTACCTGCTCTTTGTGCCTGTGACCTTGTAGGGGTCGCCATTGAGCCCCGGGCTGGGGGGAGAAGGGAGGAGGGTATGCGTACGGGCAACTGAACTTCACGCTAACCTCTGACCTCGCACACTCCCAGCCTCTGGGCAGGGCAGCTTCCCGCCTCCCGCCTGGGACCCACCAGTGACCTGGGTCCCAGGCGAGTGCGCTGGCCCCTTCCGATCTCAGCTCCCCACAAGGGCTGCTTCAAAGATCCCAGCAGGTGAACGGGTGCGGCTTACTGCGGGGTCCCCGCCCGCCCCGCGGGACAGGTGCCAGCCCGCCCTGCCGCCCCCAGGCACCACGTCCACTACGTGATCCCGTACGACGGGGACCAGTCTGTGGTGGACGCCTCCGAGAATTACTTCGTGACAGACAACGTCACCAAGCAGGAGATCGACCTAATGTTGGGGCTGTTACTCGGCTTCTGCATCAGCTGGTTCCTGGTGTGGATGGACGGCGTTCTGCACTGCGCCGTGCGCGCCTGGAGGGCCGGCCGGCGCTACGGTGAGTGCGAGCGCGGACACCGGGGCAGGGCTCCGACCGTGCCGTGGCCACGCCCCACCCGAGCCCCGCCCACAGCCCCCTCCTCGAGTCCAAGCCCCGCCCACCCGAGCCCAGCTCACCACGCCCGCACCCTGACCGCGCCCCCCCCGTCCCGCAGACGGTTCGTGGACCTGGCTGCCCAAGCTGTGCAGCCTGCGGGAGCTGGGCCGGCGGCCGCACAGGCCGTTCGAGGAGGCGGCCGGGAACATGGTGCACGTGAAGCAGAAACTCTACCACAACGGCCACCCGAGCCCGCGGCACCTCTGAGCCGCGCGCAGGACTCGCGGGGCCGCCGGCCACCGCGCCCACGCTCACGGGACTGGACGGCCGGCCGGGGCCAGGGCGCCCAAGGCCGTCGGGCGCATCCGGCGGAAGGTGCTGTCTCCTCTTCTTTTTATAAAGGGGGTCGGGGTGGGGCGGGGGCGGCGGCACCTGGGATGCAGGCGGGGCCGCGTGCCCAGCCTGGAACCATGTCTGCCGCTTGAAGCCGGAGGCCTCCTGTGCGCCTGCGTCTGTCTCTCCGTCCATCTGTCTGGTTCCCGGAGCTGGAGCCAGCTCCGCTGGAGGGGAGCGCAGCCGGAGCCGGGCGCGGCAGGGAAGGGGTGGGACACCAGTGCGCCCACGTCTGCACACGGGAGCACGTGCATGAGGCGTGTGCGTTCACAGGGCCCGCAGTAGGGGCGTGGGGCAGGGGACCGGGGTAAGCCCCGGCCCAGCAATAAGGCCCTGAGCCCTGCTGTGGCAAGTGCGGCCACCCTGCCCAGGGCATCCCGGTCGGGCGCCTCACTGTGATTCCCACCCCTGCTGGTCAGTAAATTCTCCAGAAAGCTCCAGCCTCTGCCTCTTCTTTCAACTCTGACCCCGGGACCCCCACGGCAGGAATGAGACAGACACTGGGTGATATCTGCCAGAGTTTTTTTTTTTTTTTTAATTGGATTCTGGATTAAAAAGACACCAACTCCAGTCAGGGAGAGCTGTGGCTTCTGTGGGCTGGCCGGTCCCCCTGCGCTGGACATCCTTGGCCATGACGTCTTGGTGGGCTAGTTCCCGAACCCTGGGTTTACAGGTTCACAGACCTGAGGGGCACACCCCTCCAGAGGAGAGTGGTGGGCACCCCCACTGGGCCGCAGAGGGACCAGCTCTGTTCACAGCAGTACAGCTAACAGCTCTGTTCTGGTCCTGGGTGGGACTCGGCAAAGTCAGGTCCCCTCCCTTGGCCAGGCCGCCACTGCTGTTTACAGCTGAAACAGCCAACACCTGCTGGGAAGCAGTGCTGCTAGCTTGGCTGCTGCCCCTGGGCATGGAGAACGGTGCCTTCTTCCCGTCTAGGCTTGGCCAGGGGACATATCTCCCAGGGGTGTCCTGGGGGTGGCCCCAGCCAGCACCAGCCTGGATGTTGGGGGCAGAGGAACCAACCCCCACCTCAAAGATGCCCAGGTCCTGAGCAGCAACTGGTCCCTAGCAGAGGCCTTTGACACTGCCCCGCTCCTGACCAAGGAAGATGAAAACTGCTAGGAGATCAGGCACCTGGGTGTTTCTTCCCGCTGAAGCCACCTGGCCAGTGTGCCTGGGTGTCTAGGCCAGCTCATTCAGCTTGTGTGTGCGGGGCTGGCGGCTGGCTCCCCTCTGCCTTCAGCCACTGCATCTTCTGCCTGTGTTGCTGGATGGCATCCTGAACCCGGGCGTCCATCATGGCCTCAGTGAGGACCCCGTCCTCAGAGGCATATGCCATGGCCTGGTGAAGAAAAGAGTCCTGACTCAGGGCACCAGAGGGGCTGCCCGCACAGCTTTCCCTGAGGCCTGAGGCTCCCAGGTGACTTGATCAGGGCCCACCAGTCACCAGGAACCACTCAGCCTATAGGCCAGCCCCTTCCTTGCTGCCACTTACCCCCCACCTTGAAGACATGCCCCCACCCCACAGAACCCAAAGCCCTCTTGTGGGCAGGGCAGGCGGGGGCAAAGTCCAGGGTGCTCCCATGGGCCTGTTCTCAGACTCAGGAGGGGCCCTGGCCTCTCATCAGGACACACATGCCTTGACTCCCTATGCACTAGTGTGTGCCACACACGCGTGCTCACAGGCAGATCTGCAGCCCAGTGTGGCCGCCATCCCTCAATTCCGTGGTTCTGCCTGCTCCACTAAGTTTCTCAATGACTTTCTAAAAATAGAAACCCAGAGGACTACTTTCAGGAGGGAGCCCCGCCCCTCAACTGCAGGCCCTGCTCTGTGGATAACCAAGCTCCCCCCAGGCCCAGGGCATGGTCAGCAGAACCACCACAGGCCTGACACTAAAGGGAAGCAAAGCCCTCCAGGGGTCAAATGGGGAACATGCACAGTCCACCAAGACCTGGCCCTCACAGGCCCCCAACTGTCCACACACGGTGCTTCCAGAACTGTGGGGCTGCTGTGGGCAGCGCTGCATTCCCCATACCCAGGACCCCAGCCTTGGCACGTGGCTCGGGGAACCAGAGTTCTGCTAGTCAGTTCCCAGTGTGGTCCACAGCATTACAGCTGCCAAAGCAGGTCCTCTGGCCAGGCCACATGTCGCCAGATGACCTAGTATCGCTTCTGCTCCCAGTCATGCAGCCAGTGGCTGACATGTGCCTATCCTGAGGATAGCACTCAAGGGCCCACCAAGCAGGGGGCTCAAGCCAGGCTGGCTGTTTCTCTCCAGCTCCCTGAGGAGGTTCAGCCACGCAGGACATTGGGAGCAAGCTCCCACCATCTGAAACCACCAGTCATTGTGCTTACCCAGGTGGCCCCAGCCTTGAGTCACGGCTGTCCTCAGCACCTGAGCCAGGCCAAGGAGGGAGGGGCTGCCCCTGCGGCCTCCTGTGAGGTACACATGAGAACAGCAGAGGCGGCAGGCTGGGTGGAGGCAGTCAGAGGAGATCCAATGGTGGGAAGGGGTAGGTAGAGGTATGCGGTGACATCACCATGGAGAAGCCAGGTGGTCACCATGTAACCAGGGGATCCAGGCCAACATCCCTGTGATGTTGTGTGGACATCTGATACCCCAATGTGACATGACCAGATGGATACCTTGCCTTTAGGGTCTCCTCCACAGTCCCACAATCCCAGTCGAAGACACCAGACAGACCAGAGGAGGAACACTCTATAGCACTCCTTGAACCCTGAGGATTATGCTCAGAACAGCCCACCCAGAGGAGCCTGAGACAGTAGGATGGAATATCATGGACATCTGGGCGGGTTCTGGGTAAGATCAAGCCTAAAGTGGAATTGAGGGATGTGGTGAGACATTCACAGTGTGGTGGGGGCTGTGCTGGCCTTGTGACTTGGAATTATTAAAAAATTTAGAAGTTTGTTACCAAAAAACACACAAAACCTTAAAGGAGAACTAACACGAATGTTGCTCAAACTCTTCCAAAACACTGAAGAGGAAGGAACACTTCCCAACTCATTCTGAGGCCAGCATCACCCTGATACTAAAACCAGACGAAACACCACATGTAAACTAAAGGTCCAGATCCTCTGTGAATACTGATGTAAAACCCTCAACAAAATACTAACAAACCAAACTCAGTAGCATACTGACAGGGTTATACATCACAACCAAATGGCATTTATTCCTGGAGTGCAAGGATGGCTCACCTAGGGAAAATTGACCTAGACAAATAATTAACAAAATGGACAAAAACCACATGAGCGTTTCAGTTAATGAGAAAAAAAGTTGGCAAAATCCAATACCCTTTCTTGATGAAAACAATAAACCAGGGGGAATTCCCTGGTGGTCCAGTGGTGAGGACTCCACACTTCTACTACCAAGGGTCCTAGTATGATCTGTGGTCAGGGAAGAAAAAGATCCTTCAAGCCATGAGGCATGACAAACCAATAATAGACCAGAAATATAAGAAAATGTCTTCATCCTAATAGAGGCCATATAAGAAAAACTCACAGCAAACATCATCTCAATGGTAAAAGACTGAAAGTTTTTCCACTAAGACTGGGATCAAGGCAAGGATGCCCATTTTCAGCACTTCCAGTCAACACAGCACTAGAAATTGTAGACAGATCAATTAGACAAGAAAAAGAAATAAAAGACATCACACTGGAAAGGAAGAAATAAAATTATCTGTCTGTAGATGATGTGATCTTATTACATACGGTAAACCCTAAAGATTCCCCCAAAACTGTTAAAAGTAATAAACTCAACAAAGTTGCTGGACACAGCAGTAACACAAAAAACCACTTGTGTCTCTACAGTAACACTAAACAACTGGAAAAGAAAGTAAGAAAACAGGGACTTCCCTGGTACTCCAGTGGTTAAGAATCTGTTTTGCAATGCAAGGGACAGTGGTTTGATTCCTCGTCCAGGAAGATCCCACATGCCTCAAACAACTAAGCCCATGCGCCGCACTACTGAAGCTCATGCAGCGAGAGCCCATTCTCTGCAACAAGAGAAACCACTACGAGAAGCCTGCACCCCACAACTAGAGAGTAGCATGCACAGCAACAAAGACGCAGCACAGCCAAAAATAAATCTTTGTTTTTTTTTAAGTAAAAAAAAAAATCCATTTTTAACAGCATCGAAAAGGATAAAATACTTAGGAACTACCCAAGGAGGTGGGAGGCTTGTACATGAAAAACTAGAAAACGTCACTGTAATCTAGGATACCAGAAGATAGAAAGACGTCTGTGTTCATGCACAGAAGACAATGGTGTAACAACACCAATACTTCCCAAGGCAATCTACAGATTCAGTGCAATCCCCATCAAAATTTCAATGATGATTTTTTTGCATAAATTAAAAAAAAAATCCACCCTAAAATTCATACGCAATCTCAAAGGCCCCCAAGTAGCCAAAACAGTCATGAACGTCAGAATTCTCACATTTCCTCATTTTAAAACCTAACGGACAGTGGTACTGGCGCTAAGACAGACACAGGCCAACTGAACAGAACAGAGAGCCCAGACAGAAACCCTCACGTGTACTGTCAGTGACCTCCAACAAGGGGGCCGAGACCATGCACTGGGGAAACAACTGTCTTTCCAACAAATGGTGCTGGGAAAACTCCAAACTATAAAACTGGTAGAAATAAACATGGGGAGAAGCTTTCAGATATTGGATTTAGCAATGACTTGTCTGTGACACTAAAGGCAGGTGACAAAAGAAAAAAATGGAAAAATTCAACTTCATCAAAATTAAAAACTTTTGTGCTTCAAAGGACACTGGTGGCTCTAGTGATAAAGAACCGGCCTGCAAATGCAGGAGACCCAAGAGACACAGATTTGATCCCTGGGTCAGCAAGATCCCTTAGAGGAGGACATGGCAATCCACTTCAGTATTCATACCTGCAAAATCCCACGGACAGAGGAGCCTGGCGGGCTACAGTCCATAGCATTGCAAAGTCAGATACTACTAAAGCAACTTAGCAGCAGCAGCAGGACACTACCAAGAGAGTACAAAAAGGCAACCCACAGTGGGGTGGAGCCTAGGAAACCCCCATCAGGTCAGTCTTGTCCTGTGCCCACAAACAGCTCCTGGGATGCGCCATGCCCTCCCAGGCTGTAGCCCCAGACTCTGCACCGTGTGCCATCACCTGTGCCGACTGTCCTGGGCCCTGGCTGGAGACAAAGCCCAGTGGTTCCCGGGACAGTGCACATGTTGGCCATAGGACATGCCATTGATCTAGAGGGCCCCATTTGACCTGAACCAGAACGACAGCAGGGAGGCCAGAAAATGTGAAGCTGCAGAGGGCCCTGGCTCATTCCCCACCTTGCAGAGGCCCCAGGACCGTGATGGCAGGGAAGTAGGACTTCATGTCACATCTGTCCAGAAACCCTTCAGAAACGCCCCAGTGGGGGCTCAGGAACCAGCCCAACCGCCTTCCAACCACTCCGAGGGTCCCTGGCTCGGTTGGGCTCTGCCCTGCAGGGTTATGTCTCGGCTCACCTGCCACGCCACGGCGAGCTGAGAGATCTCCCGGCCTGACATGCCCTCCGTCAGCTGTGCAATCTCCGAGCACTTCTTTCCGTAGTCAAACTGGGCCAGCTTCAAGCGCCTGTGAGGAGTTCCCGAGTGATGCCTGGGCGCCCACAAGACCCGGGAGCGACCAGAGGCCCGTGAGGGCCTGGCTCCTATTAATAGAGGCCAGGGCGGAGCCTGCGCTGGGAAACCCC
The DNA here is from genome assembly GCF_963930625.1 of Muntiacus reevesi. NCBI lineage: Eukaryota > Metazoa > Chordata > Mammalia > Artiodactyla > Cervidae > Muntiacus > Muntiacus reevesi. The sequence goes on from NC_089253.1 coordinate 97,062,914, forward strand.
AGGGAGGAGTGTCCGAGCCCCTTGCTGTAATAAGCCACACCCTGACCAATGTCCACAGGTGTGACCCTTCCACCTCCTCCCCTGCTGGCATGTCCCTTCCCTGGGAAGCCCAAGACGGGGCCCCGGCGGGGGCCGTGTAAGGATGGTGGGGGCACAGGCTGTGCTCAGGGGCAGCCAAGGGGTTGCTCAGGACGTGCAGGAATGGGCAGTGGGGGTCCCAGCCTGCTCCGAGCCCCACCACCGGCCAGGGGGCCATGTGCCCTCCCCCTGGACCCCCCCAGCACACAGACAGCAGCTGACACTCCTGAGCCCTCTGCATGCAGATCTCGCCCCACGGGGCTTGGCTGAAAGCCCGAGAGAGACCGCTCAAACTCCTGTGAAAAGCCTCAGCTCCTCAGGTTGCGTACAGTACCCGGGCTGCTGCTGGGCCAGGACGTGCCTTCAGGAGCTTAAGGGGACTGGGATCAGCTGGGGCAAAGGGGGAAAGACGCCCAGGAAACAGAGCTTGGTGGGGGTGGGTGGCAGAGGACTGCAAAGTCTGCCTGAGCACAGAAGATGGCTCAGCTGTGCCAGGTGGATCCAGGTCAGTGGGGCTGAGATCTGGTCCCCGGGGAGGGTTACAAATAGAGCAAGCTTATCTGGAGCACTCCTAAAAGCACAGCTGTGGGGGGCGGGGGGATCCTGGACGAGTAAGGAGGGTTACCCCAGCCAGTGGGCCCCGTTGTGTGCAGTGAGGGGCCCAGAGCAAGGCTCAAAGAGTCCAGAAGTGGGCTGCCATGGCCCCTCACTACCAGGACCCAAGTGTGGCCTTGATCTGAGGAGTCTGAAGGTAGGATGGAGGCAGGGAATCAATGAGTGGATAGGCTAGGAGGACAGGGTCTCCAATAACGGGTGGTTACGACCCCGTGGTGAAACCCCAGGGGCAGGGTTAGGGTAAGTGCCCATGTGGGCACTGGGGGGAGGGACCAACATGACAGGCAGGGGGTGCCATGGTGGCAGGACACTTACTGCTTTCCTTCTGTAGCCGGTTTAAGAACATACTTGTCAAAATACATTCTCACCAGGCGCTCCCGCTCCTCCCGCTGCGGTAGCTCAAAGCTGACCATCTCATCGATGCGGTCGTTGATGGCCCAATCAAACTGCTCGGGCTGGTTGCTGGCCAGGACCAGCATGAACCTGCAGCCGACACACGGCAAGAGAGCGGGCAAATGTCCAGCAGGGTCTACTGGGCAGCTTCTCAGCCCACAAAACTGGGGAGATTGGCATCACCCTCTACCACCTGCCCTCCCTGTCTTGCCCCAATTTCCCACTTCTCTTGACTGATGGCCCAGCCTGGGGGGAGGGCCGTGAAACCTCCATGTGCAGGAAGGGCAGGGACCCAGGGACCTAGGATGGAGACAGACCCTTGCCCCTCCCCAGTGAAGTGCAGGGTCTCAAGGCCTGGCGCTCAGCCCAGCAGAGGCACAACCCAGGAGGAAGTCAACACGCCTCCCAGCGGCCAGACTGGGCTCTCCATGGGCAATAGCTGCAGCAGGCAGGGGGCTGGAGGGGCTCTGCCCACGCACAGCACAAGATTTGGGGCCCAGACGGGCCAACCCGACCCAGGGTCACCTGACGGTGTGGTGGCCCGACAATGTATCTCGGGGGAGGTCAGAAGTGACAAGCGCAGTGGCCTGTGGACGAGCATATGCCACTGGGCTCAGCCTCAGCCTACAGCATGTCTCAGGGGTGCCCACAAATGTTCCCTAGTGCCCAAATGGCCTCCCTACTGCATGGAGGGAGGACATAGGACGCTGTCTGGTCGTGTGGGCTGGCTACCCCACAGCAGCCACATGAGCTGAGGCAGGGCTGCTGGCTACCCTTTCTCACTTGCTGCTGTGCTGGCCCGTGCGGTGCAGGAAGGCATTCAGGGTGGCCCTGAGGTCTTCACTGATCTTCTCCTGTATAGAGAAGGGTCAAGCTGTAAGCAGTCATGCAAACAGTCAGGATCCCTCATCCAGGAGGGAAACATGGCAAGACCTTCACAGATCTAAGCTCAAAGGCTGAATGCAGCTTAGCTTTGAAAAGATACTAAACTTCCACTTTTCAAATGAATCGTATGAACAAAGTGTGACTGTGGAGCAGGCTCCCAACAACCTTCCCCTAAGTGTAGATGCGGCCCAGGCCACCTACCCACCCGCTCCCCAGCAGCCAACCCAGCTCAGGACAGATGGGGCCTCTAGACACTTACAGTTGCTCGCTTCCTGAGAAAGGCATCCGCTTCATCCACAAACAGCAGGAGGCTGCGAGGGTAGGGCGACGTAAGGGCAGGCAGGGCACAGCCCAGCGGAAACCCCTCACTTAGCACTGTCCCCAGTGGCCTCTGGGACCCAGAGCATGGCTACAGATCGGGACGTGTCCAGTGCCGGTGTTGGGGAAAGTAACTAAAAAGGGGCTGGTGAGCCCTCATCTTAAACACTAATAAGTCACTGACACCGAGAGGCCCTTGGACCTCAGGGACAGGCTGTGGGGAAGGTACCAACCCCTTTCCCAGCGGGAGCCCCGGCTCACCCTCGCCGGCTGGTGCTGGCCCAGTCGAAGACCTTGTGCATGGCCGTCACGCCGTCCCGCCCCATGGGGGCCACATCCCCGCCCGTCATGATGGCGTAGTCCATACCGGAGTGCAGCGCCAGTTTCTGGGCGTTTGGGGAAGGGGCTTTAAGGGCTGCTGTACCTACCCTCCACCCCACCTCTCTTGGCCACCAGAGCCGGACCACGTGTGTGGAGACACCTGGCCTGCAGAGCTGGACAGGGACATGTGTCCCAGGCAGGTGAGACGCCACCACCCTCAGTCCCGCCTGTGCCCTCACCTTGGCAAACAGCGTTTTGCCAGTCCCGGGTGGCCCGTACATTAGGACATTTCGGTACAGACTTCTGTTCTTCTTGGTGTTCCTCGTGGCGATGGCGATGTCCCGCACACGAGCCTCCAGGCTGGGCTGCCAGGGGACACAGCGGTTTGGGGGCGCTCTGCTGTCCAGTCCATCCCTCCTGAGGGCCTGGGCTGGTGCAAGAGGCCGCTCTCTCTGGCTGGACTCAGCCAGCAAACCGACTCCGGGGAGGTTGGGCAGCCCCACTTACGCTGAGGACGACGCCCTCCAATGCATCCTGAGGTTTACTGAGGAGGCGCCTGCTGACCTGCAGGGTGGGGGAAGGGGAGGGAGAGTCAACACTGGAGCCCATGGCGCGGTCACACCAGAATGCAAGCGAGCAGCTTTCTTGGACAAGGCTGGCAGGGGAGACTGTCCCCAACGGTGACCTCAAGCGCTGACCTCACAGTACAGCCCAGAAGATGCAGGGGAAGCCTGGCTCCCCTCGAGGGGAGTCGGCCCCAGGCTGACTCCAACACCTTCTCTTCCAGGAGGACGGCTCGCTGCAGCCCCAGGAGTTTATAAACAAGCAGGGGGGGTGGTCCACCCAGGGGGATGGCCACCCTGACAGACCCCCAGAAGGACTGAGTGGACCAGAGTGAGAGTCCCCAGGTGCTGACATCACAGGGCCCAAGAGGCAGCATCAAGGAGGCAATGCAAGTCAGCACACAGGAGGAGGGTGGCATCTGGGCAGAAGAGGAGGAAGGGGCCATTGGGTGTGTGCCCCCAAGACCTGTGGTTACCTGTATGGGGTGCCTCAGCGCCTCCAGCACTGTGATGCGAGACGTCTCCCGCACCAGGGATGGCTTCCCCAGCCGGGACTCAATGTACCGCCCCGCGACGGACGTGGCGTTCTTGGCGGAATAGATCCCAACAGCCAGCAGTGTCAGCCCGGCCACCTGGAGTGGGCAGAGGAGGCAGGTGGTTCACCCCATCCCCTGGCTCCCCCACTGTGGAGTCTTGCCAGGCCCACCAGCACCGGTGCACCAAAGGGCTGGCACCAGGGAGATGAAACGGGCATCTGGCATCCCCAACGCCCTCCCCGCAGCCCCACCAAGGTTGACGCTGAGTCGTTTAAAGTGTCCCAAACCCAAAGGCCAAGTCACTTGTGCCTTTCTGGTAGGGGAGGGGTGAGCACTCAGCACAGGCACCAACCCCCAATGGCTTGCAGAGCCCCTGACATGTGAGAGTACCCCAGGGAAGAAGGCAAAGGCGCTTACCGTGGCTGTCACTTTGTCCCAGTCTGTCACAAAGGCACGGAACCCTTCACCAAACAGGGTGCCTGCTGTCCTGCAGGGGAGCAGTGGCATGACCCGGAAGGTGTCATGTGCCACGTGGCCATGTGCCACGTGGTTGGAGGCCCCCAGGTCAGCCCCAAGAGGCACTGCGAAGGACCAGCCAGGGGAGGTGTAGGGCACCCACGTAGGAAAGGGGCCAGCGGAAGCCTGCCAGGCGGGGCCTTACCTGATGGACTCTAGGATGGTCTGGCGGTGCTCAGCAGCCTTCAGGCGGATTTGCTCACGGATGATATCGGCGTTCTCGCGCTCAGCCTTGGCCCGGGCGCGCGCCTCAGCCTCCACCCGCAGCATCTCATTCTTGTGCCGCAACTCCATCTCCCGCTCCACGGTGGCTGCCCGGGGAGGGGGCAGGGGTGGTGCTCAGCCCATGGCCCCCAACCCAGGGCTGCTACATAGGACAAGTGAGCCAGGGCGCCCTCCACCCCCAGGGTCTCAGCAGGCCCACCCTTGATGCTGCTTGGGGAGTGAAGGGCCTAAAGCAAGGGTGTAACCAGTGGCTGTGAGCTTCCAAGTCAGGGCCCTACCTCGCCGCAGGGCCTCCTGCTTCTGCACAGATTCCTCTTGCTTCCGTAAGTTCTCCTCATTGAGAAGTTGCTGAGAAGGAGCCACAAGGGGAAGGGAAGGGCTTCAAGATTAGGAAACAGGCAATATCACACCAACAGGTTAGCTGCTCTGGCCTTGGAGACGTCCCCACCGCTCCTAGGGCTCCAACCTCCTGGGGACGGTGAGTCACCCTGAGGCCTGCAGGCTGCACAGTCTAAGGCAGGAAGGAACCTTGGTCTCCCACTCAGCTCAGCCTCGGGGTGGCCCTGACCCATGGCTGTCCTCATGAAATGGGCCTTTTGGCGAACTGTTGAATTTAGAAGTTAAAATGCCAACAGGCTCGGTGTTTGAATGCCCCCTACAAACTCACTCATCAGTCAAGTCCCACTTGGGAGACCCTCAGGGCAGCTCGGTTGGAACCCTCCCTCTCCGCCCCTCAACCCAGAGCTTGCTGACAAGAGGATCCCACACTCTGGCCCCCATGCACCCTTGGGGAAGATGAGCGGCCAGGCAGTGCTCACCTGCTGCTTTAGCTGGTCCTCGTAGCGCTGCCGGGCCAGCTTGTCCTGGTACTGGGCCCTCTAGGGAGGGAGAGGGCGGTGTAAACACAGCCCAGCCTCAGGAACTAAGGTCTAGGCTGGGCCCCCGCAGGCACAGTCCCTGATGAGCACCCCTCCCCGGCCGCGCTCTCTTACGGCCTGGTGCTGCCTCGTCTCCTCACTCAGGGTCTTCCTCCGCTCCTCAGCCTGCATTCGGATCTGATCGCCCTTCAGCTGCTCTACTGCGGCCTCGTACTCCTGCAAGACACACCAGCTGCTGTGAGCCAGGGCCTGGTCAGGCCTCCTGCCCCCTCTTCCCCCTCTGAGGGGGCTCCGAAGGGGCTGGACAGCGATGTAGCCTGTTCTGCACCCCCACAGGCCTGTGAGTGCTCAGCTGCAACCACACCAAAGCCCGGGAGGACCCAGACCCATAGGCAAAGAGAAGCCAGGAGATGGACTGGGCCAATGCCAAAGCAGCCAGAGAGTCTCCTGGGGTGCCTGTCCCCCCTCAACCCCAAGCCCCCACATGTACTTATGCCAGCTGCTCACTTCCTGATTTGCTTTACAACAACCCAGGTGGAGCACAGAGCAGGGCCTTTTCCACATTTGCTCACAATGTGCTCAGAGTGAGGGCGGGGCTCACCTATGAGAAACCAGACACCTCATCCACACCTGCCTTCCAGAAGGTTCTGTGCAGAACTCAGGCCACACACCTGTGCTGATGCCCGTTTCCCTCGAACCTGAGGAGGTGCCTGTGCACCCACCCTGCACCCACCGCCTGCCTGTGTTCTCTCACCCTCCCCCAGCACCCACCCTCACCGATCACCCCGTCCTCTCCACCCTCCAACCCCTAGCACCCATCTCGCACCTATTGCCTGTGTCCTCTCTGGGCCCCTCCCCACCCCCAGCATCCACTGCCTGTGTCCTTTCTGCCCGGGTCCTCTCTGCAGCCCCCCAGCGCCCACCTTTACCCACCTTGAGCTTGGCCTGATGCTCCAGTTGAAGTGTTTGCTCCTGCATCTGAGCCAGACTCAGCGCCTCCTTGGCATGTCCTGGGGGAAGGGATGTGCAGGCATCAGGACACCAGGCAAGCATTCATGTGGGCTAGGGGTGCTCAAGGACACCCCAGCCACAACCTGAAAGCACGCTTGGCCACACTGGTTCCTGGTCAGATCTGCTCAGAGAGCCCCTGCTAAAAAGAACACTGCCCCATCTTGCCACTTTTGTCTGTTCCACCCCCAACAGAAAACCCACGTGTGGGATCTGCCCCCAGGGGACCGTCACACCCCAGAGGGCTCCAGCAGAGAGGCTGTCCACTGCTTGTCCACTGACAGCAGGAGAGTCAAGCCTGTGATTATACTGTCTATTTTTCAAGTGCGAATGTTTGTCTTCAGGCTTTGATACCTGTTACTGTTCTACAACTGAGCACAGGCAGGTGAGAATCTCAGTAAGAAGCAAAGGAGGATTAAACCAGAAAGAGGGCAATGCTTGCAGGCTGACGGCTCTTCACAGGCCGCCTGTTAGAAACGTGTGTAATTAACATCTTCCAGGTGTGTTCTCTTCATAAGGGGACACATGTGGAAATATGTGGCAATACATGGATGTTCTAGAACGGACCCCAGCACTCTCCTTGCTAAAAAACCCTCACATGGGGCCTAAGAGACCCCTGATGACACAGTTCTGTGTCATCACTATAAAGTCCACGCTTTACCACAAAAACCTTCTAACGCATAAACGCACAGAGAGAAGCTGGGGAGCCCATGAGCCCACCTCTCTGATGCCACCATGTTCCCAGGTTGCTGACCACATGTCCACCCTTTTGTCCCCCGCCATCTGTCTTATTTTTTGAGGCCTTCAAGGTAGGCTGCAGATCCCAGGACCTGTCACCCCCAAGTTGCAGCCCACACGCCACTGACTAGAACATAACCCCTGGGGCTGCCGGCTCCCAGCATGCCCCACATTAGATGCGAGGCGGGTGGCAGCTCTGGGGCTCAGCTGTCAGCTGAGGCACTCGGTCTGGCTTCAGAGCTTGCGGAGGACCTGCAGCTGGCCTGTTGACTCAAGCTGTGACCTATGGCATCCAGGCTGACCACTCTGAGCACGAGCACCTCACCTGCAAGCAGAGCAGGCGCTCCCTCCCCCGACTCGTGGAGTGAAATGGGTGGATTTGAATCTGGCAATAAGGAGTTCATGATCTGAAAGCAGGTAAACTGCTTAGTGCAGGGCCTGGCACCCAGGAGCCCTGCTAAATCACAAGCTTTGGGCTCAGTGCTGAGAATGACAAATGTCACCTCACGTCATCCCGCACCAGGAGATGGGCCCAGCGTTAACTGCACCCACCACAGGCAAGTTACTCTTCCCAGAACCCTATAAACATGTGGAGCACACAGCTTAAGGCTAAATGGGCTGCTCTGGCGTCCAAGGAGGACTGAGGAGCCCTGGGGAACCAGCAGCATCAGGCTAGGCCCCAAGGGACACAGGCAGTGGCCAGGCTGTGAGGGGCAGCTGAGGGTATCTCTGGTTCGCATGGGAGAGCAATGAGTGAACAAGAGTGGGCACAGGCCAACCAGGGCAGGCCTCCAGCTGGGAACTGGAAGCATCTCCAGAAGACAGGCCTGGGGAGCGGCTGAGGGGCCTGATGCACCCTGGGGAGGGGGGTTTGGGGACAGAGGGGACAGGCAGCTCAGGGTGACACTCCTCCCACTGACCAGCAGAGAAGCCAGGAAGGATGGCATGAACAAAAGTGAAGTAGAATTCACACCTGGGATAGCATCACGAGACACAGAGATGAATGAGGAGACAATGCCTCTAGGTGGTAGCAGGCAGAGGCTCTGCAGGAGATGCTGACTGTGGGGGGATGGGAGAGCAGAGGCCAAGGCCCTGTGGACCCAGGTGGAGAATGTTCTGGGGCAGCCAGTGCAGGAGACCTGGGAGCAGCTCACAGGCATGAGAAGACAGAAGTCGGGGAGTTCCCTTGGCTGCTACCTTGAGGCACACCACAGGCTATTCACACTGCCCTGTGTGAGTGTGAGGGGCCAAGAGTCAGGCTTCAGATTCCCAAGGGAGGAAAACAGTAAAATTCCAGGACAGGGAATGGATGAAGTCCGCTCACCACATGTGTGGGGCACGCGCACACACACCCCTAAGAAATGAGGGTGAACCCCCCCACTCCCCCCACATACACCTAAGAAATGAGGTGAACTTCCCCCCACACACACAAACTAAAGAAATGAGGGTGAACTTCCTCCCACCTCTCACCACACATGAACCTAAGAAATTAGGTCTCATGTCAAAAAAGTCTATGATCACTGAAGTGTATTGAGCAGGGAGATGGGTTTGAGTGCCCTAAGCTTTAAGGAAAATGCATCAGGTTTTCACTTATTGTTGGAGAAGGTTAGCATTCAGATAGGTGAGGTCTGTAAGCAACAAACAAGGCCGGCCCAGGGCAGCAGATGATCTTCTGACCCTCAAGGCATCAGACCTTGACTGCTCTCAAGCCCTTCAGCAAGCCTGTCTTCTATTATCTTGCAAACTTAATGCATCTGTTACACTCAACACCCACTCAGAGGTAGGGAGTGTTCCAGGTAGGTCTAAGGAAACAGGTTGCCCTGGACCCAGGCCTAAATCTCCACAATGTTCCTCCCAGGATTGGAGAACCAAGCAGGCTGGAGACCTTTGCCCGGGGTGTTCTTGTGGCCCCCATGGAAGGGCAGAGACTAAGCCACAAAGTGCCAGTCCACCCCTTGATAGGAAGACTCTGCTCACCTCTGCTTACAAGGCTGCAGCATAGGGTGGTAAGAAAACAGCACCTCTGCTTAAAAGTTTGAAAGTCGTTGTACTCTTTCAAAAACTAACATCTACTCAGCATGTGCTATATTCCAGACTTCTGAGACGTCATCAAATCCACAGGAGAAAAGAAGGTTGGGAGAAAATACATGGGCTTAGTAAAGGCACACTCAAGGGCTGATGTCTTGAGGGTGGGAGCCAAGAAGGTCATCTGCTGCCCTGGGCCGGCCTTATTTGTTGCTTACAGACCTCACCTATTTGAATGCTAACCTTCTTCAACAATAAATGAAAACCTGATGCATTTTCCTTAAAGCTTAGGACACTCAAACCCATCTCCCTTCTCAAATGGAAAACACAGCAACTAGCACAGACGGATCCCCAACCTGGCCTGCCTTGGCCGTCCCACGTGGAGGCGGAAAGAAGCAGTAACCCAGGGTAAGTAAGTAAGTAACCCAGTAAGTAAGTAACTCAGGGTATGTAAGACCAGGGTGCAGTCCCGCCACCTGCTGCCTGTACCCTCTGAATCCCCTCGGCACCGGTTTCCCAAGTGAAGAATGCGTGGCAGCTGGGAAGATGCCAGAAGGTCGGGGATCCCGAACTTCCCCTGCACGCAAGGTGGCTCCGGCGGGCTTATCGCTTCAGGCTGGTTTCCTTCCCCGACCACCACTTGCTGCTCGATCGCTCAGACCACTCACCACTTGCCCGCGAGCGCCCCGCCCGGTCGCCCTGCCCGCGCCCACCCGCCGCACTCACGCGAGTGCTCCAGCTCTCGCGCCGCCTTGGCCGCGCGCTCCAGGCCCGTCGGGTCGAAGTTGCTCCATTTGTCCTTGGGCCCCGGCCGGTCCCCCGCGCCGCGGTCTCCGCTGCCTTCGCCCCCGGGCTGTACGGGCGGCAGGGGCAGAGGTGGCCCCGTGCCTTCGCCCTTGGAACCCTTGATGCCGAAAAGCCACGACATGGTCCACAAGCGCCGCCGCCGCGGGGACTTGCAGCCGAATGGACTAGCGGGGCTCACAGCTGGCTCCACGCGCCGCGAGCCGGCGGCAAAGACTGCGCAGGCGCAACAAGGGCCCTTCCTCCCTGGCAATGGATGCGTGTGAGGGCCCCGTGCCCCATGAGGCCCTCGGATTGGCTACGAGGGTCGTGACATCATGGTGTCTCCGCCGCGATTGTAGAGGCAGGCACAGAGGGCAGGCCGTCGGAGGGGCGGGGCGATGTACCAGGTGACAGGGGCCGATCAGGGACAAAATTAAGGAGCTGGGCGCGTGCGCCCCTCTGAATACGTCAGAGTGGCAATGACACTGGCCCGGTTGCTACGGGCGTCCGGAGTTCCGGCTCCGGGGGCAGCAGAGATGCAGGTGCTGGAGCAGAAGGCTCTTGTCCGGTCCCGACCGAGGGAGCGGCCGCGGGAGCAAGAGTCCTCCACAGGCGCTCGGTCAGCGGGGGAGGAACCGGGCGGCGGGCGATGGGTCGTGGGACCGGGGCAGAGAGCAGATGGCAGCGCCCCTGGCTGAGCGGCCCCCTAGGATGGCAGAGAGCGGGTTGGGCGTGTCCAACGCAGAGCGGACATGGGCCCCGGGCCCATGGGCCGGGCGGCGCGGGAAGTGCCTGGGCCCGGTGCTTGGTGGGTCTCGGTGTTGAAATGATGGAAGGACGGAAGCGCGGCCCTGGCTCATCTCCAGCAACCGTAGGTAGGATGATGGGCTCTCCCAAACCTCCTCTTCAGCGTCTCAGCGCACTGGCTCTCAACAGAGGGGACGTACATGCGTGGGTGTGTTCGTGCTCAGTCCTGTCCGACTCTGCGACCCCATGGACTGTGTAGCCTTCCAGGCTCCTTTGTCCATGGCATTTTCCAGGCAAGAATACTGGAGTGGGTTGCCGTTTCCTCCAGAGGAAATCTTCCCGACCCAGGGATGGAACCCACTCCGACACCTCCTGCATTGGCAGGCGGATTTTTTATCCCTGACCCACGTGGGAAGTCCCAAGTGAGGGGACTGAGTTCTCCAACTCCAGAAGTAAGGGGCGGCAGAGGTCCCGAAGTACCACAGAGGGCGCCTTCATGGGAGGAGAGCTCCTCGGGGGCCCAAGGGTCCTGGCTCTGGTTACTGACTGGTGAGACTTCTGAGGAACTCCAAAAGCCAGGTTTCTGCTTCAGGGACCAAGGTGCAGGCGACACGGCCTGGGACAGATGGAGACAAGGATGGACACAGGGCAGCGCCTAAAGTTAGCAAAGTTTGCTTCTTGGGCCAGTGTCCAAGTTGCCGCTGTGTTCTTTCCTTGATGGAATTTGTAGAGTTCCCAGAATCATATGGACTTTCTCCACTAGTTTGAAAACAGTTTGAAGCCTCAGTAAAAATTGGGGGGGAAATTCTTAGATAATTCTGCCAGGGTTTTGTTGTTTGTTGTTTCCCCAAATGAGAAAAACCAAAGGAGTTTTCCTGCCAGATGTCGCTCATTGGTCATCATCAAGATCCTTATGAACCAGCCAGAAAATATACATCCAGTAGCACTCCTGGCAGGCTGCGCTGGATAAAGAGGAAATGGGGAAGGGAACTGAAGTCCATGTCCACAGGAAACTGTTTAGTTCCATCCAAAGGCCAGCAGTTGGCAAGCTTGTGTACTTTTATGGGGCTTCCCAGGTGGTGCTAGTGGTAAAGAACCTGCCTACCAAAGCAGGAGACTTAAGAACCCAGGTTCCATCCCTGGGTCAGGAAGATCCCCTGGAGGAGGGCACGGCAATCCACTCCAGTATCCTTGCCTGGCGAATCCCATGGACAGAGGAGCCTGGCGGGTTACAGTCCAAGGGTCACAGAGTTGGACATGACTAAGCACACACGCATGCACGTGAACTTTTATATGATAGTGTTAGTCACTCAGTCATGTCCAACTCTGCAACCCCATGAACTGTAGCCTGTCAGGCTCCTCTGCCCAAGCGATTCTCCAGGCAAGAATACTGGAGTGGGTAGCCATTCCATTCTCCAGGGGCTCTTCCTGACCCAGAGATCAAAACCAGGTTTCCTGCACTGCAAGCAGATTCTTTACCATCTGAGCCAGCAAGGAAGCCTGGTAGTTTTATATGACAAGGAATAACTGAAAATAAAGCTCTGCATTTAAAAAGTCAGTTTTCCATATAAATTAAAAAAAAAACATAAAGTCAACTTCACAAAAAAGTCAGTTTTCCTTAACTTGGCTAAATTAAAAAACAGAAAGCATTGGTTGCTATCTTAAGATTTAGGTGGCTACACGCCCTCTCTTCGAGGGAAGAAACTGCTTCCCTCCAGTTTCCCTCATCAGAGTAGTACTGCTGACATTTTCTGATTTCCAATGGGCCGTGCAGAACATCAGTCCACTTGTGTTTGTCACTTAAAGTCTTGGGCTGGAAGCAGACACAACTTTCCTGAAGACACTAAGTTAATAAAAGGAAATTAGGATGACACTTTCCACCTGATCTTTTCATTTTTTTTTTTAACTGGAAGATAATTGCTTTACAATGCTGTGTTGGTTTCTGCCACACCATGTGAATCAGCGGTAAGTATACATATGTCCCCTCCCTCTGCGTTCATGTTTAGTCGACAAACTCAGGGCACTCGGCTGCCAAGCTGCGCTGTGTTGCTGATGGGATTCCCCCAACACCCAGTTCCCTCTGGCTTTTTTGTTTCCCTCTCTGAGGGAGTCTTCCAGCTTTGAAGACCTGGAGGAGAGACTGAAGAAATTAAAGGTGCAGCTTGGCCTCCAACCTGACCTTGAGTGAGAGATGGGGGACACTGCTGTCCCTGAGAGCCCAGGCCAGCAGGAGCAGAGTGGGCCCCACACAGGCCCAGAGCAGAGGACTCTGCCCCCAAAGCCTGCACAGCAGGTGTGGCTTCTGAGTCTGTGCATCTGGTCAGACCTCTGGGGAGCTGGAGCCTTCCTGTCAGGCCCCAGGGCTTCCCAGTGCCAGCTGCCTGGCGTCTCCCAGGGACAGAAGCCCCGTATCCACTTGAACTTGGAGCCCCCGGCCCTCACTCTTCTGGCTTGCTCTCCTAGCTAGGACAGTTGGGCCTGCAGGGGCTGGTCTCTCCTTTTATCCAGCCAGGCCCATCTGGCTCCTGGTCTCTCCCTCGGTTCCAAAAGATGTGCTGCTAGTTCAGTCTCTAGAACCCCTCTACATGCATGCCCCATGCCTGCCCCCCACCTGGCAGGCCCAAGCCCCCCTGAAAGGAAAGCTGCTCAGTCAGGCCCTCCTGTGCCTCAGCCCCCAGGGCAGGGCCCCTGGCTGCTGATCCCCACCCTACCCACCAAAGCAGTGCTGCGATCTCTGGCCCCTGCAACCCCTCCTTCTGGCTCTGGGGTGAACAAGAGCTGAGCACTGAGCCCTCAGACGGGCTGTCTTGGGCTTAGGTGTGAAGAGGGTCCTGGGGCCAAGCCTAAGCTCTTTGCCCCCAGGCTTGTCTTCCTGCTGTTTGCCCTTGGTGAGTGAGTGAGTGAGGTTGCTCAGCTGTGTCCGACTCTCTGTGACCCCATGGAATATACATATAGCCCACCAGGCTCCTCCATCCATGGGATTCTCCAGGCAGGAATACTGGAGTGGGGTTGCCATGTCCTTTTCCAGGGGATCTTCCCGACCCAGGGATCGAACCCGGGTCTCCCGCATTGTGGGCAGACGCTTTACCCTCTGAGCCATCAGGGAAACTTGGTGAGTGGCCACCTACTCAGATGCTCTGACACTGTCCCCCCACCCCGTGGAGCCATGCCCCATCTACCCCCCACCCCACAGCTGGACTGACAGGCTCATCCAACAGAGGTCAGTAGAGCCAGGCTGTCCCCAGAAGCATGGAGGGTGGGGGGGCCTTCAGCACAGGCACACAGCTGCCTGTCCACTCCACTGAGGCCAGGAGACATGCCATGAGCACTGGCTGGCCTGCTCCTTCCCAGGAGAAGAGCAGGGTCAGCTGCATGATCTGGACAGAACTTGGAAGCAAGTTTTCAAGCCCGGTGGCACTGACAGAGCCCAAGCATCATCGGGGGGGTGGGGGGGGGGCGGGGGTGAGTGGCGCCTGCGGGAGTGATTCTCGGAGGAAGAGTCACCCAGCTTGGCCTCGAGTGCCCTCTCATCCAGCAGGGGCTGGCCCTGGAACAGAGGAAGGAGGGAGATGGGAGCTGGCTGGGACCCTGGGCATACAGTGTTGGCTTTCACCCCCTTCCTCTGGGCAGCACCCCACACACTGTGGGGCACCAGAGTGGGGTGGCCGAGGCCTCAGCTCCTGTAGACACTGCCACCATGGGCTCAGGCAAGCTGCTGGCCGCCTCCACTGTCCCTGCGCTTGTGCACACACCTGAGGGGAATGGTGGTGGTGGGGACTTTCCTTCCTGCCAGGCTCTCGAGTCTGTGGCTAGGGTGACATAATTTGTCTTGGGTGTGTTCCTTGACACTTGTGAAATGTGAGTGATGAGTACCAGAGATTTAAATTCCTGGTCAGTGAGCAGAGGTCGCATCTACCCTACTTGGTCCTGCCCAGGAAACCTCAGCCCCTCTCCCTCCTTGAGAAGGGGGCTGTCCCAAGAGCCCCCTGCCCGCTGCTGGCAGCCAAAAGCACACCTCACCCTAACTACTGAGCGCTGGGGCTGCGTCGGCCTCCCCCACAAGGGCTGGAACTTGTGGGGCGGGGTCTCCCAAAGGGTCCCCACCTTACCACACTCACCTCTAGGGAGAGCTATGACTTCCACTGACATTTTTGTTTTAATGGACGTTGAAAAAAATTTTCATCCCAGGAAAAAAGCACAGACACACAGCTGTCGCCCTCTAGCTTCCTGAACTGCCCCCTCACCCCAGCAGGAGGCTATGAAGACTCACACGTCTCTCAGGGCGGCTAGACTTCCGGCCTTGGCCTGACAGAGTTTATTACTGCTGCTGTGGAAACAGCTCCTGCTCCAGGGAGACACCGCCAGCCGTACCACCCGCTCCTGGACATCAACCTCCCGGAGACCTAGATCCAAACCCAGTGGCCATCCAGCCTCCTCACAGGCGGCCTTTGTCCATTACCTGGCTCTCACAAACCCCTGCCGTCAGGCAAGTCCTGGGCTGCAGCGAAGACCCCACACAGGAAATCCTTGTCAAGTTAGGGAGCAGCAGTCACCCGTGAGTGAGAACTGTGCCCACCCAGCACACTAGAGGAGCCTCTGTTCGAGGGTCCCCTAGAAGCAGCAGCTCCTCCCCCACCCAGCCATCTCCCGCTGCATGGACCTGGCCCTGTGGGTCACGACCTCTTGCCCAGTCCTGACTTTCAGGTGCGTGGGCATGCTCAGAGTTGCCTTAGGAAGTGGCACGTGTAAGTCCCTGCAGGCCTCAGCCTGGGCCCTGACCCAAAGTGGTCAGGGGAGGTGGAGGGAAGGGGTGGGGTCGGGACAAAGCTGTTTCCTAGAGACTTTCCAGATGCGGCCTGGACTCTTAAGACCTTTGAGAACTGACTGGGATGATGCAAGGGCCGCACTTCCAAGATAAGGACTTCCAGGAGAGGCATTCCTAGGCCTGGAGATGACCTAGGGCTCCTCTCTCTGGGCCTCAGTGTCCAGCAGAGATGAGGCAAGGCAGGGAGTGGGAGTGCATCTTCCAGCTGTTCTGCCCTCTCTCAGGGATGAAGCATGTTTTGGGAGAAGGGGCTCACCACTCATCTTTAACGTGTGACTGAACCACTGGGAAACTGCCCATCAGCACTCCTGCTTTTTCTCCTGCCCCTGTGCAGTGCGCTGCAAGCTGGGCTTGTGGGTGCAGCATGGAAGGAGGCCCTCTCTGGCTGTCTAGTGGGCTGGCACCTGCAGAGCACCCAGGGATCAGGGTGGGGAACTCAGACCTCCACAGGGGGAATTCTGCCCCTCAGGGGGGATCAGACCCAGGTTCAGGCCCTGGTCATGCTGTCTGGGACCTTGGGACCCTGTTGTTCAGGCTAACCAGCCATGGGACCAGGCCAGCTGCTAAGATCACAGGAGCCTCTGAGCCTCAGCTGACTGAGCACCAGTCAGGATGTAAGCAGAAACCTTCAGTGGCACAGGCCACTGTGGGTGTCAGGCTTCCCTGGGCCTGCCTCAAGGGGATGGGGGGACATGGAGGAGAAACATCTATCCGATAGGCCCCTCAAACCTGGCCTGGACAGGCACTACCATCTGCCTTGGGGTTAACTCACCACCTGAGCCCTGCTCCCCACCCTGCTCACACAGGCAATGTGTATGTGTGTGGGGGGGGGGGGACGCAGGAACACCAAGCACACTGAATTGGTGGGTGGTGCCGGCCTTGGGTGACTGGGCGGGGGCCACGGGATGCTCAGAGGTAGGTGTTTGGGAAAATGGTGGCAGATCAGTTTGCTAGAAGTCACCCCCCCCACCAATACACTCACCAGGCCAGGTGGACTGAGTTGCCATCTGGGGCCCCAAGACCACTTCTCAGCCCTGCAGTTGTTTGGGTTAGGGGTTCTCCTTCCCATTAGCAGGGGGAAGCATAGCCAAACTGCAGCTGAGGGAGTAGCCATGCCAACAGAGGTGGGAATCCCAGCAATGCCCTCAGAAATCAGCCTGGGCTCTCTGAAGAGGAGGTGCACAGAAGGGCCACAGTGGCCTGTGACCCAGTGCTGCAAAGGGACGACTCCCCCCTCCTCCCCAGCACCAGGTGGGGTACCATCCTCTCCTACCAGAGCCCTTTCTTTTTCTTGAAACCTTTCACGGGGCTGGCGTGTTTTAAGGAGTAGAGCACTCTCAGGAGACTGCAGGGCTGAGTTTACATCTGATTTATTGTATTTTATTTCAAAGGCTGGGTCATTAGTGGGGAAGATGAAAAGTGAGCACTGAGTCAGCGCAGGTGTGGAGGAGGTGCCTGTGGGGCCGAGTGGCAGCAGCACTGCCCCCCCTTGGGACTTGTCTGGTGGCCCCAGCACAGAAGGAGTGACAGGAGGTGGACACTGCAGGGATGGCTGGGGTGCAGCACCCAGAGGCACCTTGCTTGTCCCTGCCCCAACACAGAGGTCCTCCACCCAGCACAGGGAAAGCCCCCTGCAAGTGCCAGCCTTGGGGCCCTGCAGGAACAGGCTCTCCTGTATCCAGGGTCCTGAATGCCAGGCTCTTGTCGCATTCTTCCCAAAAGGTGCCACCTCGGTTCCAGAGGCTGTGGCTGGGCCCAGGAGGATTCTGGGTAGGAAGGCAGGGCCACTGTTCCCAGCAAGCAAAGCACTGCCCCCAAGCCAGCTGAGCATGCCAGTGAAGACTGCCTCTCCAGCCACCCAGCTGCTAACCACAGGATCAACTGCCAGCACTTCCCCGCCCCTTTTCCCGACACTATCCCCTCCAGGGAACCTTTGGGACCTGGCCAGAGCCAGCTCCTTCCCTTCCCACCCTGGACCCGAGTGGCTGGTGGGAACTCAGAACTGCCATCTGGACCAAGCTCCTTCAAACAGATGCCAGCCTTTGCCACCAGACGGGCTGGCCTCTAACACAAGTGGGAGGCCCGGCTGCCCAGACGCCCTGTGGCCCTGGGTCCAGAGTCATCTGGAGTCTGATGTTCTTAACGGGTCCCCTGACGCCTTGTCCATCTCCCCGCTAAATCCTGCCCAAAGGACACCACCGAGTGCCCAGGTCTGGACCGGGCAGGGGAGGGAGTCGCAACGGCACGCGCTGCTGCCATAGCTACAGCGGAAGGTGAGGCGAGGCTGCGTCCTGGAGGGCGGACGCCGGAGCGGGGCGCGCTTCCTGCGCGGGGGTCCCGCGGGCCTAAGGCCGGTCAGCATCCCATCCCCGGGGCAAGACCCACCGGGCTCTGGAGAAGAGGGCCCTCGGGTGCGCGGGCGCGGCCGGCTCACGGTTCCCGGCCCCCAGTCCTCTGCGGCTGGGGACGCGGGGCGCGGCTGCGCTCGCCTTCAGGCGTGCAGGCCTTGGCTGACAGCGCCCTCTCGCGGCCCGAGCGGAAGGCTGCGGTCACGGTCACCAGGTAGGCGGTGCCGGGCGCCAGGCCCTGAAGCGTGGTGCTGTTCTCGCCCGCGGGTACCTCCACGCTCTGCGCGGCCCCGCCCCGCAGGGGCCCGACCTGCACGTGGTAACCGAGCGCGGCGTCCGGGCCCAGCGCCGGGGCCCAGCTCACGCGCAAGCTGCGCGGCCTGGCGTGCGAGACGACGATGAGCTCCGGCCCGGTCTCCTCTGCGCGGGCGTGGGGGTGGGGGTGCGAGAAGTGCCCGTGAGCGGGAGGTGGCCGCGGCGCCCAGCCGGACCCGTACCCCTAGCCCGCCCGGCCCTGTGCCCCGCCTCACCTGGCAGCGTGCGCACCCGCAGGTGCTGTGATCTTAAGAGCCGCACGTTCGACTCCGGCACCAGGGCTACGTCGTAGTCCGTGTCTGGGTCCAGACCGGTCCAGGCCCAGCCCGTGGCGTTCCCTGGCAGCTGCTGACGGCGCGAGGCCCCCGGATCCGTGCTGGGCGCCAGCTCCAACACGTAATAGCCTGAGTCTGCCGTCAGTAGGGACGGCCAGGCCAGGTGGAAGCCGCTGGACGTAACCTCGGAGGCATGGAGCTGCTGCGGCCACATTGCATCTGAGGGGGGGTGCAGAGGGTCAGAGGACAGAGGTGGCTTTTCCCGCTGGTCTCTGACTGCTGACTCGGGGTAGACTCACAGAGCTTGGGGAGCGGGAGCGCCGGGAGCAAGGCTAGCCTCGGCCACGCCTACCAGATGCTATGGCCACGCCTACCAGATGCTAAGGATCTGCCAAAGCTGCTGGCGCCAGGCTGGAGGAAGGACGTGAGTGCGACCAGTCTCCCCCCAACCCCGCCGCCCCGCTCCGCCTTCGGTCGCTTCAGGAGCTTCCCTCCCCACCTCAGCTCCAAACTCAGAGCAGTGGAGGGTTATAGCGGCCACCTCTCACCCACCACTCAGTCCAGTGGACTGGACAAAGGGCCCTCAAGGGTGGCAGGATTCAAAATGATGTCAGAGGATGCCCTCCCCACCACTCTGGGCAGCAGGAGTGACCAGCACAGGGTCTAGGATCAGTTCTGCTCTGGAGAGTCAAGGAAAAGAGGGCCCACAGTACAGCCAGGAGATGAGAGACCACTGGAGAATGCCCTGAGGGGTAGGACAGATGTGACAAGCCCAAGGGCAGCTGGAACTGGAGGAGAGTGTGGTGGGGGACTCGAGGGTGGGACCCCCAAACGTTACTCCTGAGCTTTGATGCCAAGCCCCAGAGGGTCATCTCACTGACCTGGCAGGTGGGTGAGGCTAACAGATGTCTACACAGGGTTAAGTCAGGACCCGATGCTGTGAATGCTGGGTGCCCAGCTGCCTGGCTGGCACTCCCCTTGCCCATCGCCACACACAGACCCTGCCCCCAATCCCAGGAGAGCCACCCTACTGCCTCACTGCCCTGCAGCCTTGGGCTTTTCCTGTCTAGCTGCTTGCCCTTTCTCCTGCTGTCCCCTTCAGGCTCAACCCTAGCGGCAGACCCAAGGGCCACCAGGGCCAGGTGCCCTGGAGCAGATCTTCAGAAAGACCCTCTACCTCGCTCCAACCCACAGTCCAGCTCCTTCCACTTTCAGATGGATGATTAACTGCAGGCCAAAATTCAGGAAGACCCTGGGGTTGTTGGCATTTTTTCAGTGGCTACAGCAACCCTGCCAGTGACCAGGCCCTTTAACTCCACCTCCCTCCCCTCCCTGTCCCTCTCCCTAGCTGGGTCAGAGGGATCCAGAAGAAAGTCCGTGGGGAGCTGCTAGCCCCTGCAGCAGGCTCTCCCAGGCCCAGCCTCCTTTCCAGCAATCCCCAGCAGTGCAGTCCCACTCAAACCCCCTTCCCCTGGGGGAAGTAGTGACCCAGCTCTGGTGGGGGGGGGGCACTCTCTGCCCTTCCTGCCCTGGCCCTCCCCCTTCCTCCAGGCATGGTGGGCCCATGGGCAGAGCTCTCAGGCTTGAAACCTCCTTCTCTACCTCTTCACATATCCACAAGCCACATCTGCTCAGATCCAGCCCCTGGGTCCCTCAGCCCTCACCAAACCCCCCACTCTCCAGTAGGAAGCCTCACCTGGAGATGTCTCCTCAGACCTGTCCTCTGTCCCACCTCAGCCCAGGTGGTGGGACCCCTGTGGTGACCAGTTGGAGTGTGTCCCTGGAGAAGCTGGGTGTGCATCCCTGGCCTCTGCTCCAGGCATGCGAGTTCCTCCTGGAGTCTTCCCAGCCCTCTTCCCGAGTTCCCAGCTGGGGTTCCCCAGGCCCCCTCCCACCTACCGAGGATGGAGCCCCTCAGTGCCTGGGTGATGATGTGCAGGTCATCCACATCCACGAAGTGCAGGTGTTTCTCAGCGGGGGCCGAGGCAGCAGCAGACAGCTCCAGGAGGTTGCCCCGGCCAGTGCTGACGATGAAGACGGTGACCCCCAGGTCCTTCAGCTCCTGCATGGGGGGCCCCACGGGGTCGCTGGAGCCGCCGTCTGTCACCCACACCAGCACCTTGGGCACCCCCGGCCGGGCCCCTGCCGCCTTGGCAAACAGTTGCTCCTTGGCATATGCCAGTGCTAGGCCAGTGTTGGTGTCACCCATGCGCTGGGCTGCAGCCCGTATGGCGTCCTGGACAGCTGAGCCTGAGCTGTGCTGGCCGAAGGGGAACTCGGTGTGCGGTCGGCTGCCCACGTGCACCAGGCTGGCACGCAGGGCCCCAGGACCGACGGGCAGCAAGGCTGCCAGTCGCCCCAAAAACTCCCGAACTCGGGAAAACTCATAATGAGACACGCTGGCTGAACTGTCCAACAGAAACAGCAGGTCCCCCTGAAGGGCAGATGCTGGAAGGCCTGGGGAAGAGGGGAGGGTTCAGCCCCTGGTGGTGGCCCCCAGACAGCCCCACACCCAGGGCAGAACCCCCAGGGCCTGAAATTTCCCTAAGCTGGCACTCGCCCTTACCCAAGGAAGCCCAGAAGGCCAGCTCAGCTACACCTCAAAGGTCCTGGGATGGCACCCCAGGGGCAGAGGGGCCCTAAAGCCAACAGGAGGTCCGAACCCTCAGCAATTCCAGTTCTACACCCTGGCCACATAGCAGGGGGTCCCTCTGGGCTTGTGTCTCTTCTGCAAAGGAAAGCTGAACCCTTCAAGCCCTCACCCCCTCCCTGTTTTCAGCGGAATCGAGGCGGGCTGGAACTCAGTGTCCTGGCCCCGCCCCCAGGAGTGGTGGGTGGATAGGTCTGGGCCACCCGGGCCTGGCTTTCTAGAAGCAGTCTACACAGCTCACCCTCCAGGTAAGGCAACCGGTGCGGGGTGGGGTGGAGGCATTTGGCAGCTGGGGAGACTGAGGACAGAGGAGGAGGCACGGGGAAGACAGAGCACTGACTGCAGCCTCTCCCACAGTCCAGAAGGCTGGGTTAGAGTCCTGACCCCACTTACAGATGATGTCATCCCTGCCTGGGCCCCATCCTCGGCTCTGTCCGGACCCAGGAAGCAGGTTACCTGCTGCAGCAGCCTGAGGGCCCGATCACCCCTCAGGCGACTACGCCTTGCTCTCCGCTCCCCAGGGAGCAGATGGGCCCCTGGGTCACGAGCAAACAGCGGCCTGGGGTGTCTCAGGCCGGGTCTAGCCTTGGGGCCTCAGTTTCCCTCAACCTAGTTGAACGACGCCAACCAACCCTCTTACCATCCCTCGTCTAAGGGTCATTCCAAGCAAAGGGAGAACTGAGGCAGGAACAAGCCTCCCAGATTGGCACCGCCCACTCCCCCCATCAGGCCCTAAAATCCCGCCGAGTTGCCGGCTGGGCCTGCGCCTCACGTGGGTGGGGTCCCCTGCCAGCCGCCCCCGCCCCGCAGCAGCGGAAGGAGAGCGTGGCTCAGCGCGGACATCAGAGGGTGGACGGGCACAGAGAGCCGAGCTTGACCCAGCCGCCCGCCTCACTTACCAAGTTCCGCGCCGCTCCGAGCCAGCCGCAGGCTCAGGGCCAGGCCGATCACCGTCCAGGGCAGCATCGCGCGCGACGGGACGGCAGCGCTCTCCCTGCACTGGTGTTTAGCTCGCTCCTGGGCTGTGGGGCGCGCGGCCGCGCGGGTCGGACCCGGGCCCCGCCCCCCCCGGAGGCCCCGCCCCCCGCGGCCCGCCCAGAGGTCCCTCCGAGGCGCGCGCGAGCTGCCCCGCGTGCGGAGGAGCACTGGCTCTCAGAAGGCGCACGTTCTCAAGGCCCAGGCGCGCGGCGACACGCTCCATTCATACGCGCGTGGCATGCACACACATAAACTCTTCGGTTTCCCTTTGGGCTGTAAGGCCTTGGAGTCTGCCCTGCTTCTACCCCCTGCCCCCTTCCCCAGCCAGGAGCAGAGCAGGGAGCCACCCAGCTGGATCATCTCGAGACTTGCTGTCCTTATATCCTCAGCGTTGGGAGTCCCTGAAGCCAAGTCCAAGAGAGCCCCAGGATGTGTGAGAGTGTGGGGGCGACACCAAAAACAAGGCTTGGGAAGGGGCAGGTGTATGAAAGCAAAGATCAGGAGGGCAGAACTTAGAACGCTGGGAGAGGGGAAAAAACCTCAGACATTCAAGAAGGGGTTTCTGAGGGGACACAAAGACCCCACCTCACCAGGCTTCTTGGAGGAAGAGGCATACAGCTGAGGATGGCTGAGTCAGGCCTGGCCTGTGTGACCATGCTGGGCCCATAGCTGTCCCCAGCAAGAGGCCCAGGGCCAGGGCTGAGGCCAAACTCCAGGATTGAGGATAGACCCTCCCCAGCCGCGCACTGGGGAAGCCCTCCTGGGACTCACTGTGACCAGGAACCTTGCATCTCGGATCTTGGCTGGACCAGAGCAGAGGTGGCCACTGGCAGGGGGCACCTTAGGGACACTCAGCCCTTCCCCCCACCCACTCCAGGGCAAATTCCTTGCCCTCAGGTGAGGCGAGGTGGCAGAGTCCTGTGGGCAGGACTGCCCTCCTCCCTCCTAAGATGCCTTCCTGTGGGGTCACCACTGCCCTGTCCCAGCCACTCCCCTCTGAGGAGCTTGGTGGGGGGTGGCGGGGCACAGGTCCACATGGGGAGGCGGCAGGCCATCTCTACCAGGATGTCCCCTCCCTTCCCCCCCGCCAGGAGGTGCTCAGCCCAGAGGACGGATGAAACTCAATGGTTTTCCTTCCTCCCTTTCTGTCAGGTGAGACGCTAGGCTGTGAGACAGGCCGGAGCTCTGACTTTGTCTAAAAAAGGAAGCAGCTCAGCTGAGTCTGAGTAGCTGGGGCAGGAACAAGCGAGAACTGTGTCCCTGCCACACCCCCCCCCCCTTGCCGGGAATCTTGGCAGTGACGGGGCTGGCTCAGCTCCACAGACCTCAGGCCTCAGCTAGGACCAGAGACTGCCTGGTGTTTCCGCCTGGGCCCCGGGGGGCAACAGTGGGCTTGAACCCCCAAAGCTCAGGGTGTACCGCCCAGAGGGATGGCTCCTGGCCCCCAGCCCCTCCAGCAGATGACGCTGAGCAGGGCTGCTCTGGATATGGGGCCATGAGGGGAGGCAGCTGAAGACCATCTGGGGGCCCGGGGGGACTGACCCAGGTACACGCATGCAGACACAACTTGGCTCATCCTTCACCTTGCTGGGCACCCACTAGCAGGGCACCGGGCCATGCTGGGTCTGCCTGGTGGCCTCCCCACTCCTGGCCAGCGGTGGGCCGAGTCACACCTCGGCTGTGCTGCTGGGCTGACAGGGAAGTTTCCCTTCTGGAAAAACTGAGCTCCTCTTCTTGGCCACTACTCAAGCCCTTGAGGAAGCAGGCGTCCTCCTCCCTCCAGCTCTCCATCAGGGGGAGAAAGGACAGGGGACCTGGCCTCGGCAGTGGTGGCAAGGGCCTCTCTCCAGCCTTGGCTGAGCTCAGCCACCTGCTTTGGCTGAGAGTCCCTCCTGATGCTCATGCTGAGCTCTGACTTGATTCCCGAGAGACCAAGACCATCTCACCCTCACTGGGTCAGCTCTGCCCCTCAGGCCCCTTGCTCTGCCCTGTGGCTCAGCCGGCTCCACCACCCCTGCTGCCAGCACCACGGCGAGTCTCCTTTACCCTGCCCCTCACTGAGCGGAGACCTGGGCAGACAGAGGTTTCTAGGGAACGTGGGGGTCAGCCAAAGGTGTGTAGTAGTCCAGGCCAGGGCTGGGCCTGAGGCAGACACCAGAGGAAGCACAAATATAATGGCCTGGAAACCTCCTCTCTGAAGGAAGACAGGCCTGGGGGCAGGAGGGGCAGAGAAGGACCGGAGGGGGCCAGGAAACAGCTGGCCCCAGTCCCATGCCTCTCCCTCCACAGAGCCAGCCCCTGCCTGACCCAGGTGTCCTGGAAAAGAGGAGGAGGGACAGGGAGTCCCCAGTCGTCACTTCCCAGAACTCGCCCACCCCGCCTGTCAGTCCACAGGCAGATGGATGGGGATCCACAAAATCCAGGGACAACAATGCTTTCCAAGGCACTGCCCCTGCCCCCAGCCAGTCCACGGGAATGCGCCCTCCTCCGCACCATCCACGCCTACGCAGAGAAGAAGGGCCTTTTGTCCCCAGCTAGCTGTGGTCATGTTGACCCCAGGGAAAAGGGCAGCTCCCGGGGCCTCTGACCCCACCCCTGACCCCAGCCTAAAGCCCGAGGGGCAGAGTGGCCTGGTCCCACCCCATCCCGCGGGGGTGCCTGTGCTGCTGGTTTTCATGTCAGTTGTATCTCACACAGGCACCCAGACAGGCCAGACAGGCTGGGAGACACAGAAACTGGAAGTGGGGGGCAGCTCCTGTGGGCCTGGAGTGGGTGGCCAAGCACAAGGCCCCCTGACTGCACCCAGCAGTGGGAAGAGCAGAGGGAGGGGGTGGCCTACCACCACTTGCCCCACTGCCCCACCCACACATTCTTTTAGACTCAACCTGCCTGTTTGTGGTCAGGGACATGCCAGGGCCTGAGGGCCAGTCCTGGGGGTCTGATTGTCCCATTGTTTCACTTCCTAAGTGCCCCAGCCTGTCCCTTGTGGCCCTAGAGACAACCCCTACCCAATCTTTCAGCCAGCGACACCCAGGGTGGCAGGTGGGCAGCCTGGTCACAGAGTGGGTGCCAACCCATCTGCATTTATCTTTCATCTCCGTGCTGGGCCCAGTCACATGACAAACTCTGCCCTGGGGATGCACAGGCCCTGGGGACATGCAGGCCCTGGGCACAGCCCATGTCCTCCCAGCCCTGCCAAGCTAGAAGAGAGATGGGAAGTGGCAAGCTTGCAAAAATGCATGTCTACTCATTTTCCTCTTGGAGGATGGGGTCATGTCAGAGCAGGTGGGCAGGAGCTAGAGGAAGTACCAGGGCTCCGGAATGAGGGCCTGCCAGTATGTATGAGGGCAGTAAGGAGGCCTGGGAGGCAGAAGGGCAGTGGCAGTGTTCACTGGGGAGGCGAGGGCCCAGGGGGAGGGTGATATCAGACCTTGAAGACTACAGGCAGAAGGGCAGAGCTTGGAGGCAGAAAGGCAGGAGGGCATCCAGTTGTTCCTGGGTTTTCAGCCTGTGTAAGTGTTAGGGGAAGCACACTGATTGAAACTGCCCACCCTGGCCAGGCACCATAGTAACCATTTGCATGAGTTGTTTTATGACAGGAGATCCTGATAAGGAATACGGAACTAATAAGCCACCACCAGCCGGAAGAGTTCGGGAAAGGTCGAGAGGAGACACTGCCTGTCCGTCCACTTCCCAGAATCCCTCTTGCTAGCATCCATCTTGGCTGAGTGATGCATGCGCCACGAGGAAAGACTCTGAGTTAGAATGATTGGCCAAAGACCACCCAGAAACTAATCCCATCACCATAAAACCCAAGACTGTGAGCCACGCGGCAGAGCAGTTCTCCTGGGTTCCCTCACCTACTGCTCTCCACCCGGGTGCCCTTTCCTAATAAAATCTCTTGCTTTGTCAGCATGTGTCTCCTCGGACAATTCATTTCCGAATGTTAGACAAGAGCCCAGTTTTGGGCCCTGGAAGGGTCCTGCAACATAAGGACTGCACAGTGGTGCTCGTCAAGCGGTGAGACCCCCTCCCTAGTTTGGGTTCCCTGTGCTGGACCCTTCTGCAACAGGGAGTGACCACCATGCCCTGTCTCAGCCCCAAGCAGGGTCCTGGCAGGCTTGTGTGGGGAAGGAGAGAACAGGGAAGGAAGGACAGATTTGTGTCCACACCTTGGTGGGGGGGCTCCCCAGGGGTAGGGGTGAGGCCCTGGGGCAGAGGGAGGGACCTCAGGCCCCAGAGCCAGCAGGGAGCTCTGCCTAGTTCTCCCCAGCCCACCCACCACAGCTCAGTTTCTGGCTGACATGCCTGCGTGGGGGCAGGACTCACAACTGGGGTGCTGACTACGGGGACAGAATGGGCCCCTCCTAGCTGCTCACCACTCAGGGTGTGCCTGCAGACACTTGAGTTGCCAGGAAATATTTTGTGAATGAATACACAGCCCTGGGCAGATCAGGAAACCTCGCAAAGCCCAGACTCTACACCTGTGGGGTCTGGAGAAAACCCCTGCCAGGGGTGCGAGGGCCAGCAGACAGAATGCGGGCATGCCCTCACATGCACACATACGTATACCCATACAAAATGCACACGCACACGCACCCACGGCCAGGTGCACAATGGCTGGGCAAGGGCCAGGGTGCTTGCAGACTTTTTTTCCCAAAGTGAGGGTCTTATCTTGGCCCACCCAGGAGCTCACGGCCTCTACCTTCTACTTTCCCCACCCTGACAGCTAATGCCCTAAAGGAGACCACTAGGCTCCTCCGCCAACCTTCCACAGCCCCCCACAGGCGTTCCTTTTGCGAGTGGGTGGTAGCTGGAGCTGAGGCAGGCTGTCCCTGGGGCCAGCTGGAGGCTATGTGGGGCTTGGGTAGGCCTGGGAAGCCAGGATCCACCTTCTGAAAGGCAGCTCAGCAGCTGAGCTCCCCTGGGTGGCCTCCCCACCCCCACCAAGCCCAGCTGTTGTTTTGATGACTCCAGGGCCAGACGGATCCTCAGGAGAGCCCTTATCCTCAACGCTTGGCCAGAGCAGCGCGACCCTAGGCAGGAGGGGAAGGAGGGCGGCCTCAGACCGGGAAAGCTCTCCTTGGGCATGGGGCAGCCAGCCAGGCTCCCATGTGACTGGTCACAGACAATTGGAAAACCCCAAGGACTCCTGCTGGACCTGAGCCAGCCCCGCTCCAGGCCCTGTTCAAGCCACAGCTGAGCCTGAACCTTGGACACATCTGGACCCTGGTCTCCTGGTCACAGGTGGAGTCCTGCTGGCAACACAGTGTGCTAGGAGCTTCCCAAGGTCTTCCAGCTATTACTAGATTCTGGACAAATTACAACAAACACATCTTTAATACACTGCTGGGCTTACAAGGAAGTAGACCTCTCCAGGCCCCCTCCCCTCCAAGAAACACTAAAAAGAAGTATATAAATAAACAAACAGAAGAATAGTGAACAGAAACCAGGATGCTGAAGTGAAACAAACAGGAAAGCAGAGAATTCCCTGAACACAGGAGGGAGACCCACACCGCATGAGAGCCACAGGCCCATGTGCAAGGTAGGCTACCAACCAGATCCCTAATAGGGACACAGGCTGGGCATGCCTCACAAAGGCATCCTCTCTGGAGGGACATGGCCACAGAATTTTCACAGGTGTGGGCTGACGCTTACCAAGTACAAACATTCAAAGAAACAACATGCAATTACTGAGTCAGCAGAAACAACAAATAACAGATTTAGACCTCAAAGCAAAGGAAGTGTAGTTGCTAAGTGCAGACTATATAGTAACTTTGTGTGAAATGTTCCTGCTGGAATCCAAACACGACCACGCACCAAGAGACCAAATGATCATCAAAAATGATCATATGTGAATAAGAAGTGAGCAGTATAACTTTTGAGCTTCCCAGGTGGCGCTAGTGGTAAACAACCTATCTGCCAATGCAGGAGACCTGAGACAAGGGTTCAATCCCTTGGTTGGGAAGATCCCCTGCAGGGGGGCATGGCAACCCACTACAGTATTCATGCCTAGAGAATCCCATGGACAGAGGAACCTGGCAGGCTAGTGTTCCTAGGGTCGCAAAGAATTGGACGCGATTTAGCACACACGCAGTATAACTTGTAGATGCGTGCTTAGTCACTCGGCCGCGGCCGACCCTTCCGGACCCCATAGACTGTAGCCCGCCAGGCTCCTTTTGGATAGGAAGACAATCCGCAGATTAGACAAAACCAGTGCTTAGTGAACTAGAAGAGGAAGATGAGAAAATTGCCCAAAACACGTGCAGCGCAGGGAGACAAGGAGAAGGAAGACACAGAAGAGAGATGAACTGACAGAAGTAATAGGACGACAGGAAGTATTAATGTAATAGGTGCTTCCCAATAAAGAATATGTGGAATGAATGAGGCGGAATTGAAGAAATAATGGTTGAGAATTCTTCATTACTGATGAAAGATGTAAACCCCTAGAAACGGGAAACAAACACAGTGTGTACCAAAGGAATAAACCAGAAACATGCTTGAAAGCAAAAAAAAAAAAAAAAAAAAAAAAAACACAAAGGACGGAAAAGATCTTAAAATCAGAGGAACTGACAGAGCCCTTGCTCTAACGCTGACGCAGGCCTCCGGCTGAGCCCTGCACACCCTGCTGCTCTGGCCGTTGAACCTCTGGGATCGTGGAGTGTGGAAGTCTCCGGAGCGAGTCTCCCCAGCTCTACAATTCGCTGACCAGACGGCGGCCCGCGGGGTCTGCCCGTTGTCTGGGCACAGGAGCCTTGGGCAGTCCCAGAGGCAGAAGCCAGGAAGGCCACTTTTCTCAGAGTCTGGCCTCGCGCCCCTTCTCTGAGGGCCATTTCCCTGCTCCCTGGGGGGCGTCCCAGCCCCTCGGCTGCTGCGGGGAGTGCGGGGGCGGGCGAAGGCGGGGAAGGACCGCCCGGTTCCGGGGGAGTCCGGTGCCACCTTGCGGCACGTCGGAGCACTGCGCACGCGCTCGCCGGGCAAGGACTTGAACGCAGACCCTCGAGCTCGCCAGCCTGGGGCCACTGATGGGGGACACGGGGTAGTTCGGGGGCCTCCGGGATTTGAGGGGGCGTGTGGGGTCACACCCAGGCGCAGAGCTGCTTCTCCCCGTCGGGCTGGCGGCGGGGTCCGGGGCTCCGAGTGGGGGGCGGCAGCAGCGAGTGGAGGCGTCGGGCCAGGCGGGCGCGAGCGGCCGAAGCGAGCACCAGCAGCGGAGGCAGCGAGAGGAAGCCCAACACGATGAGCGCCGCGGAGCCGCGGTCAGACAGCAGTGCGCGGCACGTGGGGCGGGGCGCCGGGTGGACCTGAGAACCGGGAGGATGGTCAGGCGGGGCGGTGGGGGAATCTCAGTTCCGGGGCGGGGCCCGAGGTCGGGCAGAGCCCAGAGGGAAGTGGGTGGGGTGCGGGGGCTGGGGCTGGCTGTGGGCCAGACATTTCCTAGCCGAGGATGGGAGATGGGGGACCCAGGCGGTAAATGACCCGAGTAGGAGTCCCCTGAGGGGAGGCTCAGAGAATAGCTCTCTGGCTCCCCGACCTCCGCCTTCCTCCCCTCTGTGCTCTCCATGGTCCTTCCCTTCGCTGGCATCTGACCCCGAAGCCCTGCCTCTGGGTGCCGCCAGCAGGTGTCAACCTTCTCTTCTACAGCCAACGTTTGGTCCTCCTCCCCTGCTGTATGCCTACAGAAAGAGGGACAGGGGGCCCACCTGCCTATACCCTCCCCATCCCAGACCTAGCTGTAGCCCATTCCACAGGTGGGGAAACCCATCCCCGGGTAGGAGGGGGTCCTCAGAGGGGCTGTGTTGGGGGGCCTGCGGGGTGGACTGTGGACTGGTTAAATCCGACAATATCTTTATCTCCTCTTCCTGGAAGCCTTCTCCTCTCCCCACCCTGCCCAGCTGACCAGGCCCTGGTGGCCCCTGGTACAAGGCTGAGAGGCCTCAAAGAAGGGAGACAGCCATCCCCTTGATGGCAAACAAAAGCC
Source organism: Muntiacus reevesi (assembly GCF_963930625.1). Taxonomy (NCBI): domain Eukaryota; kingdom Metazoa; phylum Chordata; class Mammalia; order Artiodactyla; family Cervidae; genus Muntiacus; species Muntiacus reevesi. The sequence continues at coordinate 97,092,918 of NC_089253.1, forward strand.
CTTTTTTTGCTGTGGCTGGTGGCAGGGCGGGGGGCTTGGCAGAAGAAAGGGCCCTTCAGGGAGGAGCACCCACACTCCCCAAGGACCCCGGACAGTTCCCTAGTCTTGCCCAGGGAAGGCTCAGCTCACCCTCGAGTGACACAGGAATCCCAGGTACACGACGGCAGCTGCAGGCAGCAGCACCAGCAGGAACACGGCTGCAGGCAGCAGCAGGTGGAGCAGGAGCCGGGCCACGGCCCATCCTGGGAGCAGCAGAGTCCCCAGGCCTTGGGCAGCCAGGCTTGCCCACCCTGGGGACATCAGGTCTGAAGCCTGGCGGTCGGGAAGCCTCCGGGGCAGCATGGGTGCTGTGTCTGAAGGGTCTCCTCCCTCATCCTCCTCTGTCTCCCTCTCCTGATCACTCATGCCCTCAGCGGTGGGCCTGGTGGGCTCACAGCAGCAGTCACGTGTCAGGACTGAAGCCCCTCACCCCTGTCAGATTAGCAACCTTTTAACCCTAGGTCACCAGGTCAGGTTTCTGCTCAGACTCCAGCAACCGAAGAGTGAACCCCGCTCGAGGGCAGGACCCTGGCCCAGGTAGGTCCAGCCCTGACCATCCGTCTCCAGGGCCACACGTGAGCGGCCAGTCCCTGTTGCCAGGCTGACCCTCTCTCTCTGCCAGGTTCCTACGGCTCTGGCCCTGGCCGGTCTCTCTGCTAGCCCCTGCGTGCTCTGGTCAGAGCCTTCACAGCTGTCCTGACAACTCTGCACTGGGCCCTCCTCCCTCTGGGTCCCGCCCTCTCCCCGCTTCCAGCCCCTGCACACAATGACTTCATTTCACCAGTCTCAACTGGCAATTAATTGCCCCATCAGTAGCTGCCACAGAGAGGTCTTCACCTGACCCACCTCTCAGCACTAGTCCCCCTGGTCCCTTCATCCCCCACACCTGGTCCCTCTCAGCATCAGAGAAACAGCCCCAAAAGATGCAAGCCTATTGAGAAGGCACATGAGCAGTGCATGTGAAATGCTTAGTGTGGGACTCAACACACAGTAGGCGCTCAATAACAGCAGTTGCCACCACAGGCATCCTTTGTGTCAGAATCCAGTCCATCCTGAAAACAGGGGGAGCATGTACTCCATTATTTCAAGTAAGGGGGGGAAAGCATTCCTAGCCCTTCCAAAAACCCTAATTTCTCCAAATGTTACCAAAATATAGTTAGCACCTAACAGTCTCCTGGGGGTTTTGTGCGCAACCCACAGCATTTTAAAGGGCACTTAGAAAAAAATAATAAAGTAAAATAAAGGGCACTTAGGTGAGTAGTTGACACTTAAAACACTGAGTAGGTTGTCTGGGAGCTGGACGAAGGAGGCTGGGTGATACCACATGGGAAAGTTTCTCCTTCCCTTCCCACACAGTCTGCCTCATCCCTTCCATTCCTAACATTTTCCAGGTCTCTCAAGTTCACCAGCACCCTATCACCAGGCAGGGATGCAGACGATGATAGTTACAGTGCACAATTTGTTCAAGGGACACTGGTAGTGACACCATGTGGGGCTTTTGGGCACAAAGCCTTTGTGTCCCCCATTTCTTTGATTATAGGGAACAGCCTTCACTCAGCTTCCATGACCTTCTCTGAGTTCTAATAGGCAGATTCAAGCCGTTGTTCATTAGCGAAGGGAGAGAATGAGAGACCAGAGAGAAACCATCAGGAGCAGCGTTGGGGCAAGGTCCTGTTTCCCCATCAACGGATACACACAACAATTTCGTTGAGTTATTTTGTAGATAACAAAACCCCGTCCAGGTGGGAGAAGTTAACAATTAGCAATGGAATACTGCCCACAAGCATGTAGACCCCAGACCAGTTGGACCTGAAGGTTAAAAATGCTGACTCCTACTTGCCTCAACACCAACCCATCAGAAGAACGTCCACAAACTGATCATGCCCTCTTTAAACAATTACTATAAAACTTGTCACTATTTTCCCCAAGTTGGGACACCTGGTTTTGAGAGCATTAGCCCGCTGTGACCCCCTTTGCCTGGTAAAGCAATAAAGTTATCCTTTTCTACTTCAACCCAAATTCTGCCTCTGAGATTCGATTTGGAACCAAGTTCAGCTGAAAGCTGAGCTTTCAGCATCAGTGAAGACACTCTGGCTGGGAAATCTGCTGAGGTCCCCAGCAGTGCATGCCAAGTCCTGCTGCCCATACGTGTGCAATTGAACTATTTACACTGGTGCACATGTGGAAGATCTCACAGTAATTATTTATTCTGGTAGTGAAAGTGAAAGTTGCTCAGTCCCGTCCGACTCTCTGTGACCCCATGGACTATACAGTCCATGGCATCCTCAAGGGCAGGATATTGGAGTGGGTAGCCTTTTCCTTCTCCAGGGGATCTTTCTGATAGTGAAGTTGGGGTTAAAAAAAAATGTTGCAGATGATAACCTTTGGGTGGAGAGAGTTCAGACAGCAAGGATCTCTGTCTCATCTCCTTTTAAGCCCCACCCTCTCCTCTGGTCCTCCATTCATTCATTCACTCATTCAACAAACAGCTGAGTTCCGGCTGTGGGCCCAGCGTGCTTGAGACCAACAGAGGCCTCTGCCCCTGGGGGACAGCTCCGTGTAGGCACCCTGACATCCAGTGGTCACCTGAGCAAGATGCAGTGCCCTGGCTGTGGCAGAGGCTGTGGGGACAGGCCTCACAGCTCATTCTTGCTGCTTTCTGCCGGCGAAGAGGCCGCCAGGAGACAGTTTTTAGCTTCCCTGGCTCTGATGAGGGATAGGATAGTCCCCCAGTCCCCAGGATACGAGCGCTTCTCCTCAGCAACAGGGTGCCCTTCCCACCTCACCCTGTGTCCTTGTGTCCCGTCATCTGGCCCTGCTGCTTTCAGCATCTTCCCAGTCATCCTGTGCAGACACAGAGCGGACACCCTTGTTTTTCTGGCTTTTGCCGGCTGCTGGCACCTGGTCTACTTGGCCTGGTCTCAGCCAGCACGGACAGGAGTGGGGCTGGGGGGCAGGGCCAGAGGGAGGGACCCAAGGAAAGGCATGTGGGTGCCTCCTGGGGGGCAAATCGTGGCACATCAAAGGCTGTGCTCTGCGAGGAGCTATAGTCCACGGGCAGGTTCCTGCCTGCCTGGCCTTTATCTCCTGGGAGGGAGGACAAGTCAGAGGCCCTGGCGGTTGGCAGGGGCTGAAGGCTGCTGGGACACAGGCTGTGGTCTGCAGGTACCGCCTCCCCCTAAGTTGCTGGGTAAACAGTGTGGAGAGCTGGCCCTTCACCTGGCCCCCAGAAGCCCTCCCTTCCCTGCCCCGCCCCTCTCCCCCCACCCCCACAAATGCAGTTCCAGCTACCTACCTTCCTGGAACAGATCTCCCACCTCAGCTTCTTCGGAAGGAGTTTCAGGAAAGTGCCTGTGGCTGGGCCAGGACAGCATACAGAGGACCCCCAGCCAGAGGACTCGACTGGAGCCAGCCTGGGCCTCCAGCAACCATGCCTGATTCATGTTCTTCCCAGATGGACTCTGGGGTCTCAGAGCCTGGGGAGCAGGACCTGACAGAAGCAGGGGCGGAGCAGGAACTGCGCTGGTTGGATCTGGGCTCTGAGGAGGCTCTGGGACCTGGGACACAGGGGCCCAGCACCCCACAGGCCTGGGGGCACTTGCTGCAGGCTGTGTGGAAGGGTCACACGGGCCTGGTGACTCAGCTGCTGCGGCAAGGGGCCAGTGTGGAGGAGAGGTGAGCCCCGCGGCAGGGCCTTGTATCTTCACAGGTATCTGGTGGGGTGGTGGCTGCTGTCCCTTCAGTGGTAGGGGGAGGCAGGGGTTCCCGGCGGGTAGAGGGGGTCCTTCCTGGGCAAAGGTGGCCAGTTTGAGTTTCTTTCCCCAGCAGGGGGCAGGGGCCTGGCTCCAGATCCAGCCCCCGCCCTCACCGCCCTGGCCTGCCCCACAGGGACCGCACGGGCCGGACTCCGCTCCACCTGGCGGTGTTGCGGGGCCACGTGTCGCTGGTGCGTCTGCTGCTGCAGCGTGGGGCCCAGGTCGGAGCCTCAGACCGCGCGGGGCGCACACCGCTGCACGAAGCCGCCTGGCACGCGCCGTCGCGGGTGGCAGAGTTGCTGCTGCGGCGCGGAGCGCCTGCGAATGCACGCTGCCTGGCCGGCCTCACGCCGCTGCACTGGGCCGCCGCACTGGGCCGCACGCTGATGGCTGGGCACCTGTTGGCGGCGCCGGACCCGGGCCCGACAGCGGTAGACGCGCGCGGCTGGACGGCGGCGCACTGGGCGGCCGCGGGAGGCCAGCTGGCGGTGCTCGAGCTGCTGGGGGCGAACGGTGGCGCGCGTCTAGATGGCGTCCTGTTCGTGGCGGCCGCGGCTGGGCGCGCAACTGCGCTTCGTCTCCTTCTGGCGCAAGGGGCTCCGGTGGACGCACGGGACGGTGTGGGGGCCACTGTGCTGGGCGTCGCAGCCGGCTTGGGCCGCCGGCAGGTAATCCTGGCCCAGCCTCCGAGTGATAGAAGGGTGGCGGAGAGGGGCCAGCCTCCAACCCCCGCTGCCCTTGGATATTGGCTCCTGGAAGCCCAGAGAGGGAGCCCGGTGGCAGCACCAATATTTATTGGGCACCAGGGGCAAGCCTGTTTCAGTCAGCGGGGAGGATGGGCGGCAGGGAAGTCAGGACCATTAGGGGGCAGTGGCAGTCTCCAAGTAGAGCCTCTGCAGGTGTCATGCCTGAGTGCTAAGTTGATTCAGTTGTGTCCTACTATTTGTGACCCTATGGACCGTAACTCTCCAGGCTCCTCTGTTAATGGGATTCTCCAGGCAAAAATACTGCAGTGGGTTGCCATGCCCTCCTCCAGGGGATCTTCCCGACCCAGGGATCAAACCTGCATCTCTTCTGTCTCTTGCATTGGCATGCAGGTTCTTTACCGCAGCGCCACCTGGGAAGCCCACATAGGTGCCATTTGTTGTTGTTGTTCAGTCGCTGAGTTGTGTCTGACTCTTTGCAACCCCATGGACTGCAGCACGCCAGGCCTCCCTGTTCCTCACTATCTCCTGGAGTTTGCCCAAGTTGATGTCCATTGAGTTGGTGATGCTATCCAACCATCTCATCCTCTGCCACCCTCTTCTCCTTTTGCCCTCAATCTTTCCCAGCATCAGGGTGACCAAATAAGGGAGCAGTGTCAAGAAAGGGGAGGCCAAGGGCAGCTGGCTGCTACATGGTTAACACAGCCAGCAACCTAGCCCCTGCCCCCTTCTCTTCCAGGACATGGAGGTGCTGCTTGAGCACGGGGCAGACCCAAGCCTCAAGGACAGGCATGGCCGCTCTGCACTCCACAGGGCTGCTGCTGGTGGACATCTGCTTGCTGTCCAGCTGCTGGCCGCCTGGGGAGCAAAGGTGGATTCTCAGGACAAGTTGGGCCTCACCCCCCTGCACCATGCTGCCCGGGGAGGCCACATAGAGGTCACTGGCCACCTCCTGGACAGGGGTGCAGAGGTCAATGCTGCTGGCTGGCTCCAGAAGACCCCCCCTGCATCTCGCCATGGAGCATGGCCATGGCCCCACTGCAGAGCTTTTGCTGAGCCGAGGGGCCAACCCCACCCTGCGGACACGGTGGGAGGATGTGGCCCAGGACCTGTGGCCTGCCCTCTGTGGAGAGCAGGAGGTGTCCTAGGGGCACAGGGCCCTGGGGTGGCAGGGCCAAAGCAGGACGAAAGGCTCCGGGCTTCCATGGCCTTCAGGACGCACTCAGGCTTCTCTCAACTGGTGCAGGGGAGAAGAGTCCAGAGGTTCCTGGAGGAGACAGAGGCAGTGGCTGGAGCCTGAGCAACAAGTGTGTCACTGGACCTGGAGCAGCTCCACTGACTCCCAGAGCCATTCACCCCTGCAGCTCACGCCTTCTCCACTCTCTGCAGTGGAGAGACTGAGTCATGACAGAACTGACTGAAACCGATGGTCTCCGCTTTGTCTGTCCACTGTGGGTGTGTCACCCCCGGTGTGCCCTCTGTGCACGCCGACACGCTTACTGTGTTTCCTTAGATTCAGTGTTTGTCTGCTGGCACCCACTCACAAATGATGGGGCCAAATGAACGGCCAGCTGTTCTCCTCTCCCCTGCCACCTGACCCACCTCCGAACTGCCTTCTCTCGTGTTACCAGCTGACATCCTCCTGCCCAGAATCACCCAGGGCCAGACATGCTTCTGTGCACCAAGGCCCAGTGGATTATCACACAAACTAGTCCCAAACTATTTCCCTGCCCTGCCCTGCCATTCCTGCCGGAACCCCAATAAAGGCCTGAGCCTTCCCAGAGCCCCTGCTCCTGCCTCCTAGTCGACACCAGTGCTCCTGCCCATGTCTCTGTGCGGTGTGGTGTGCCCTCCCACCTTCAGTGACAAAAGGCATAAGAATCTGTCTTCAAAGGCTTTAGTCTCTCCCGTCACTCCGTCATCTCTGCAGTACAACAGATATAGAGGGACAGCTGTCTCTGATTGCCCACTGCTGTATCCTCAGAGAAAATCAGTGCTCTTATTCTATTTTTCTAGAAGAAGAGCTCTAGAGGACAGATTTTGTCTTTCAAAAGTGAGAGTCGTGCCAAAGTAGCGTCTCTGTGCAGCAGCCCTGGGAGCACTTGGATTTTACTCACAAGATAATGTAAACCTTTGGAGAGTTTGTGTTCCTGTGACATGGTCTCTTTGGTTCCAGGCCTGCAAGTGCCGAGTGGACCATATCTAGGAAGGGAAACCCTGGAGACCAGTGAAATGGTGGCAGCACAACAGTGGAGGTGGGAGAAGCAGGCAGAATCGGGGTGATTCTGTGGGCACAGCCCTCTGGACTTGCTGATGGTTGAACATGGGGGGCCAGGAAAAGGGAGACATAAAAATGACTCCTAGAGAGGTTGGGCTAGGTGGAGGGGTGGGTGGGAGAGCAGATGCACAGGAGATGAGATGTGGGGAAAGGTGGGGCTCGAGTGACATTTCTGGAGTCATCAAAGTAAGGATGGTTGTGCTTTTTCAACTGTAAAGTGTGGCATGTAGGATCTATAGCATCTTAGTTCCCTGACCAGGGATGGAACCTCTGCCCCCTGCAGTGGAAGCATGGAGTCTTAATCACTGGACCACCAGAGAAGTCCCAGGATGGTTTTTAAAGCTGCAGGATGGACCCACAACCAACCTCCAGCACAGCCTGTGGGCTCAACCTCAGAGCACACCCCCAGCCTGACTCTTACCTCTCCCACTGCATCCACCACATCCAGGCCAGCAACAGTCAACTGTGCCTCCCCAGCCTAAACCAATCTTCTGGTTTAACCTGTGACTCCTGGGGAGCTCTTCTCAGAACAATAGCCATAATCCTATGGCATGATCCCCCAGGGGGCTCCCTCTCATGGAGTGTAGACCAAACATAGTGTATGGTGTTCGTTGATACCCCAGCGATCTTGGTTGTTGAATGCACTCCTTCCAGTGGGATCCCCTTGTTCCTCTCATCCAGAGCTGGAGTCTGGGTCTCCTTTTGAGCGGACTTTTGTGATTAGTCCAGTGCCCTAGCGCTGCCAAAGTGATGCTTCCAGGGTGGGCTGAGAAGGTGACCAGGCTGCCTGGTCCTGCCCTGTGGCCACCATACTATGAGGAAGTCCGTGGTACCCAGGACATCAGAGTCCTTCCTCGACCTCCAGGGCCCCTACATCCTCACCAGCCTTGGTTGCTGGCCTCTGGCCGGTGACTTGCTCACTGGCCCTGGACCAGCACTGACTCTGCTCCCACCACTCTGGCCTTTTGCTGACCTTGCCCATACTGGGTCTGGCACATGCTGACCCTCTGGTTGAGTCAACACTTTCCTTGTCGCTGGACCACCACCCTCTGGATGCATCCTTCCAACACTATCTAGAGCCCCAAGGGAAGGCTCTTCTTTTTCTTTTTTTTTCAAGCTGTCACATCTGCCTTTATTGTGAGCAACAGGTGGGACACTTCCAGCAACAGTAAAATAAAAAAAATTAATTTACAAAAGCAGGGATTCAGTGAAGCTGCCTGGTTGGAACCCTTGGGAGCTCATATGTAGATGCCGACCCAGAGCAGCAGGAAGAGGACTCCAAAGCCCATGAAGAGAGAAGCCACCAGGGAGATGAGGAGCTCTTTGTAGATGTCCCGGGTGTACTTGGTGGACGTGACCTCATAAATGAAGAACCAGGCGGTGAAGAACATGCCAATGGCCAGCAGCACCACGGTCAGGTGGGGAAAGACAGCCGGGTTCACGGGGCTGGTGTATCTGCTCATGGCCTCAAGTTCCATTTTGCCAGGCACAGGGTAATCCGCCACTCCCGGGAAGGCTCTTCTTTAAAGAGAATGCCAATAAATATGGAAAGAGTTACAAAGTCAATGATTGCCGGGAGCTGGCACACGAGATCCCACCCATGACAAGGTCATGAGGGAGAAAACCTGACAGGCAAGGTGGATCAGGTTTTCAGGGGTTTTGAAAAGGCCAGCTCACGAGATCCCACCCATGACAAGGTCATGAGGAGAAAACCTGACAGGCAAAGTGGATCAGGTTTTTAGGGATTTCGAAAAGCTGCCCCCGGCGCTCACCTTAAAGATGATATCTGTCTTTCTGATGCCTGCCTCAATAGATTACTCCCTAATTTCTGTGACACAGGCCTTCCCCCTGTGTTTTCCCAAATAAGAATCAATTTAGAACTTTAATCAATAAGTTTCCCAGGTGGTGGTATTTTATGAGATTATCCAGGGTGAAAGGAGTGTCTTAATTTAAACTCCTTTGCTGGTATTTTAGTTTGTTTGGCAAATGCATTTATGCCCTTGGTACTAATATGCATGATTGTTTATATTAATACCCTAATCATAAAATAGCATAAAGAACCTGATCATATAAAGGCCCTAGTAGACATAGAGCCCTTTGAGGAGTGAGGAAGTCCTATTAGAAAACATAAGAAAAATTATTCTAAAGGTGGTTATTGGGTTGACGTTTGCTTGCTGTATTTTGCTTGCTGTGTTTTTGCTTTTAATGTGCTAAGGTTGTGTTATAGAAACCACTGTTAATAGAGCTAAAGATCTAGAGAAATAAGAGCCTAGAGAAATACCACCCTAGTGTGGTAACAATGAGATGGTTGTTAATTGTCAGCCAGGAGTGCTAGGCAGAAGCTGCCTCACGAAGCCGCAGAGTCTGTGTGGGGTAAACTTCTTAAATAAACGCAACTGACAACTTCTGCGGAAGGATTAATTTTTGTGCTAACAAGTTTATACTTCCACTCTGTACTGTTGCCCTATGAGACTGCTACCTTTCAGTTAAGGTCACCATAGAAACAGAAAATAGGTTTACATTCACCTGACCTGCATAAAATGTTAATAGGCACCAAGACTAGAAGATAATGTACAAGACCCTCATAAACAAAGAAGTATGCAGAAAGCACCCTGGTTTTGTGAAGGACAAGCTGACGTAATGTTAAACTATCTTCCCCTTAGAAAGGTACTAACTTAGGGTATAAAAGCTATGTTAAAAAATAAAGCATTGCCACACTCTGCCAGACCCTGCAAACACCACCATCTGGTCATTCTCTCTCTCTCTCTCTCTCCCTCTCCCTCGCAGACTTGGCCCTATCAAGGCTGGTCTCACATGTCTTTCTCTCTCTCTCTCTCTCTCTCTCGCCGACGCCATTCATCCTGAGGGTATCCCCTGGATCCTGGCAAATGATGGACACCCAACTGAGTGAGTGCAAGTGGTCTTAGAGCCTGCTGGCCACAAAGAGGCTGCTCACACATCCATTCAAGCCCCACCCCACACACCTTGTGGAGCTTCAAGTCCATGCTAGCATTTAAGCTGAAGGCATACTTCTCCTAGTGGCCCCAATGCTGGGTCAGCACAGCACAGGTGCAGGGCTCTGGCCATCTCTGCCCAACACAAGGCTTGCCTGCTAGGCAGTCTTTGCTCCAGAACTGTTGTGCTGGCCGAGATGCTGACCAGTCTGCATTCTCCCTCTCTCACACGCGCGACACAGTACACCTCTGTGCTCCTACCTGGCCTCTGCACATGCTTACAGGAAGGCCTGGGATGACTCATGAAGTATTTACCTACAAACTATGTATTAGTTCAAATGTAAACCTGGCAACCATAACCAAGTGGTCAAAGCTGACATTACCTGTGTTGGGACAGGCTGCCATCATGGCCCTGATACCCCATACCAAGGACACAATATAATTTCTGCAGTACTCTGCTGAAAATGTGTAACCTGATTCTAATCACAAGGAAACATCACACAAACTCTGGTTGAAAGGCACTCTGCAAAATAACTAGCCTGTACTCTTCAAGAATGCCAAGGTCAAGAAAGACAAAGAAAGGTTGAGGAACTATTCCAGATTAAGACTGAAAATGCAGAGTGTGATCCTGGACAGAGAAAAAAAGTGGTAAGAACATTAGACAGAACTGAGTGTGGACTAGACAGCATTATTGCTTTACTGGTAAAGTTCCTAATTTCAATCATTGTGCTGTGATTTGTAACAGAATGTCCTTGTTCTCAGGAAACGCACCATGACGTATGTAGCTGTCTCCAACTTCCTCTCGAATGAACCAGAAGAAAACCCCACTAATGTGTTTATAAACAATTATAGAGAGAGTGATTAAAAAATGGAGCAAATGTAAACAATTGGTGCATTTGGGTAGTGCATATTGGGGAGTTTCTGGGACTAGTCTTCCAACTTTTGTGTAAGTTAGAACCAGACATGGAACAATGGACAGGTTCCAAATTGGGAAAGGAGTACATCAAGGCTTATAGTGTCACCCTGACTATTTAACTGAGATGCAGAGCACATCATGTGAAATGCAGGGCTGGATGAAGCACAAGCCAGAATAAAGACTGCCCAGAAAAATATCAATAACCTCAGATATGCAGATGACACCACCCTTAGGACAGAAAGAGAAGAGGAACTAAAGAGCCTCTTGATGAAAGCGAAAGAAGAGAGTGAAAAAGCTGACTTAAAACTTAACATTCAGACAACAAAGATCATGTCATCTGGTCCCATTACTTCATGGCAAATAGATGGGGAAAAATGGAAACTGTGGCAGAGTTCATTTTCTTGGGTTCCAAAATCACTGCAGATGGTGACTGCAGCCATGAAATTAAAAGACATTTGTGCCTTGGAAGAAAAGTTCTGACCAACCTAGACAGCACATTAAAAAGCAGAGACATTACTTTGCTGACAAAGGTCTATCTAGGGGGGGTGTGTCCCACCTGGGCCCTAACCCTTTCCTCCACCGCCCCGCCCCCGAGCCTGAGCATGCGTACAGAGGCGGGTTGGCGCTGCGGGCCCGAAGCGCACGCGCAACGACCTGGAAGTTCCCTTGAGGAGGGCGGAGTTGACCCGGAAGCTCTCGAGGGTTGTGGCGGAAGAGCAACACACGACTTGGTGAACCCCCGTGCGGGCGTCATGGTCTTCCTCAGTGCGCCGCTTTGGCTGCGGAATCGCATCACCGACCGCTACTGGAGGGTTCAGGAGGTGCTGAAGCACGCGCGGGTGAGTGTGCCGCGCGCCCCGCTCCCCTGGCCGGCCCGGCGCACGCGGGCCCCGCCGACCGCCTCCTCTCCCTTTCCTTAACCAGCACTTCCGGGGGAGGAAGAATCGGTGCTACCGGCTGGCCGTCAGGGCTGTGACGCGAGCGTTCGTGCAATGCACGCGAGCCCGCAGTCTGAAGAAAAGGAACCTGCGGACGGTAAGCGCGGCCCTCTCGGCCTCACCCCGCCCTCCCGAGCCCGCGGCGCCCTGCTGCCGTGGGTGGCCCCGACCCGGCGAACTCTCCCGTGCACCCGTCCGCTCGCAGCCCGTGGGGGCCGGCTGTGCAGGACGCTATGTGCGGGTGTCAGCGGTGCGCGCAGAGCCTGTCGAGCACTGAGAGCTCCCGCGTCACCCACCCGCCCTCGCAGCTTTACCGACGCAGTTTCCTGCAGTGCCTACCCCTCGGTGCCCCTGGAGCGGACGCCACTGTCTACGTCACCCCGACCGTTCTCGGGGCTCCCGCTTTCTCCCCTCCAGGCTGCTCACCTCCCTGAAGCTTCCACCCGAGAGCGCTCCGTCCCTGCCTGGTAGCACCCGTCTCAGTGGCCGTCGTAATCCCCACACGTGGATTCTTCTGCACTCGGAGCGGTGTCTGCCCCAGCACCTCTCGCTGATTTTTGTATTCTGGCTCGAATGTGCGAGATGTGAGCTTAACAGCTGGCATTTGGACAAAGGGCATCAGGCTTTGCTCATTGTTGTTTGCAGTGCAGCCTGAATAGGACACTGACTTTTGTATCTGCTTTTACGAAAAAAATTTTTAATTCCGAACCTTTGCTGGGAGGTGTGGATGTGATATACAGCTGGTTCTCAAAACATTTCGACGTTTCCTCATTTCAGCTCTGGATTAATCGAATTACAGCTGCCTCCCAGGAACATGGTCTGAAATACCCAGCATTCATCCTCAATTTGATTAAGGTATGGTCGAGGATGTGGTCCTGGCGAGACATTAACCGTCTTTATAACCCGTCCAGATTTCATGCTCTAGCAGGCTCCACCGTGGAGTGTTAGCAGACTAACACTGTTTTCATTCTTTTTTTTTTTTGGGGGGGGGGGGATGTCTTTATTAATATTAGAGAAATCCAAGATTACAGAGGACTTAAGAGTTGGCATTGGGGCCCACTGCTTTCACTCTTGGGGAGGGGTTCACCTCACTTGCTCTTTCATTGCCCTGCTGGTAGCAGAATTAGTAATAGGGTGTGTGGTACCAAGACAAAATCATGCTGTTTCCCCATCAAGAATGAAAAGCAGAAAAACTTGGCTTTAACTCTGAAGTTTAATGTCAAATTTTTCATGTTGAATAAATTATGACAAGGTTGGCAGATCAAGTTGAAACAATTAAATGGAGCGAGACATTTGGAATGTTAGAGTAAGCAAGTGTCAGAGATCTCAGTTACTCACATCTAGACTGTATGCCACTTCCTCTGCTTTTTTGGCTCCACCCTATGACATATGGAACTTCCCCCCTCAACCAGGGTTCAATTCCTAACCCTAACGCTAACCTGAACCTCCTGCAGTGGAAGTGTGAAGACTTAACCCTGGACCATCAGGAAGTCTGTCCCTACCCCCTCTGCTTTCTTATGCAGTTAAATTTTTTCTTAAAAAGCCCGGGGAGTAGGTGAGTTGGTGCTGTGCTTCTTCCTGTGGCAGGTGGGCCTGGCACTTCAGAGATCCTCAGGGCACATGTAGGTGTGGCACGTCCATTTTCCTCATGGGGAACTGGCTCAGAAAGGAGAGGGACTGTGCACAGGGGTCCTGTAGTAGAATAGGAGGCACTCCTGCACAGCTGCATTTAATGTCACAAGACCACCCCTTTTTTCCTGCACCTCAGACTCACAGGCATTGTTCATTGGTTTTCTATTATCTTACGAGACAGGTGGCTTACTTTGGCTCTCTTGTGGAAATTAGTAATGCCCAGTTTTATTTCTGGCTGTGCTTGGTCTTTGTTGCTGCGTGTGGGCTTTCTCTAGTAGTGGTGAACAGGGTCTAGTCTCTAGTTGTGGCACTTGGGCTTCTCATTGCTGTGGCTTCTTTCATAGGGCACAGGCACTAGGCCAACACAGGCTTAGTTGTTCCACTGCATGTGGGATCTCCCCGGATTAGGGATCGAACCCATGTCTTCTGCACTGGCAGGCAGATTCTTTATACCACTGAGCCACCTGGGAAGCCCAGAATGCACAGTTTTGGTCCTTGTTCTTCTGTGCTTCACATACCTTTTCCATGTCTCGTTTTTCACCATTTATATAATGGGAATTGTACTTTCCTCTTCCCACCTGACTTACAGGGATAACTTAGGCCAGGAATCTGGTATTGGGAGCTGCGCCCTTCCCTTCTACTCATTTGTCCTACTTGGACAAGACTCACCATGCCCTCTCCCCCACTGGTGCTCAAGCAGTATGTATTGGTGACTGAAATCACAGAGTGATTAGCTGCACTCAAGTCATTTTATGTTTCACTGAAATGCTAAAATATTTAACTATGATTTTCTTCCCAGTGCCAGGTGGAGCTCAACAGGAAAGTACTTGCAGATCTAGCCATCTATGAACCAAAGACTTTTAAATCTTTGGCTGCTTTGTCCAAAAGAAGGCGAGAAGAAGGATTTGTTGCTGCCTTGGGGGATGGGAAGGAGCCTGAAGGAATTTTTTCCAGGGTGGCACAGCACCACTGAGGGGGATGCTGATACCAACGGCCCTTTGAGCATCCCCGTGATGATAATACTAAAATAGGGACTACAAGTTATTTGTCAACAGTGTGTAGGTTTGACTTGCATTTGTGTTAATTTACATGTCAGTTACAAGCCTGAGAGAAAAGGACTTGTCTTGCCTCATTGGCACAGGTTCAGAAATCTCACATGGATTGTGTAAATAAAGTTTCTGTGGTGTTTAAGTTCTTCGGTATCAACAAATGCCTTGGGTGGGCCCTGACTGGGTGTTGATGCTACCAGGGCGAGGCTTCCCCTGGGAACCTTAGATTCTCCTGAAGGCTGTAGAGTGTGCACCAGGTCTTACACTGGCCTTGCTAGTGCCCGCCCCACCCCATTTTGGTTTCCAGTAGGGACTCCTGGCCCAACTCTTCAGCCACTGAGCAGCAGCAGGTTTCCCTCACTGTAGACCAGCAGTGGCAGCAGGCAGGGTGGTTCTCCTGATCCCTGACTCACTTTAGCCTCCACAGGTCACCTGGGGAGCCTTAATGTAAGGCTTCTGGTTCCTCACCCAAATACTTGACTTCATTAGTTCCAGAATCAAATCAGAAATCTCTGCTGATGGAGGCTGCTTCACAGGTCAGCCCTGTCCACCTCTTCTGACCACAGCCACGCAGAGGTGTCTCCCCTCCTGCTCAGTGATGGGGCCTTCCACTGGTCCTCTGTGGGAGCCTCATCTGTTGAGCCCTCTAGCTTTGGCCTCCTGTAACTGGGTCTCTGATCAGCCCCACCACTCCCTGACAGCTCTCACCAAAACCATCTCCTAGTCCCCCAACCTAGGGACACTATCAGCCCTGGGTGACATACACTCTCTTCCCACCTCGGGCTCACTACCCTCCAGGACTCTGACCTCACCCTCACACCCTCTGCTCTAAGAGAGCTCTTCAGGCCCACTATAGTAGTTGCTGTGTGTGGACTCCTACGCTTACCTGCCTTCACCTCAAAATTCCCACACTAGGTCCTGTGCAACACCATCCTTTGTCAGCCAACCCCTGGAAATCACTCCTTCCTCAGACACACCCACCTCCAACTCAATAAGGGGCCAATCAAATCCTGGCCACTGACTGCCTGGCAACCTTTACAGTCTGCCCACTTCCCTCCATCCTCATGTGGCAAGTATCTTCCAGCTGCAATTACTGCACTGGCTTCCTAAGAGGAAGCCTCTAGCCCTCGTTATATCCAGTGATGGCCACTAGACTAAGCACTGGAAGGCAGAGAGCTAAGTCCTGTTCTGCCACACTGTATGCAGTTGCCGGACTCCATACCTCGTCAGTAAACGGCTCTTGTTGAAAGACAACGGGGTGGAGGATACAGGGAGCTCTCTGGCGTGTGGACGAAGTTCTGTGTAACAGGCACTGTTACGGAAGAGCTGCTTTCTCTTTGTTCATCTTGATAAAGGAAGGTGGGGAAGTGGCAGACAACTGTGGGCTGTTCCTGGCACACATTCCCGCACCCCCACCCTCACCGCCCACCAGAAGCTGGCAGTCACTAATCCTGAGAGCGCCTGGTCCAACCAATGAGAAAATGGAGGGTCAAACCCCTGGATGGCTCCCCACTGTTGTTAAGACAAGAGTCCAAGCCCTTCCCGTGCTGCCCGCGCCCTCCTACCTCCGCATCGCAGCCTAGCTCTTCTGCCAACCTTGGGGGAACTCATGCTTCATGCCTCTTTGCAGTTGCTGTGCTTTGTAAAACATCGAATTAAACGTTTCCAGCTACCATCTCTCTCCTTTCTAGACTCAATTCTGAAGGCGGGATCTTCGAGAGTCTGGCGTTAATACCTGTACTCCAAAACCTCTACTCAGTAAACACCGTGCCGGCAGCCACAAATTAACTGGGGAAACAGCATCTCGTTGCTGCTGGGCGCGGGCTGGGAAAACTTAACACGCTTGCGCCCATCCTTTAAGGTCGAAGGCCTCGGAGACGTCTGACAGCTCCACTCAAGTCCTGGACCACCCGCCCGAAAGACTCAAAAGGAGACCTGCCTCCCGCCCCCGCCCCGCGGGCCTTCGCGGCAAGCGGCGTCTCGCCTGGCTCTACTTACCAGGGGCTGCCCGCGGGCCCCTTCAGATTCCCTTGGCACCCGCCTGACCCCTAAGAAGCCTGGGGCTGCGGTGGAAACTTCGCGAGCTCCCGGGTCTCTGCGCGGACCCTACAGACAACCCCGAACGGTTAGACTCGGAAAGTCGCCGGGAGCTGGCCACTGCGATTACTACTTCCGGGTCGGGATCGAGATGACGGTATCTCCAGGGCGCCGCAGGGCCTACTGGGTAACGAGCCCTTTCCCCAACCCGCGCCGAGTTGCGGCGTCGGTCGCGCCGCTGACGGACAGGCAGCAGAGCCAATCGGGGCAAGGGAACCCCGAACCGCCCGCCAGTCGAACCAATGGCACGCGGCGGGGCGGGGCGGTCGCGGTCGTAGAGCGTCGCGAGGAGCCGCCCTGCCGGGAAGGAGCCAGAGAGGGAGTCGGCGGCACAAAATGGCGGCGGCGGCCGGGACGGGGGCTTCAGGGTCGACGGCCCCCGCGGTAGCGACTGGCACGCCGGGCTCCGGAGGCACAGCCACCGGGTCACAAGGGGTGCTGATCGGGGACCGGCTGTACTCCGGGGTGCTCATCACTCTGGAGAACTGCCTTCTGCCCGACGACAAGCTCCGCTTCACGCCGTCCATGTCGAGTGGCCTCGACACCGACACGGAAACCGACCTCCGCGTGGTGGGCTGCGAGCTCATCCAGGCGGCCGGCATCCTGCTACGCCTGCCGCAGGTGAGGGAGCTGCCGCGAGCCTCGGGCCGAGGTAACCGCCGCGCCCGCTCCGGGAAGGCTGCCAGGCCCTTTGTTGGCGGCGAGGCCGGAATCGGACCCGTAGCTCGCTTCGTGTCCCTGCCCGGAATCCGGGCCCAGCAATGACCCCCTACCCGGATCCCAACCCCACTCCTTACTGACGTCGGGTACCCGGCTCAGATCATTTTCCTTATTTTCACCGACAACCCAGCCCCCACCCCGTTCGTGTCCCCACTCGGGACCCGGGCCCAGCGCATACCCAAGGCCGGAGAGCCCCTGCTGCAGCCCACCAGAGGTGATAAACGAGGCGAGGCAGCGGGATGCAAAGAACTTTTGTGGATGCAAAAAACGTTTCAGCTTCTGGTTCTTTATCAGGAGTTTCGCGAAACCCAGTGGTTTAATTCGAGACCCATGAAGTGGGCAATTGAAAAGGATGGAATCTTTCTCTTGTGCAGGTGGCCATGGCTACCGGGCAGGTGTTGTTCCAGCGGTTCTTCTACACCAAGTCCTTTGTGAAGCATTCCATGGAGGTGAGACTTCCTCCCCGTCTTTCCTCCCCACAGAAACGTGCTGACAGGAGACCTGGGTTTGTGGTGTTGCCGGTCTCTCAGAGGAAGGCGTGCTGGCCTTGGCAATTGTAATGCTCGGTGTATTTGGGGTGGGGTGTGTTGGGAAGCCACCTGTGCTGTAGAGGGGTCTCTCCCAAGTGGCCTTTTTCTCCCGGTGTATCTCCTCTGCTCTTAACCGCCGTTCTTCAGCTGTTGCAGACTGGTCCTTAGAAGGAATCTCTGTCCCGTTGCTTACATTTCAGCACGTGTCAATGGCCTGTGTTCACCTGGCCTCCAAGATAGAAGAGGCTCCAAGGCGAATACGGGATGTTATCAACGTGTTTCATCGCCTTAGACATCTGCGAGAGAAAAAGTGAGTCCATCAGCGCTGTCATAGACATCTGCCTCCGTGTTTTCGCAGTTATTCAGTTACACTAGTTTTGGGGACGAAATTTAGGGTGTGAGGTTTTACACTTGTGCCCAGAAGGAGACCTGACAGCTGGGAGGTACCCTTCAGATTCTGTTAATTAGTGAAGGAACCATTGTCAGCAGGAAGGGGACTGTGGCTGTTGTCTGGCTAACATCGGTTGTCTGGCTGACATCGGTTTCCTGGTTGCTCACCAGGCTGTTTGGTCAGCCTGGATGCTCTGGAGCTGGTTCTCAATCTCAGCACTGTTTACATTTTGGGCTGGATGAGGCTTTGTTGTGGGGACTTTCATGTGTATTGTAGGGTATTTAGAAGCATCCTTGGCCCAGGCTTTCCAATGTTCCAGGTAATGGAGGTCTTTTGTGAAACACAGTTTTGGCTGTTTAAGCATCGTGCTTCTGTGGGTTCTTTGGATTTCCATTCATCCACAGCACATCTGCTTATGTCTTGAGCCCAACAAAGGACGTGCAGTCCTTGTGCAATGAGATGGTGAGACCCTCCTCTCTTCAGTCCACGTTTATCATCTGTAAGGAAAACAGGGAGGGGGTTATTTTGAAGAGGCATAAGTAGGTTAGCATGGGGTTTGAGGAAGACTTTGTAAGTTAAAGGAAGTGAACTTCCTGACTCCATCTGTGTTGTGTGTATGGTAGATTGTTACTGGAGGTAACTGTGGGATTTGATAGACTCTGTTTTGTTTGACTCTTATGCAGACTGTGTGTTTTGTTTTTGTAGAAAACCTGTGCCTCTACTCTTGGATCAAGATTACGTTAACTTAAAGAATCAAATTATAAAGGCGGAAAGGCGAGTTCTCAAGGAGCTGGGTTTCTGCGTCCACGTGAAGCACCCTCACAAGGTGGGTGTGAGGCCCAGCTGCCACGTGGGCCCACCAAAGTGACTGCTGTATTCCTACCCAGATTGGGAACTCCAAAGGATTAAATGTGTCCCTGATTTGGTTTTCCAGTTTATACCTGTACTCTGAAAGATAACTGTTTTGTCGTCAGCCTGCTCATATTATGTTAATTTTACTACTATATTTTTTAAAGGTGGAAGTTATCTCTTTTTAGTTTGAGCTTTTAGAAATAGTGATAAGAACTTTTAAGAATGAAATCTGTCAGTTTACTGTTTCTTTCTCAACAGCTGATTTTCTAAAGCTGCTTAAGTAATAACTTTATTTTCTTTTATGGGGGGATTGGAAGAATTCTGAACCGTTTATTTGGAAGTGAAGGAGGAGAGTTTTGCAGCATGTATCAGTTGAGCATATGATAGCACACATATCTTCCATGTTCCCCTCAAATGCAGAGTGCTGTTTTATCTCTCTCTCTCCCCTTTTTATTGGGGGTTTCCTCATAGCTTCTTTCTCACTTGTGTGACTTTCTGGCATTATCTCAGAATCTTGTTAAATAATTCACCATAGATTTAAGAGCTTTTTCTTCATTTGCTGAAAGTATTCTCACGCCATGCTTTGTATAAGTTAGCGGCTGGGGTACAGAAATGTTCCAGGCAGGCTACTCTCACTGGCGGAGAATGTGTTGAAGATGAGAATGAGCCTGAGTCCTGGCCGCAAGAAGCTCAGTGCAGCTAGGCCCTCCTGTGTTTCCCTGGTGCCTGGCTCTAAAGCAGGGAGCAGGCACGTCAGCAAAAACTCCCCTCCAGCTGAACTGTGCACCGGGCGTGTGACAGGAGCCAACCCTGGGATCTAGCACGAGGCTCTTGTTTGCTGCATGGACGCCCTCAAAATCTGAATTCTGGGTTCTCAAGGTTCTCGGTAATAACTGCCTGACCCGTATCTTCCAGATAATCGTTATGTACCTTCAGGTGTTAGAGTGTGAGCGTAACCAACACCTGGTCCAGACTTCATGGTGAGTTGACCTTCCTTGTTATATGAGACCAGCCAGGGCAGTGCAGGAGTATGTTGATTTGAGACACCTGGGCAGTGGGTAGTCGGTCCCATGACTTGCTTGTGGGCTGGAGTTGTCCAAGTGCCCAGTGTTCCTGCCATGTAAATTCCAACCAGATTCCCAAAATATCAGGCACTGGTGGAACGGTAAGGTGACCCATCCCCCCCACCCCCCAGGAGAACAGTCAGCGGGCTTCCCTTTGGGGGCTGTTGACTAGGCACGTCAGGATCTTTCCCACAGCTGGCAGTGTGGACTTGGTGGTTTCATATCTAATGTGAACTTGCTTCTTACTGCCTCAATTAAGCAAATCGTATGGGAGGAAGAGGGGGTGTAAGGCCTTCCTACAATTTGGGGACTGATTTTAACAATGTGCTAATATACTAGAAATGAAGCCTGAAGTAACAGTTCAGTGCTGGGTGCTTTCCCACAGAGTTAGGTCTGTAAGGGTCATGTTTTTGCTGCCTGAATTGTCTGGTGCTGTGCTGTGCTAATGGAGAACCTATTTTGACTTTTCTTTTCTGTACTCTTTCAATCAAAGGGTAGCCTCTGAGGGTAAGTGACTAAGACTTCTCCTCTCCTGTCCAAGCGCTTCGGTGCGGGGACAGCGGCCGTCCTCAGCCAACCCCGTGCAGGCTCTCCACCGAAGGCTGGCTCTAGATGGTGGTATGCGCACGATAGTCTAGTGCTGGCCCACTGCTGCTGTGGTTCTCTGACGGTTGTGCTTCTTGTTAATCCTCTGTCGTGCTTGGTAATTGTATTGATTAGAGTTGATAACTGTCTTGACTTAAATTTTGTCCATTTGAAACTGCTCTACCTGTGCAATAAAGATGCAGTACCTTTCTCTTAAAAAAAGCAAACTAGGGGATACTGTGAAAACTGGCTGGTGGGAGTTGAGACTGTAGTGTGGGGTGGTGTTATTTATTTCTGGAAGTCCTGAAGTTGCTCTTTTCAGCAGCTAAGGGTTGACACATTTTTGTAAAAGGTGTGCATCTTTAAATCATTCCATGGACACTGTTTATATTGTAAAATTTTAAAAATAGTAACTTTAAATATATGTTTTGAGGACTTTTTTTTAAGGACATAAAAGTTAATGGTTTAATAATATAACTGAGTACTAAATGTTTTTTTATTAGAACGAAATAGTTACTGATGGTTGTGTTTATTAAATGTTTGAACTGTTTACTTGCAACTCTCGGGACATATGGCCTTGGCTCCATCACACAAGGTTCTTTTGGTCCCCTCTGGGTACCTGGAGCAAGATCTTAAGAGCCAGGTGCTCCTAGTGGGCAGATGTAGAATTTATCACTGAGAAAGCTCTCCATGGGTTTGTAAGTCACCTTCTCCAGGATTTGGGGCAGAGATAACCAGGGTGGGGGGGTGCATCAGTTAGGTCCCAGCATGACTTGGCTGCCCCCGTGGGTGTAGCCTGCTATCATTGGGGTATGTTAGAAGCAATGAATGTATGAACTGTTCAGCTGTTCTCTTGTGCAATGAATCTCTGCAATATTTTCTGTTTTCTTGTGTTTTTGCAATATTGATAAAAATTAATGTGAGGTTTGATTTTTGGTCTTTTAAATCTTAGAGAAACATAGCTAAATGAAATTGCTGAAAATGTAGCCAACATTAGAATTCTAACCTTTTAAGAAATGCAAATGTTTTGTATTTTTATATCTTCTAATATATTTTTTTTTAATGTACTGATTGTGATGAAACTTGTAGTATTTTGTTGCTTTTATCTGATTTTATGAATGTTCATTTTAAGACTCCTTATTGAAATGGGACAATTTGGAAACAGTTCTTTGATAAACCTGAGAAGAGGATTTCCCTTTGGGCACTGAGCCCTCTGCATGACGTTCCCATGTACCCAAGGGAGTTTTTCCCCCTTGTCAAGTGGACTCCCGTGTGGAAGAAGCCACGTCACGAGTACCTCTTCCCGGAAAAGGAGCGCAAGAGGACGACTTGTCTCAGAAAGGCCCTCGCAGGCTTTGTGCTCAGCCCGTTCATTTGAGTTTGCATGTTTCTCTGCACTATGGATTTTGAGCATTTAAATTTTCTTAATCAAATATGTTGAACTGCCACAGTAGACATCTTTCTGAGGCACTGTGTTTTGCATGAGAGCAGGCCAAAGGTTGAGAGGGAAAAGTAAAGTTAAAGTTGGTTCTCTTTCATAGCAACATGTACTCTGACATTCAGCCAGCTTTAAAAGATTTTTTTCAGTAGTTTCCCTATCTTCCTATCCTGTATTCAGAAAAAGCAGTTGGGATGTTTCTCCATGAACTTGTGAGAATCACAGGACTGTCTAGCTCTTAAGTCCTGGCTGTAGTCTAGTTAGTGGAGTAGTGACTTTACCTCGACAGTGCAGACGGGTGTCATGTGTGTGCCCCACCGGTTTCAGTTCTTCCTGTGTTTGGTTTTTAGGAACTACATGAACGACAGCCTTCGCACAGATGTTTTTGTGAGGTTCCAGCCTGAGAGCATCGCCTGTGCCTGCATCTATCTCGCTGCCCGGACGCTGGAGGTCAGTGTGGGGCCACCTGGGGAGTCACCAACCTCAGTAAACTGTGTACTATGCTTCAAGTTATGTTCACTGGTGTCAATAAAAAGCCTACTTGTTGGTGACCATCAGGCTTGTTTTTATTGCCCTGAGAATCTTGTTGGTTATGAAGAATGGTTAATGGTGACGGCCTCTGTGTTTACAGATCCCTTTACCCAATCGTCCCCATTGGTTTCTTTTGTTTGGAGCAACTGAAGAAGAAATTCAAGAAATCTGCTTAAAAATCCTACAGCTGTATACTCGGAAAAAGGTTCTGTGTCTTTTCGTGTAATGTGTGTACCTGTGTTTGACTGGAAGCATCTGGTCTGAATCATGCACTCTGGCTTTTCTAGGTTGATCTGACTCACCTGGAGAGTGAAGTGGAGAAGCGCAGGCACGCCCTCGACGAGGCGAAGGCACAAGCCAAGGGCCTGCTGCCCGGCAGCACCCAGGTGCAGGACAGTGCATCGCGGTTCTCCCCTGCCCCCAAGCCTGGTAAGCGTCTCCTCCCAGGGGTGGCCCTCTCATCCTGAGTTCTCTCGGATCACATCTGCAGCTAGTCTTTGCGCTCCTGAGGGCTCCAGAGTCCTCAGCAAGCAGGAGATAATCTTTGAAGTGAGGCAGGGGCTCCTATGAAGTCCGTTCTTGTGTTTTCATTAGTAAGGGGTATGGACAGGCTCCTGAAATGGCTCTCCTTACCCAGCCCACCCAGGTAGTTTGCCTTGATGAAAGTCTCATAAATCTGGAGGAGTAGATCCTGTTGTTAGATCGTAGAGTTAAGCATGATGCCTGTCCCCAGTCCCAGAGGCCTGCATCTGGAGGTCCTGAACTGGGCTGAATCTGGAACCAGAAGTCAGAGTTGGCAGCAGCAGTCCCTTGGGGAGTGGCCTCACCTTGCTCAGCTTTCCCGTTTCTCACCAGAGCAGTTGTTGGGTTGTAACTTCTTGTGATTGATTCTAGTGGAATCCCCCAAAGAAGGCAAAGGAAACAAGCCTTCCCCACTCTCTGTGAAGAACGCCAAGAGGAAAGTGGAGGGTGTGAAGAAAACCAAGGCGGACAGTCCAGTGAATGGGTGAGTATCCACGTGCCCAGATGGCACTGGGGTTGGCTAGAGAGACTTGAAGTCTCAACTGTTCTCTGCCCTATTCTCAGCTTGCCCAAAGGGCAGGGGAGTCGAAGTCGGAGCGGGAGTCACGAGCAGAGCTACTCAAGGTCCCCGTCACGTTCCGCGTCCCCTAAGAGAAGGTGTGTGCTGCTTGGGTGCATGGGGCTGAAGCAGGCACCAGGATGTTTCCTGGGACGTGGTGTGGCCTCGCCTTGGGGACAGTTGCTCCTGACCCTGAGATGGTCGGGATGGGTTGTCACCTGCCTGGTGGTCTCCTTCACAGGAAAAGTGACAGTGGCTCCACATCTGGTGGATCCAAGTCACAGAGCCGCTCACGGAGCCGGAGTGACTCCCCACCACGACAGGCCCACCGGGGCGCCCCCTACAAAGGCTCCAAGGTGCGGAGCTACCGGAGATCCAAGGACTGCAAGTACTCTGCCCAGAAGCCACACAAGTCCCGGAGCCGGAGCTCCTCCCGCTCTCGGAGCTGCTCACGGGAGCGGGCAGATACTTCTGGAAAATACAAGAAAAAAAGTCATTACTATAGAGACCAGCGACGGGAGCGTTCCCGGTCTTACGAGCGAACAGGCCATCGCTATGAGCGGGACCACCCTGGGCATAGCAGGCACCGGAGGTGAAGGGGTGGGGCTCCCCGGAGGACTGTGCTTTGGCCCTCGGTGTGGACACCTCAGCTGCTGGCCCTGGGGTGTGACCCTTTCTGGGTATAGCTGTTGACTCTGGACCGTGTGATGAATTTGGAGATGGCATGGAGAGGCTGGCAAGGTGCCCTTTCATCTGACCTGGGCCCGGCCCCCGGCTCTTGCCCAGAGCCTCAGCAGCAGCCCTGCTAGATGTGAAGGCGGGGCACGTGTCCCAGCAGCGGGGTTTGGTGCTACGACAGGCTGTCTATTCACCCCCGAAACCCATACTTAATTACGTTAAACCAAGAAAGTGACTTTTCGAACCTTTGCCTATATTAGGTTATACTATGTATGTATTTTGCAGTGTTTCACAATGAGAAAATGGCCTTAATAGCCCCTTACTCTGTCCGCGTTGTAAATAAATGTGTTTAATACGAGTTAAAGCTATATATGAAAACTGAGAACTTGAACTGTCAGCTTAAAACTTGTGTAGAGAATTCTGATTTTTAAAATGTGAAGGTATTTAGATCTGTGTTGAAAGTCGTATATTTTTATCTGTGTGATGCTGAGTGCAGGCCACCAGCTCCTAGAGAAGTTTCCTATATATGCATTTTACGTTGTTAAATAAACAATTCTCTCTACTCAGGACATTTGGAAAGTTAAAGGGCTTGTCGTTTGTCATTCTCATTGTTTGCGTCCCTGCAGAGCCTGCAGCACCGATCTAGCAGTGTGTCTGCGCTCCCCTCTCTGATCTGATCCCAGTGTTGGGTTTTGTACTGAATTCTGTGCATCTGCTCCTCTCTGAGGGTTTGTGAGGGCTCTGAGCTGTCTGCTGCCAGCAGGGTAAATGGAGGGTTTGCAAAGGACGAAGAGCATCACCCTGGAGGGGTCCTCTGTGGGAATGGGTGAGGATAGCTCAGTGGTACTGGAGAGCAGGGTGGGTCAGGGCTGTCTCCCAGTGCTGCGTGCACTCTGTAGATCAAAGGCACTCGGGGGGCCTGTCTATGCCCCGTGTTGGCTCTCTCCAGACTGGCACTTAATGGGTGAAGGCACACCCTTCTTGGTGACAGTGGCCTGGAGAAAGGTGCCTGAAGTCAGTACAGCCAAGGTGTGAAAGCAGCAAGATCAACATCCAGGGTCCAGGTGGCTCACTCTTAGAACCAAACCATAAAAACCTGAGGAGGCTGAGAGGTAGGCTCCTGGATGTGTTCAGAGATCTTTCAACCTGGGAACTAGAAGCTGTGCCTCAGGCTGAAGGGTAAATCCTCTGGTGACTAAGTTATAGAGCTGGGCCCAGATCCTGCAGTTTTGCCCTCCCAATGGCCTATCCTCTACTCCCTGCTTAGCTAAGTTGGGGCCTGGGGGTTGCTAGGCCTGGCCATTTCGTACTAAGACTCACTGGTAGACCCTTCTACAGGGCAAGCCTCAGAGGAGGACCAAAGAGACTCCCTACATCCTTGTACCAGCAGGAGCTCTTTCAGGTCCATTCTGGGGATCCTGTCCATCCTAGCCAACCTCATGACAACAGAGCCTTTCTGTGTTACACGGGTTATGTGGGCCCTTTGAACCCCTTACCCTGAGGAACAACACTGGGTCTGAGCTCAACCCCATGCTGCTTCTGGTTTTCAGACAGAAACTTCTCATTGGCACAACATAGAAGCCTGTTTGCTTTAAGGAAGGAATATACTCCACCCATGCAAAAAGCGTCGTACTATCTATCCCACGTACATGCGGGACGTCCTTCGCTTATCCAGACTGGCAGAGCGGAGGCTGCAAGCCAAAGCGGAGGGGTGGCGGGTCCGAGACACCCAAGTCACTCCTGACGACGCCCCGGCTCTAGCCCAACGCCTGGCACCTGTCTACCACCTTTCCCGCCCCAAGAGGCGGGCTCGAGGGTGAAGACAACGTCCCTCAAGACGAGTAGCTCCGAGTCCATCTCCCGCCCGGCATCTGCAGTAGTTAGGGCCACTTCCGTCGCTCCCGCAAACTCTTCTTCCGTCGCTGGGAAAACGCCATTTCCGGCTTCCCGGGGCGACTGACTCTTGACCGTCGAGGATCGACCAGAGTTCGAGCCACACAGGCGCAGAGGGAACACCCTTGGGATTGTGGTAAGTGTAGTTTTCTAGCCTCCGCGAGGGACAGGCGGAGTCGGCGAACTGTGGGAGGGGCTGGGCACGGGGGGCGGTTCCTTCGACCGGAAACCGTCGCTTTCTGGGTCCGGCAGTACCTGCGCCGACTGGGAGTGGGGCGCAGAGGGGCGCTAGGGGGAGCTGGGCGTAAAAACACGCAGGCGGCTGCGCTCGGGCTGGGGCGGCCTTAGGAACGGACCGGAAGTGCTTGAGCGAGGCGAAGGTATGGTTTATCGAACTTCTTGCGGTGTCTGTGCAGGGTCTGTGTGAGCACCCGGCGAGCGGGCTCCACGGACAACCCAGGAGGCCGCGGCTGGCTGGGGCTCGGGGCCCGAGACCCGATCGTAGACACAACCTGCGAGGTGGGAGACTTGGGGTGAAGCTGAGGCTCAGGGACGGCCAGTACCTGCCCAGAGTCGCACTGCTGGGGACCCTCGGAGGCAGAGGTTTTGAGGGAGGAAGCTGTACTCGAAGTGGCATCCTCGTGGTGGGAGAGGGTGGCTACGGAGACCGGGTACGAGAATCGGAACGAGACCAGAACCCCCAGAGTGACCTCTGCGCACACCTGTGTTCCAGCTCCGCTGATCGCCTGGGGCCACAGCCACGCACAGACCATGTTTCTGATGCGCCTGACTTCCCAGCTGCTCAGGGCTGTTCCCAGGGCAGGTAAGAAGCCCTGTGGGGGGAGATGGGCGGGATACACACCTGGGTTAGGAGTATGGAGTTAGCAACTCTGTTACCTGCGCTGCTGTTCCTCACCACCTGAAGGCGGGGCCAGGCCACACAAACTGCCCTATTGTTGTTCAGTCGCTCAGTCCTGTCGGACTCTTTCTGACCCCCATGGACTGCAGCATGCCAGGCTTCCCTGTCCTTCACCATCTCCCCGAGCTTGCTCAAACTCATGTCGGTGTGCCATCCCACCATCTCTTTCTCTGTCATCCTCTTCTGCTTTCAACCTGTCCCCAGCATCAAGGTCTTTTCCAGTGAGTCAACTTTTCACGTCAGGTGGCCAAAATATTGGTGCTTCAGCATCAGTCCTTCCAGAATTTCCTTTAGGATTGACTGGTTTGATCTTCTTGCAGTCCAGGGGACTCTCAAGAGTCTTCTCTAGCACCACAGTTCAATAACATCAATTCTTTGGCACTCAGCCTTCTTTATGGTCCAAATCTCACATTTGGAAAAATCATAGCTTTGACTAGACAAACCTTTGTTGACAAAGTAATGTCTCTGCTTTTTAATACGCTGTCAAGGTTTGCAGAGTACATCATGCAGAATGCCGGGCTGGATGAAGCACAAGCTGGAATCAAGATTCCTGGAAGAAATATCAATAACTTCAGATATGCAGATGACACCACCCTTATGGCAGAAATCAAAGAAGAACTAAAGAGCCTCCTGATGAAAGTGAAAGAAGAGAGTGAAAAAGTTCACTTAAAACTCAACATTCAAAAAACGAAGATCATGGCATCTGGTCCCATCACTTCATGGCAAATAGATGGGGAAACAATGGAAACAGTGACAGACTTTATTTTCTTGGGCTCCAAAATCACTGCAGATGGTGACTGCAGGCATGAAATTAAAAGACGCTTGCTCCTTGAAATGAAAGCTATGTCAGACCTAGACAACATTTTAAAAAGCAGAGGCAATTACTTTGCCGACAAAAGTTCATCTAGTCAAAGCTATGGTTTTTCCAGTAGTCATGTAGGGCTATGAGAGTTGGACTATAAAGAAAGCTGAGTGCTGAAGAATTGATGTATTTGAACTGTGGTGTTGGAGAAGACTCTTCAGAGTCCCTTGGACAGCAAGGAGATCCAACCAGTCCATCCTAAAGGAAATCAGTCCTGAATATTCATTGAAAGGACTGATGCTGAAGCTGAAACTCCAACACTTTGACCACCTGATGTGACGAGCTGCCTCATTGGAAAAGACCCTGATGCTGGAAAAGATTGAAGGCAAGAAGAGAAGGGGACGACAGAGGATGAGATGGTTGGATGGCATCACCGACTTGATGGATATAAGTTTGAGCAAGCTCCGGGAGTTTGTGATGGACAGGGAAGCCTGGCGTGCTGCAGTCCATGGGGTTGCAAAGAGTCGAACATGACTAAGCGACTGAACTGAACTGACTGAAGGTCTCTTCTGGGTATTCTTGCCACCTCTTCTTAATATCTTATGTTTTTGTTAGGTCCATACCATTTCTGTCTTTTATTGTGTCTATCTTTGCATGAAATGTTCCTTTGGTATCTCTAATTTTCTTGAAGAGTTCTCTAGTCTTTCCCATTCTATTGCTTTCCTCTATTTCTTTTCATTGATCACTGAGGTAGGTTTTTTTATATCTCCTTGCTGTTCTTTGGAACTCTGCATTGTCAGATGGGTATATCTTTCCTTTTCTCCTTTGCCTTTTGCTTCTCTTCTTTTCTCAGCTATTTGCAAGGCCTCCTCAGACAACCATTTGCTTTTTTGCATTTATTTCTTGGGGTTGGTCTTAATCACTGTCTTCTGTACAGCGTTATGAACCTCTGTCCATAGTTCTTCAGACGCTCTGTCGACTCTAATCCCTTGAATCTATTTGTCACTTCCACTGTATAATCATAAGGGATTTGATTTAGGTCATACCTGAATAGTCTAGTGGTTTTCCCTACTTTTTTCCATTTAAGTCTGAATTTGGCAATAAGGAGTTCATGATCTGAGCCACAGTCAGCTTTAGGTCTTGTTTTTACTGACTGTATAGAACTACTCCATCTTCAGCTGCAAAGAATATAGTCAGTGTGATTTCGGTATAGACCATCTGGTGATGTCCATGTGTAGAGTCATTTTTTGTGTTGTTGGATGAGGGTGTTTGCTATGACCAGTGTGTTCTCTTGGCAAAACTCTATTAGCCTTTGCCCTGCTTTATTTTCTACTCCAAGGCCAAACTTGCCTGTTACTTCAGGTATCTCTTGACTTCCTACTTTTGCATTCCAGTTCCCTATGATGAAAAGGACATCTTTTTTTGTTGCTAGTTCTAGAAGATCATGTAAGTCTTTATAGAACCATTCAACTTCAGCTTCTTTAGCATTAGTGATTGGGGCATAGCCTTGGATTACTGTAATACTGAATGGTTTGCCTTAGAAACAAACAGAGATCATTCTTTCATTTTTGAGATTGCATCCAAGTACTGCATTTCAGACTCTTTAGTTGACTGTGAGGGCTACTCCGTTTCCTTTAAGGGATTCTTGCCCACAGTGGTATAAATAATGGTCATCTGAATTAAATTCTCCTATTCCGGTCCATTTTAGTTTACTGATTCCAAAAATGTCGATGTTCACTCTTGCCATCTCCTGTTTGACCACTTCCGGTTTACTTTGATTCATGGACCTAATATTCCAGGTTCCTGTGCAATATTGTTCTCTATAGCATTGGACTTTAACTTTCATCACCAGATATATCCACACCTGGGCGTTGTTTCCATTTTGTCTTAGCTTCTTCATTCCTTCTGGAGCTTTCTCTCTGTTCTTCTCCGGTAACCTATCAGGCACCTCCTGACCTGGGGAGTTCATTTTTTAGTGTTCTATCTTTTTGTCTTTTCATACTGTTCATGGGGTTCTCAAGATAAGAATACTGAAGTGGTTTGCCATTCCCTTCTCCAGTGGCCATGTTTTGTCAGAACTCTCCACCATGACCCGTCTTGGGTGGCCCTACACGGCATGGTTCTTAGTTTCACTGAATTAAACAAGTCTGTGATCCATGTGATCGGTTTGGTTAGTTTTCTGTGCTTGTAGTTTTCATTCTGTCTGCCCTCTGATGGATGAGAGCAGACAACCCTGTAGACATCCAGATGTCACAGAAGGCGAGTCTTGGTCTGAGGATGTCAGCAGGGCTTCAGGGGGTTCTGCTCCACAGGCCCCATGGTTGTGTAGGTCGTGTAGCCCCACAGGCAGTAATTAACTGTGCTCTCTTGTCTCCTACAGGCTGCCATGGACCCTGGCCTGTCTTAGGGGTGTTGGGCAGGCATGCCTGCAGGCCTTGCTATAGCACGAAGCCAACAGACCCAAGTGGGGTTGCCTCTCTCCCTGGCAGGCGGGTCCACATGGAACTTGAGGAGATGCTGGTCCCAAGGAAGATGTCCATCAGCCCCCTGGAGAGCTGGCTGACCATTCGCTACCTCCTACCCAGACTGAACACTGGGGTACCAGGGACTGTGTCTCCAGCCCAACTCTATGAGTGTCCACCCAGTCAGGTGGGCGAAGGGGTCGAGCAGGGCGGTAAGGAGGTCTGGGATGCGCCCCAGATGCAGTGCAGAAACGTGCTCAAGATCCGCCGGCGGAAGATGAATCATCATAAGTACCGCAAGCTGGTCAAGAGGACCCGGTTCCTGCGGCGGAAAGTCAGGGAAGCACGTCTGAAACGGAAGCAGGTGAGTGTGGCCCTTGGCTGCAGCTACGTGGGGTGGCTGGGGCACGTGGCTATGCCACGGTCCTATTTGTGGTCACTCCCTCTGCCCTCACAGATGAAGTTCGAGAGAGACCTGAGGCGCATCTGGCAGAAGGCAGGCCTGAAGGAAGCCCCCCCAGGCTGGCAGACCCCCAAGATCTACCTGAAGGGCAAATGAGTCTCCAGTCTCTGTCTCCCGCCCCCATGACTGCTGATGCCTGACGATAATAAATGCTCTGGGGACTCGACTGTCCCTACTGGCCTGGACCCTCTTCTGCTTGGTGTGAGCTGTTCTGAGATGAAGGCTGGTGCCAGCTTCTGGTTTTATGGGAGCGCAAGACCCCTGGGGCAGATTGAAAGCCCCTTTCCTCAGCAGGCCCTGTCCTGGTGCCGCGGCTGCAGGAGGGAAAGCCAGTGCTATGGGACATCTGTGAAGAGTCACAGCCCTGTCCCTGGTGATCACACAGTCAGGGAGCGTGGCACGGGGACCATCTGGGGATTAGGGAGTGAGTATACCATTGATCCTTCTTGCAGTCAGAAACCTGAGCAGAGCTTATAGTCAGCACTCCATCTCTTTGGTTTCGGGATCAACCAGCTGTGGCTCGTGTGTTGCTATAGGACCTGATGATTGAAAAGAAAAAAACAGTGGACCTACACAGTTGGGGGGTCAGGGAGGCCCTCACTGGGCAGATAGGAGGGAGGCAGCAAAGGCGCCTGTCCTCAGGGATGGTGGGCAGGTCCTGCTCAGCTGCAGCAGGGGACTCCTAGCCTGCTATGAGCTCCTTGGCCTCTGCCGCTTTCTGGGGCTCATCAGGAAGGGATGGCCTGCTCTGGCAGGTTCAGGGTGTGACCGGCTGAGAGGGAGCGCCTTATGGATCTGGGGAAGCCTGGAGCCTTATCATAAGCCAGTTGCCCCCAGGGATTCCACAATCTGTCTGTGTGGAGAAGAATGTGTTGTGTCTAATAGTAGGGGATTAGGTGGGGAGCCTGGGCCTCTCATATCCAGGCTTGGGGGATTGGGCTGCAGGTATGGAGCCTGGTCAGAGTCTGAGCTCAGGTGAGCATAGATGAGGTGTCTGCCTTGCTCTTGACAGCCATGTGCAAGGAGGGGAAGGTGCACCTCTCCTGAGCCCTGGAGATGCCCCTGTCCTGCTTCCCACTGGGCTGTGGAGATGTGTCTGGGGCCTGGGGTGGGTTCCCTGCAGATGTGGTGGGAGGGAGTGTGCTTGGACGCAGGCTTCCCAGAAGTTCCCCTGGAAGGGCGCTGATGACCCCAATGCTTTGGTGAGCCTGGTGGGCCCTGTCCTGGTGTGTGCTCCGCCGGCCAGGTGAGTCTAGCCAAGGGGCCCATCTCGGTCCCTGCCCATCAGTGGGATGGGCTCATGGAGCAAATGTTCATGTTGGATGTCAGAAAAGTGAAGCTGGCCCTGACTTTGAGGGGAACTGAGGCCTTTGGGGGCACAGAACTGCTTCCACCAGCAACCACTAGGGGGCACTGGTTGGGCTCCTGGCAGCCCTAGGGGTTTTTGCTGAGGATCCGGACACAAGCATCCTGCGGTCTCAGTTTCCTCAGCTGCGGGTGTGGCAGGGCTCCCAAGGTCCAGGGTTCGGCAGTGGGGCCTCACTGGGGTGGAGCGGACCATGCTCTCCTGGTAGTCAGTCTGGCCCCAGCTCCACCGGGCTGTGCAGCAGGGCCTCAGCCTGCCAGTGCTGCCCTTGGCTGATACCCATGGCTGCCGAGCAGCTGCTCCCAGTGTTTCCTTCCAGCCCTGCTCCGGAGCTGCCTGCGGCTTACTCCACCCTTCCCTGACTGCCGGGGGAGAAATAGATGCTGAGTCTGGAGACAAGGCCTCTGTCCGTCAGAAGTTCGACTGGGGCAGTGAGTGCCGGTGGTGCAACCGGCTGCCTGTACAGAGAGGCACGGACCCAGATGCCAGGAGGCAGCCACCTGGCAGAGTGCTGCAGGGCCCCTGCCTCCTCCACGCTGCGGGGGTGCCAGCTGGGGCACCCCTAGAAGGCAGGCTGCCCAGGGGCTCCAGACTGCACAACCTCACCATTCTTCCAGAGCAGTGGTTCTTAAGTGGACATTTGGCCGCGTCTGGAGACAGTTTTGGTTGTCATGGTGGGGTCACAGTGGGCAAGGCTGGGGATGCTGTGAAATGCCCTACAGCACGCAGAGCAGAGCAGCCCCTGACTGAGAGCAGGTAGCCTGGATGTGTGAGTGGGACTGCCGTCCAGGCCCCTGCTCCTGATGTCACTGATCCTTTCGGATTGTCTCCTGAGCTGGCCCAGCACTCCTGGTCTCCTTAGTCCCTTCCCCTCCCCTGCCCTGTTGGGCCTGGACCTGGCAACCGCTGCCCCGCCTGGCTCACGTGCAGACCTCGTCCTGCCTGTGATTCGGTTGCCCTGGGCCCCAACCATGACCTCAGGAGGTGGTTTGAGGGTTTTATTTTTACTCTTTAGCTCCTCCCAGACCGCAGGAGGCTGCCTCTCGCTTCTTCCCTGTGGGGCCTCCACCCTCTCTCAGCTCCTCTGTGTTGGCTCCTATTCTAGCCCTGGGCACCCCCGAGAGGGGCACAGAATGAGGGGCCCGCGTATGTGACGTGGTTCCGGCCTGCAGTCAGTCCCCCCACAGCCTCTCGGTGCAGTGCTTTGCACAGCCAGAGGAAAGGCTCCAGGGCTGGAGTGGCTGCCTTTTGGACCCAGGGCAGGCACTGCAGTCAGCTCTGCTCCACGCCTGTCGCTCTGCTGCTCCTTCTGGGGCACGGCCAGGCTCTTCCAGCCTGGGCATTTGTGCCCACACCATGGGCCAAGGAAGGAGCCAGGCGGTTCAAGTCCTGGGGGAAGACGTGAGGCTGGACGCACGGGGCGGACACAATGCACACATACATATGCGCCCCTCAAACCCTGCATGTGGATGGCTGTGCTCCCTGCCACCCAGGGGAGCACACAGGCTGGCGAGGGTGACAGAGGGACAAGGCATAGGGCAGAGGGAGGCCTCACTCCCCTGGCCTGGCCATGCCCACTGGACCTGCTGCAAGAATAGTGGAACCTGGGGGACAGGGAAGCAGAGAAGGTTCCTCTCTAGGACTGAGATTTGGAGAAAGCCCCTGAAGGGCTGAGGCTTCCCTGATAGCTTAGTTGGTAAAGAATCTGCCTGTAATGCAGGACACCCTGGTTTGATTCCTGGGTCAGAAAGATCCGCTGGAGAAGGGATAGGCTACTCACTCCAGTATTCTTGGGCTTCCCTTGTGGCTCAGCTGGTAAAGAATCTGCCTGCAGGGCAGGAGACCTAGATTGGATCCCTGAGTTAGAAAGACCCCATGGAGAAGGGAAAGGCTACCCACTCCAGTATTCTGACCTGGAGAATTCCATGGACTGTATAGTCCATGGGGTCACAGAGTTGGACACAACTGAGCAACTTTCACTTTCCTGAAGGGCTGTGGAGCTGCAGCCCCTAGGATGGAGTGAAACAGTCCAGACCTGGGACTGGAGGTAGCCTGAGGGTGGGGTTTGGAGGGTGACAGCCCTGCTGCCTGGCTGGGCACCCAGATGCCCTGTTGAATCTTCCTGGCACTGACCTCAGCCCCACAGAGCACTGCTGGGCCAGTGTTTGGATGAGGAGGCTGAGCTGTGGCATTGGGCCCCTCACTTGGGGGTCAGTTGAGCAGTAGGCCTGGAGCTAGAGTTAACCTCTGCAGAGACTTTGCCGCTCACAGAGGTTGGAGTTCTCTGTGTGGGGTGTGGGGTGTGAGGTAGCCTGTGTGTGATTTTGAGGACCCCTTCTGACTGAGTAGGGAGGGAAGCACTGGAGGCCCCAGTGGGGTAAAACCAGGCCTGCAGCCCCCTCATTTCAGTGATGGCAGCGACAGGACTGTCAGGACCTCTTGAGGCCAAAAGAAGGGGAGACAACACTTGGGCTGGTGGGGGGAGTTGTGCCAAGTCCTTAGGAGCCTCTTGGCAATGGCCAAGACCCAAGATCAGGGTGAACTGGGTCACTGGCATGAATCATGCATGTGCCATGTGGCATGTAGGTTGACCCAGTGAATTTGGGAAAGTAGGACAGGGGTCACCCTGTGACCTGATACTGTACACCCTTGCCCACGTGGACTGACCTTGCCCTAGTGTAGATGGTCTGTGGTGTAGGGGAGGGAACTGATTCAGCCTGGCTTCCTGCTGAGTGAACCTGGCCTCCCTCTGGCGCCTCTGTGGGTGGAGGAAGCCCCAGAAACTACCACAACTGGGGCTCTGGCCTGGAGTCCCCAAGGGCTTGGGACACCAAAGCTGTCACATGAACGGGGAGGGGGTGCATCACCCCATGGTTGTCTGGAACTCAGACCTGGGCTTCCCTATGAACCCTGCAAGAGGAGCCTGTTCCCTTTCTCTTGTTGGTTTTGTTACTGTGTATTTACAGTTGAATTCTTATTTCTTAATTTTATGGAGCAGGTAGGACTGTATGGCTCAGCATACAGTTGAGTTCTCAGCTTCTGCTCACTCCACCCAACTCACCTCACCTACCCTGAACCTGTCCCAGAGGCACCAACTTCACTACCTCTGCATGCTGGCCTCAGCCTTTGCCTCCTCCCAGTGTCATCATGGCAGTGTAAATGGCCTCAAAACTTATGCTGAACAAAGTTCATATATTTCCTTTGTTCAGCATTTTCGCCTTGTTTTGCTTTTACTTTTGCAAGTTTTTCTGTGTCACTGACTCAGCCCCAAACATGCTGACAGAAGTTGAAAACTCTCAGTCCAGTCCAGCTCCTTGAGTACCTTCTTCAGGTGGAGCCACCCTCCTGAGCCACGTCTGGGCTGCCCTGGGTCCTCAGTGGCACCAGTAAGGTCTCTCTGGGATACCCTTGGCCTCATAAGCTGGAGCCTCTGTTTCTGGAATGCTGCGTGTTCCAGTTTTGTGGTTTATTTCCTTTTCTTCATGGAGCACATCCTATAGTAGCTTTCCAAGAGTAGGTGTCCGAGAGACAGTTGGCAGAGTAAGAATTATGTTTTTAAACAATTAATAACTGATGTAGGTGTGATTCCTTCCCCTACAGAGTGCTAGGTTCTTCACAGGACTATCTCATTTCACAACAAATCTATAATGAGCTTGGTCTGATAAGGAAGGACCCTTAAATACACAGATGAACTTGCCCACAGTCACATGACTGAGAAGCCATGAATTAGCTCTCAGACTGATTGACTCTAAAACTTATTTTTTTAAAAGTGTTATCACAGAAAAAGCAAGAGAGTGCCAGAAAAACATCTACTCCTGCTTCATTGACTAGGCTAAAGCCTTTGACTGTGTGGACCACAACAAACTATGGAAAATCATGGCATCTGGTCCTATTACTTCATGGCAAATAGATGGGGAAACAATGGCAACAGTGAAAGACTATTTTCTTGGGCTCCAAAATCACTGCAAATGGTGACTGCAGCCATGAAATTAAAAGATGCTTGCTCCTTGAAAGAAAAGCTATGACCAACCTAGACAGCATATTAAAAAGCAGAGACTTTACTTTGCTGACAAAGTCAAAGCAATGGTTTTTCCAGTAGTCATGTGTGGATGTGAGAGTTGGACTATAAAGAAAGTTAGTGCTGAAGAATTGATGCTTTA
Source organism: Muntiacus reevesi (assembly GCF_963930625.1). Taxonomy (NCBI): domain Eukaryota; kingdom Metazoa; phylum Chordata; class Mammalia; order Artiodactyla; family Cervidae; genus Muntiacus; species Muntiacus reevesi. Next base: position 97,129,215 of record NC_089253.1, read on the forward strand.
GAAGTGTGGTGTTGGAGAAGACTATTGAGAGTCCCTTGGAATGCAAGAAGATCAAACCAGTCCATCCTAAAGGAAATCAGTCCTGAATATTCATTAGAAGGACTGATTTTGAAGCTGAAGCTCCAATACTTTGGCCACCTTATGTGAAGAACTGACTCACTGGAAAAGACCCTCCTGCTGGGAAAGATTGAAGGCAGGAGGAGAAGGGGACGACAGAGGATGAGATGGTTGGATGGCATCACCGACTTGATAGACAGGAGTTTGAGCAAGCTCTGGGAGATGGTGAAAGACAGGGAAGCCTGGTGTGCTGCAGTCCATGGGGTCTCAAAGAGTTGGACATGATTGAGTGACTGAACAACAATTTTTATAAAAATCACATCAGTGCATATCTACATATGTAAATAGTTTAATAGTTCAACAGTGCTGCTTAAGAGAACAGCAGTCTCTCTTCCTTTCCCCACACCACCTTTCCCAGAAGCACATCAGCCCTTTTTGGATGATTCTTTTGGTGTTTAATGTCATTTCTCTAACTTGGTGGGTTTTGGACTTTTTTGAGCAAAACTCAAATATATTTTATATATCACTACCTGGTAGACACTCACATCTACAAAATTAGAAAAAAATACATAGCCCTCCAAGCGCAGTATGGATGCTCAAGCTGGATTTAGAAAAAGCAGAGGAACCAGAGATCAAATTGCCAACATCTGTTGGATCATCAAAAAAGCAAGAGAGTTCTAGAAAAACATCTACTTCTGCTTTATTGACTATGCCAAAGCTTTTGACTGTGTGAATCATAACAAACTGGAAAATTCTTAAAAGAGATGGGAATACCAGACCAACTGACATGCTCCTGAGAAATCTGTATGCAGGTCAAGAAGCAACAGTTAGTTAGAACTGGACATGGAACAACAGACTGATTCAAAATTGGAAAAGGAGTATGTCAAGGCTGTATATTGTCACCCTGCTTATTTAACTTATATGCAGAGTACATCATGCAAAATGCTGGGCTGGATGAAGCAGAAACTGAAATCAAGATTGCCTGGAGAAATATCAATAACCTCAGATATGCAGATGACACCACCCTTATGGCAGAAATCAAAGAAGAACTAAAGAGCCTCTTGATAAAAGTGAAAGAGAAGAATGAAAATGTTTCCTTAAAACTCAACATTCAGAAAATGAAGATCATGGCATCCGGTCCCATTACTTCATGGCAAATAGATGGGGAAACAATGGAAACAGTGACAGACTTTATTTTGGGGGGCCCAAAATTACTGCAGATGGTGACTGCAGCCATGTAATTAAAAGATGCTTGCTCCTTGGAAGAAAAGCTATGACCAACCTAGACAGTATATTAAAAAGCAGAGACATTACTTTGCCAACAAAGGTCCATCTAGTCAAAGCTATTTTTTTTCCAGTAGTCATGTGTGGATGTGACAGTTGGACTATAAAGAAAGTTAGTGCTGAAGAATTGATGCTTTTGAAGTGTGGTTTTGGAGAAGACCCTTGAGTGTCCCTTGGACAGCAAGGAGATCCAACCAGTCCATCCTAAAGGAAATCAGTCCTGAATATTCATTGGAAGGACTGATGCTAAAACTGAAACTCCAATACTTTGGCCACCTGATATGAAGAACTGACTCACTGGAAAAGACCTTGATGCTGGGAAAGATTGAAGACGGGAGGAGAAGGGGATGACAGGATGAGATGGTTGGATGACATCACTTACTCAATGGACATGAGTCTAAGTAAACTCCGGGAGTTGGTGATGGACAGGGAGGCCTGGGTGTTGCAGTCCATGGGGTCACAAAGAGTCTGACATGACCGTGTGACTGAACTGAAGCACAGTAATCTCAGACATTTTCTATTGTAGTCAACTTCATTAAGAAATGGTGTTTGTGAGCCACTAAATTGACTTCACACTCGTTCGTGGGGCCTTTCACTCTGGAAAATACAGCACTAAACATGCTTGTTTCTCTGGTTCGTTTTCCTTGTTAGGTGTCCTCTGCTGTCCCCTCCCGCCCCTCCTCTGATTTGTGAGTTGGGGGCCGTGAGTGTGTTCATGTCCCTGTAACCATAAAAAGGAGACACTCACTGCTCTTCCTTCCCTGTTTTTCTTTTCCCTGGAAGCATTAATTGTCTTATTTTTATTCTTTTTGGTTGGTTTAGTTTTCTGTGCCCTCATCACTATGTCAACACCAAGTTTTTAGCCCACCTCTCAGAGCAGTTGAGCTTCACTCACCTTGAGTTGAAGTCTCTCCTGGACCACTCATCTGTCCAGCTGGCTGCTTGCCGATCACCTCTGGGCCCAGCTTTCACCTTGGGGATTCTCTCAAACTCTCTGCTCCCCTGACCCCTCGTGTTCACTTACGTTTTTAAATTCTTTTTCCTTCCTTCACTTTGAAAGAGCATATCCTTTATGGTGGGTGGTAGTTTAGTTGCTAAGTTGTGTCCAAGTCTTATGACCCCACGGACTGTAGCCCACCAGGCTTCTCTGTCCATGAGATTCTCCAGGCAAGCATACTGGAGTGGGTTGCCATTTCCTTCTCCAAGAGATCTTCCCAATCCAGGAATTGAACCTGGGTCTCCTGCACTGCCGGCAAATTCTTTACCAACTGAGCTATGAGGGAAGCCCACATTTCCATAGTTTCCTGCAGAAAAAAACACAGGAGAAATTCTGAAACTTTGTAAATCTGTACATGACTTTATTGGATCCTGTTTCTTGGCTGACAGTTTGGCTGGATATAGAATTCTAGGCTGGAAATTATTTCCTGCCAACCTCTGCAGATGTCATTCTCTCCTGTTCCCTTTCCCAGTGTTGCTGTTGAGAAAACTGCACCTTTTGCCTCCAGAGCCTCTGTGACTTTTTCAAAGCTCCTCTTTCCTCACTGGTGTGAACTCTCCCATGATGTGTGCTTTGTTGTGGGTCTGTGTCTGCCCCACGGGAGCCTAATCCTGTCTGGAAACGCCTAACCCTCCTTCAGTTCTAGGACATTTTCTTGAACCATTTTGTCATCATTTCCTTCCCTCTACTTCTTTTCTTCTGAAACTCCTGTTTTTTGGGTCACTTTCTATATTCTATCTCATTGGCACCCTCAACATTAGTAATGAAATTTTTTGTTTCTGTTACTTTGTTCTTCATTTCTAAGACCCCTTTGTTTTCTGTGTGTCTGTTTCGTGGGTGTGGTCAGGTCAGGTCTGTGAAGATACTGATGTTGTGGATTTCCTCCATCCCCCTCCCCCACCAAGTCCCATTACCACTTATTCCCAGTTCATCCCTCTGTCTGTGGACTGTAGCCTCTGCTTCCCATGATAGTGGGCTTCCTCTGGTGGCACTTGGCTGTGTGCTTATGTTTGAGAGTGGGGTCTACAAACTGAGACCCCCAGCAGTGGCTTTTAAGTGCCCTCCACCCCACTTTAGGTGGAAGCCAGGACTCTGGGGACTATGGGTGATTCCAGGAAGGTTGCCAACTTCAGCAAATAAAAATACATGTCTCCCAGTTAGATCTGAATATCAGATATACAGCAAATTTCTCAGTATAAGTATGTCCCGTGTGGTATTTACCTGGCAGCCCTAACGCCAGACCTGTGGCAGGAAATTCATGAGAGCCCACCATGTCTCTTCATGGCAGAGGCCATGGGAGGAGTTGGGAGGGCGCAAAGGGCTTTGCTGGCCGAAGATGAACTATAGGAGGGCAGTAGCCACACTGGACTGAAGCATATGACGTGTTGAAACCCGTTCTCTGGGCAGCCATGGAGGACGAGGCCCAAGTCCCAGGGTCTCCAGATGCCTGACTGGAGGCATTCTCTGGGTGTTTTAGTGTAACTCCCTATCTTCCTGGAAACCAAACCAGATTAAAAAGCTAAAAGAAAAAAAAGCTAGAGAATGTGAGAATTCCAGAAAGAGAAGAGAAACTGAATTTCTAACAACAGCTTAGAGCTTTCCAGGTAGCTCAGTGGTAAAGAATCTGTGTGCCAACCAGATGTGGGTTTGATCCCTGGGTCGGAAAGAGTCCCTAGAGAAGGAAATGGCAACCCATTCCAGTTTTCTTGCTGGGAAATCTCATGGACAGAAGAACCGGGTGGTCTATCATCCATGGGGTCGCAGGGTTGGATGCAACCTAGCGACTGAAGAGCAAACAGCAATGCCTTAGAAGTGTTCACCTTTTAAAAGAAAGTCATTTTCATGGAGAATCCACAGTTTAAAAAAACAAAACACCTGAGACAGTGGTTGATCATTGGATAAGAAGCAGAGAGATGTGAATTCTGGCAGAGAGCAAATATTGCCAAAGAGCAAATATTGACAAAGACTTCATGGCATAGAAACATTGATTTAATACTGTTTAACTGTCAGGGTAGAAAATGTGGAGTTTAGCAACCTATATTATAAAAAGTTTAGGTAATGTTTTTAATCATGATGAATCCTGGAACAAATTAGACTGTTATTGTTGTTTAGTGGCTAAGTTGTGTCCGACTCTTTGCGACCCCATGGACCGTAGTCCACCTGGCTCCTCTGTCCGTGGGATTTTCCAGGCAAGAATACTGGAGTGGATTGCCATTTCCTTCTCCAAGGGATCATCTGGACCAGGGACCAAACCTGTGTCTCCTTCATTGGCAGGCAGATTCTTTACTACTGAGCCACCAGGAAAAGCCCCAAATAAGACTGATTCCATAATTTTGACTTAAACAACTATTTATCTTTCTCCTGATACATAACACTGAAAAGATAATGTAACATTATGGAAGAATTAGGTTTATTTACATATGCAAAGCTTAATTAAACTTTCCTACATTTCTTAGTCTGCTTTTATGGGTCAGGTAAGTTATTTTTTTCCAAGAACTATTTAAGATCATAAAAATGTAAACACATGTGTCTCAGTTCAGTTCAGTCACTCAGTCATGTCTCTTTGTGACCCCATGGACTGCAGCAAGCCAAGCTTCTCTATCCAGCCCCAACTCCCAGAGCTTGCTCAAACTCATGTCCATCAAGTCGGTGAAGCCATCCAACCATCTCATCACCTGTCATCCCTTTCTCCCGCCTTCAATCTTTCCCAGCATCAGGATCTTTTCCAGAGTCAGTTCTTCACATCAGGTGGCCAGATTATTGGAGTTTCAGCTTCAGCATCAGTCTTTCCAATGAATATTCAGGACTGATTTCCTTTAGGATGGACTGATTGGATCTCCTTGCAGTCCAAGGAACTCTCAAGAGCCTTCTCCAACACCACAGTTCAAAAGCATCAATTCTTCAGCACTCAACTTTCTTTATAGTCCAACTGTCACATCCACACATGACTACTGGAAAAACCATAGCTTTGACAGGATGAACCTTTGTCAGCAAAGTAATGCCTCTGCTTTCTAATATACTGCCTAGGTTGGTCATAGCTTTTCTTTTAAGGAGGAAGCGTCTTTTAATTTCATGGCTGCAGTCACCATCTGCAGTGATTTTGGAGCCCAAGAAAATAGTCTTTCACTGTTGCCATTGTTTCCCCATCTATTTGCCATGAAGTGATGGGACCAGATGCCATGATCTTAGTTTTTTGAATGTTGTTTTAAGCCAACTCTTTCACTTTTATCAAGAGGCTCTTTTAGTTCTTCTTCAGTTTCTGCTATGAGGGTGGTGTCATTTGCATATCTGAGGTTATTGATATTTCTCCTGGCAATCTTGATTTCAGCTTGTGCTTCATCCAGTCCAGCATTTTGCATGTTGTACTCTGCATATAAGTTAAATAAGTAGGGTGACAATATACAGCCTTGATGTACTCCTTTCCCAATTTGAAACCAGTTTGTTGTTCCGTGTCTGGTTCTAACTGTTGCTTCTTGACCTGCATACAGATTTCTCAGAAGGCAGATAAGGTGGTCTGGTATTGTGTTTAACTATATTTGATTAAATTAACTGATCTTGGGCTTCCCTGGTGGCCCAGTGGTTAAGAGTCCACCATACAATGCAAGGGTCACAAGTTCAGTCCCTGGTCCAGGAAGATCCTACATGCCACAGGGCAGCTGAGCCCACATGCCACACCTACTGAGCCTGCTCACCCTAGAACCTGTGCTCCACAACAGGAGAAGCCACCACAAAGAGAAGCTTGCATTCTGACTAGAGAGTAGCCCTCACTTACCACAGCTAGAGAAAGCACACAGAAGGGAACAAAGACCCAGCACAGCCAACAATAAATAAATAAATATTTTTAAAAAGAAAAGCAATGAGGTCCCTATACCCCCTTCCCCTTAAAAAGAAAAAAAAAAAAAAAAAACAGCTGGTCTCTTTTGCTTATTATTTTTGACTGCACTGAGTCTTTGGTGTTTTGTGTGGACTTTCTGCAGGTGTGGCGAGCAGGGACTACTCTTTGTTTCAGTGTTGGGGCTTCCCATTTCGGTGGCTTCTCTTGCTGCTGAGAATAGGTTCTGGGCGCCCAGGCTTTAGTTTTTGTGGCTAGAGTGCTCAGCCCTAGAGTGCTCGGGCTTCAGTAGTTGCAGCACGTGGGTTCTGTATTTGTGGCTGGGGGCTCTAGAACACGGGCACAGTAATTGTGCCACATGGGCTTCGCTGCTCCACCACATGTGGAATCTTCCTTAGGCCAGGGATCAAATCCATGTCCCCTGATTTGGCAAGTGGATTCTTGTCCACTGCACCACCAGAGAAGTCGGAGCTGATCTCGTTTATAAGGGATTTGTTCAGGTAAGCCTGAGCCGTGCTCTGAACTACCTGCGTTTGGTGGTGCTACCTGCCTCTCACCTCTGGTACCTGGTCACTACGGATGTCAGAACCCCTCCCTGTACACAAACCCCTCGGCCTTGTGGTCCTGCTTGGTCCCCCCACCAAAGCCAGGGACTGTCTCCCTCCCCAGGAATCTGGGCTGTAACCTGCTTTGACCAGTCGGAAGTGGCAGATGCTTTTGAGCTTTGGCCTTAAGCCTCCCAGAAGCTTCTGTCAGGAAGGAAGCCTGGTTTAGACTGCTGAGTGACAAGGGGCCACATGGACAGAGGACCCAGTCTATGGCCACACCAAGACCCCAGTTCCTGGAGAGAGGCACGTGGATCGTCCAGGCCCCGTCGAGCCATCCCAGCAATGCCATGTGGAGCTACTCCCGAGCCACAGAACCGTGGGCAGTAGAGGATGACAACATCAGCCCTGCACCCCACTGTGCTTGGTGTGGGTGAGAGTCCTGATCCTGTTCTGTCTCCACCTCAACCTTGGGGATTCTCCTGCCTGGAAAAGCTGTGTTTATGTCTAGCCACTTGTTCCTGTGGGTGTGGGCATGGATGGTCACTTCCTGCTCTGGGTCACAGTCCAGTACCCCTGGACTTCGTTGCTCCTCTGGTTCCAGCTTTGGGCCCTGTGACTTTTGACACCCCATCATTATTTTTGGCACTACAGACTTCTTTTGTGTATTTTTTCACACAACCCTAAAATCAGACATTTCTCCAAGGAGCCCTGGTTCCTGTTCTTTCTTAGAAACCAAGATCTGGAGCTGGGTGTGCACACAGCTGTGGGCCCTTCTCAGATGGCAGTTGACCATGTGTTCACACAGAGGAAACTGCTGCCACAAGCATCCATCAGTGTTTTTGTTAGGTTGAACACGAGTTCATAGCAGCGTCTCCAGCTGTGATCCAGACCTTGTGGTTCATCCCAGCCCCTCTCTTGCTTTTCCATAATCTCTCATCTAATTGTTTAGCCCACATCCTATAGGCAGTAGCGGAGCTGATAAACCATAGCCAGCAGGAAACAGCTTTTCCAGCTCAAACTCAGTGCTGTGTGCAGGCCCCTCTTCCTTTAGTCACAGGCTCTGTTTACTCCTGAGGTTGCTCAGGCTGGTGCTCGCACACCCCTTGCTTGATGTTACTCCATGTGTGACTCAGCAGGTTTCTTGGCCACATTTTAGTTTCCTGATCACCTGTGTGAGTTTTTTTAGACTTTTCACAAGTTAAGGTTCCCTCCTTGTGCCATGCAGTTCATTGGATCTTGATGAATGCATGGTGCCATATGTCCCCTGATTGTGGGTCATGCAGTACAGTTCCCTGTTCCCTGTTCTCCTGCTTGGAGAAACCCCCTGTGCTCCACCATTCATCCCTCCCCCAGCTTGTGGTTGTGTTGCTTATGCAGCAAATATCTGGATCTTTTCTAAAGATATTGAGATTATTAAGACATCTCTTGCAGGCTATGCCAGAAAACTCATCTAACACAGGACATGGTCTTGCAAATTGCTCTCCATACACTGGTGTCCCGTAGAAGCACTCTTGGATAGAGCCCTTATGAAATTATGTACAGGAGACCACTCTCTGGTCCTGAGTAAAAAACATTTTTAACAGAGGAGGTAAAGTTAAACACTGTGTTCACAATTGTTAAGCGCTATGCATGAGTGTGTGTCCCACAGATCTCCCCATCATCTGGAGGCTCCCTTTTATCCCTCCAACACAGGAAGCCAGGTACTGATGAAAGTGAAAAAAAGCAATGACCTGAGCAGCAACCTAAGGAAAAATGGAAGGGATCCTATGTCTGCTCCTCAAGATCATTGTTCAGTTGCTAAGTCATGTCCAACTCTTTGCAACCCCATGGACTGCAGCACGCCTGGCTTCTCTGTCCATCACCAACTCTTGGAGCTTGCTCAAATGCATGTTCATGGTTGGTGATGCCATCCAACCATCTCATCTTCTATCACCCACTTCTCCTGCCTTCAGTCTCTCCCAGCATCAGGGTCTTTTCCAGTGAGTCAGTTCTTCATATCAGGTGTCTAAAGTATTAGAGCTTCAGCTTTAGCATCTGTTCTTCCAATGGGTATTCAGGTCTGATCTCCTTTAGGATGAACTGGTTTGATCTCCTTGCAGTCCAAGGGACTCTCAAGAGTCTTCTCCAACATCACAGTTCAGAAGCACCAGTTCTTTGGCACTCAGCCTTCTTTATGGTCCAACTCTCATATCCATATGTGACTACTGGGAAAGCCATAGCTTTGACTAAACAGACCTTTGTCAGGAAAGTGATGTCTCTGCTTTTTACTATGCTGTCTAGGTTTGTCATGGCTTTTGTTCCAAGAAGCAAGTGTCTTTTAATTTAATGGCTGTAGTCATCACCTGCAGTGAATTTTGAGCCCAAGAAAATAAAATCTGCCACTGCTTCCCCATCTATTTGCCATGAAGTGATGGGACTAGATGCCACAATCTTTTTTTTTTTTTTATGCTTAGTTTTAAGCCAGCTTTCTCACTCTCCTTTCAATGAATCAAAGTAAATTGGACATGGTCAGGCAGAAAATAGCAAGAGTGAACATCAACATCTTAGGAATTGGTGAACTAAAATGGATAGGCATGGGAGAATTCCATTCAGATGACCATTATATCTACTACTGTGGGCAAGAATCCCTTAGAAGAAGAGGAGTAGCCCTCATAGTCAACAGGAGTCTGAAATGCATTACTTAGGTGCACTCTCAAAAATTACAGAATGATCTCAGTTCGTTTTCAAGGCAAACTGTTCAACATTATTTTAATCCAAGTCTATACCCCAACCACTGATGCCGAAGAAGCTGGAGTTGAATGGTTCTGTGAAGACCTACAACACCTTCTAGAACTAACACCAAAAATAGATACCCTTTTCATCATAGGGGATTGGAATGCAAAAGTAGGAAGTCGAGATACTTGGCAGGTTTGGCCTTGGAGTACAAAATGAAGCAGGGCAAAGGCTAACAGTTTTGTCAAGAGAACATGCTGGTCAGAGCAAACACCCTTTCCAACAACCCAACCAAATGGTCAAAACTGAAAGCAGATTGATTATGTTCTTTGAAGCCAAAGTTGCAGAAACTCTACAGTCAGTAAAAACAAGACCTGAAGCTGACTGTGGCTCAGATCATGAACTCTGTATTGCAAAATTCAGACTTAAATTGAAGAAAATAGGGAAAACCACTGCATCATTCAGGTATGACCTAAATCAAATCCCTTATGATTATACAGTGGAGGTGACAAATAGATTCAAGGGATTAGATCTGGTAGACAGACTCCCTGAAGAACTATGGACAGATGTTTGTAGCACTGTTCAGGAGGCAGTGACCAAAACCATCCCAAAGAAAAAGAAATGCAAGAAGGCAAAGTGGTCATCTGAGGAGGCTTTACAAATAGCTGAGAAAAGAAGAGAAGCAAAAGGCAAGGGAGAAAGGGAAAGATACATCCAACTGAACGTAGAGTTCCAGAGAATAGCAAGGAGAGATAGGAAGTCCTTCTTAAGTGAATGATATAAAGAAATAGAGGAAAACAATAAAATGGAAAAGACAAGAGACCTCTTCAAGAAAATTGGAGATATCAAGGGAACATTTCATGCAAAGATGGGCATGATAAAGGACAGAAAGAGTAAGGACCTAACAGAAGCAGAAGAGATTAAGAAGGGGTGGCAAGAATACATAGAACTGTACAAAAAAAGTCTCAGTGACCCAGATAACCACAATGGTGTGGTCACTCACCTAGAGTCAGACATCCTGGAAGTCAAATGGGTCTTTGGATGCATTACTGTGAACAAAGCTAGTGGAGGTGATGGAAATCCTAAATGATGATGATGCTGTTGAAGTGCTGCACCCATGTCAGCAAATTTGGAAAACTCAGCAGTGGCCACAGGACTGGAAAAGTTTAGCTTTCATGCTAACCCCCAAAAACGGCAATGCCAAAGAATGTACCACACAATTGCGCTCATTTCACATGCTAGCAAGGTTATGCTCAGAATCCTTCAAGCTATGCTTCAGCAGTCCCTGAAACAAGAACTTCCAGATGTACAAGCTGGGTGTCAAAGAGGCAGAGGAACCAGAGATCAAATTGCCAACATTTATTGGATCATGGAAAAAGCAAGGGTGTTCCAGAAAAACATCTACTTCTGCTTCTTTGACTATGCTAAAGCCTTTGTGTGGATCACAACAAGCTGTGGAAAATTCTTAAAGTGATGAGAGTACCATCTGTCTCCTGAGAAACCTGTATGAGGGTCAAGAAGCAATGGTTAGAACCAGACATGGAACATAACAACTAACTGGTTCAAAATTGGGAAAGGAATACATCAAGGCTGTATATTGTCACCCTGCTTATTTAACTTATATGCAGAGTACATCATGCAAAACGCCAGGCAGGATGAATCACAAGCTGGAATCAAGACTGCCAGAAGAAATACCAACAACCTCAGATATGCAGATGATACTACTCTAATAACAGAAAGTGAAGAGGAACTAAAGAGCCTCTTGATGAAGGTGAAAGAGGAGAGTGAAAAAGTTGGCTTAAAACTTAACATGCAGAAAACTAAGATCATGGCACCCAGTCCCATCACTTCATGGCAAATAGAAGTGGAAAAAGTGGAAGCAGTGACAGATTTTTCTTGGCCTCCAAAATCACTGCAGACAATGATTGCAGTTGCAAAATTAAAAGATGCTTAATCCTTGGAAGGAAAGCTATGACAAACTTAGACAGTAAAAAGCAGAGACCACTTTGTCAATGAAGGTCCATATAGTCAAAGCTATGGTTTTTCCAGTAGTCGTGTGTCAGGAGCCGCTGGGACGGGCCCAGACCGTGATAAGGTCACGGGACAAGAGAGGAACCTGCAAGGCAGTTCTTCACCGGGACTTGCCCAGACCACCTGCAAGGCAGCTCTTCCCCTCAGGGTCACCCTGGGGGCCCAGTATGTCCCCTTCCTCTTTCTGTCTTACTGTTGTTGGGTTTTCTATTAATTCTTGGGAATGTAACATACAGTATCAGGCCACCCCAGAAAAGTCCAATCCTATTAAGAAAGATTCCCTAAGGCCAAGGCCTACTCTGCCTCCTGAGCATTGGGAACCTTATGACCAACCAGGAATGAAAGGCCTGTTTAGGTCTGTGACAGACCATTCACCACGCAAGTGACGTTATGCTTGGGAGGGCATCAGAAATGCTCATGATTGCTTTGGCCCAGGACATGACCATAAGCACCGTACCAAGCAGAAAAGGAAAAGGCCACAGGTATAAATTTGCTACTTGCTTAGAAGAGTATAATGTTCTAGATTAAAAAAGAGTAAAGGCAAAAAAAAAAAAAAAAGTAAAGTTATTTAGATTCAGAAGCAGATGTACGATAGGTTAATGTTCTTTGGTCAAGAGGGTTTTCATTGTTGTTATTTCAGTGCTGCTATTTGTCCACTGTTTCCATTCCCTTAATAAACATAGAATATTTCAGGTATTTTTGTAGAATTAGAAAATGTGTAACATAGGATTTCAATAGAAGATTTATATTAACTAGCCTCACTGCCATTACTTCACTATTATTAGAGGTGTTTTGCTGCTTCATAGTTAGACTGTAGACTGAGGTTTTGTGGTCTTAGACAAAGAAAAATATCAAGGTTTTCTCATGGTACTATTCTCAGAAATGTCAAACATGTTTTTCATAACCCTTCCCATGTATTGTTTTATTGTCCAAAGAATTCATACTATAGCTGGAATCTATGGAACATTGTTTTTGTCAGAGTGAAAATGTTAGGCCATTGAGGCAAGAAGACTATGTATGGGACATTCAAGGAAAAAACCCTGTAAGCGGGATTGTTCCAGATGAAGTCACTGGGAAAGATATGAGGGAAAATGTTGACGGGAGTATGAAACCAACATCTGATATAACATGGGGTGATGGTAAGGGGGAGGCAAGAAAAACAATTCTATATAATCTGAGCTGTTAAAAAATAAAGTAGACGAGTTCTTGCATTGCAACCAGAGTCCGTGCACTTCTTCTTGCTGACGCCATTCATCCCTTATATATTCCTGGACCCGCCGGGGCTGGACGCCAGCAGTCATGTACAGATGTGAGAGTTGGACCATAAAGAAGACTGAGCACTAAACAATTGATGTTTTTGAGTTGTAGTGCTGGAGAAGACTACTGAGAGTCTCTTGAATAGCAAGGAGATCAAACCAGATCAAACCAAAGGAAATCAACCCTGAATATTCACTGGAAGGACAAATGCTGAAGCTGAAGCTCCAATACTTTGGCCACCTGTTGTGAAGAGCTGACTCTTTGGAAAAGTCCTTGATTCTGGGAAAGATTGAGGGCAGGAAGAGAAAGAGGCAGCAGAGGATGAGGTGGTTAGATAGCATCACCATCTCATTGGACATGAATTACAGCAAACTCTAGGAGATGGTGGAGGACAGCCCTGTCTTCTCAGCCAAAGAAGAGAGCCTCCACGGGATTCATGGGTCCTCGGACATGAGGGCTGCAGAGTCCCCTTGCCTCTTGGGGCCAGGCAGGCCACCAGGAACCAAGAAGAAGGGCCAAACACAGTCTCAAGTGACTTTTTTTTTAATGTATTCATTTATTTGACTGTACCAGGTCTTAGTTGGACCTTCATTGTGGCCTGTGGGATCTAGTTCCCTGACTGGGGATCAAACCTAAGCCCCCTGCATTGGGAAAGTTGAGTCTTAGGTAGTGGACCACCAGGGAAGTTCTACAAATGGCTTTTAGGAGAACTGCTCAGACCAACAGAAAAGCAGTGTGAGGTCTGTTTTCTTCTTTGGGGAGGGAGTTTCACTGTTTCAGAAGCTGAGGCTCCTTGGCAGCAATGCAGACTCTGCCTCAGGAGTGCCTGGCAGGCACCTGTCATCTGGACACTAAGGGCTGTCTGGCCACAGGCTCCCTCAGGGTCGGGTGCCCTGGGGAGCATCTAGGATTGCGTCCACCACCTGGTCCTCAGATGTCCATTTTCCTGGTGTACTCTTGTAAACCCTGACAGCTCTAAACTAACCATTTGGCATTTCTTGCATCACCAGACCACCAGGCCCCTTCAGGCCTCCCTGTGCAACACATGAGAGCCTGGGTGTGGCCCACAGACCTCCGCACCCAGCATGCCTCCCCCCTCCAACCCTTATGGCAGGCAGCTTCCTGAGCCCCTGCCTGGCCATTCACTGTGGGTGTGGGTCCCTCAGAGGGTGTCCTGGTCCATCCTCAGAGGAATGGGTCCCTTGGAGGCTGTCCAGGTCAGTTCGCAGAGGGTTTAATCTTGCTGCTTTTAAAATGACCTCATTCCTCAGTGAGACGGCTGCCTCCCCACTAACAACTCCCAGAGGGCAGGAGCTTGGCCTCTGTGAAGTGCTGAACCCCAGGGCCTGGCACACAGTAGGTGCTCAGCTCTGCTGGATGACAGAACAGCACATGTTAACACGTGTCTGTGTCGGGTTGTGCCTCTGAGTGCCTGTGGTTTTTCCTCCCAGTGAGCTTGGCTGCCTGGAATGTCCGGGTCCCCAGGACTGGAGCCAGAGGCTGAGTCTCAGTCTCCATGGGGCTGCCTGGCTGACCCGCCTTGTCCGGCCTGGACTTTCGGGAGAGGGGATGTGGTCATTTAGTTCTGGTCTGTCCTCTCCTGGGCCTCTGTTCTCACTTGTATTTCCTGCCAAGGACGGGGGAGGTGGGCTTAAGCAGAGGGAGGGAGCAGGGAGGAGGGTGTTGCCGCCTTCCATGCCCTGTCCATCCTGCCCAGTGGTGCCACAGGGTTTGCTTCCTCCTTCAGGCTTCTGCACTGGGGCTGAGCCAAGGGCTGGATCTGCGGTGCCACGAACCCACCAACCGCCTTGCAGGCCTGGTCGCGGGTGGGGGTGGAGGGCTCTGCAGGGAGTTCAGGGTGTGGACCCAGCACCTCCAGGTTCCTAGCTCAGTGCTGGGAGCTGACCCTGTCCTCTTCCAGATTGAGAGGCCAGACCTGGGTGTCTGCCTCCCTGCCTGGACAACTTCCTTCTGTGGAAGAAAGACAGCCCGGCAGCTAGAGGCGGGGGCAGAGGGCTGAGATGGAGGACAGAGCGGTGGAGGCACATGGAGAGAGACAGACACATGGCGGGGTGGGTAGGTGGGGGGAGCGCAGAGGAGGGAGTTGAACTGGAAGGGAGGCCACCGGCACTAATATAAACCAGTTAGAAAAACAGAAGGAGCGGCCAGGCCTCAAGGCCAGCCAAGCAGGGCTTGTTTTTCCAGAATGAAAGGCCCAGGAGGAGCTGGGGGTGGGGTGTGGAGACAAGTCCTGATTCCAGTTTGGAAAGAGGGCTCCGCCTACCAGAGCCTGGATCCTGCTGAGGAAATGGTCCGTTAGATTGGGGGTGGGGCGTCCTCACAGTCCTGTGTCCTCCCAGCCGGTCCTACCTGCTGTCACCCCTCATTCCTTCTTGCTGCCGCATCAGCAGCCTCCTCCCCTTGCCTGGAGCCCAGGAGTCTGGCTGAGCTGGGCTCCTTGCTTGTCTGAGAACTTGGGGACCATGTCTGGGTTCAAGAGTGAGACTCCAGCCCACCAGGGCCTGGGATCTGTGACCATAATTCAGTCCAAATGGGCAGTCCAAAAATGCACCGTGGGTTTTGCGGTTGTTCAGTGGATTTTTCCTTTCTTTTTCTTGAGGTTTGCTTAACTAGAAAGAGTGGGTTTGGTACACAGTGCATGCTCTGTTATTTCACATTTGTTTACGTGACTTTGTAAGTTTTCCCAGAGCTTCAAATTTGTGCCTTCTGTTGGGAAGGCTTCCATACCCCCCTTCCCTCTCCTCCAGGAGGAGAGGGCGATGCTCCCGGGAGCAGTGGACCTGGGTCTGGGTGGCGGGCAGATAGGGTGGGGGCACCCAGACAGGGGACCCTGGTCCCTGCCGCTCATCTCCCTGGCAGCTTTCTGGGTGCTGAAGCTGACTGATAGACCGTGGTGCCCATCATGCTGCCAGGAGGGAGCCCCTGCACCCCCAGGTCCCCGCCTCACAACTGAAAAAATGGAGACCCAGGGGTCACCACATAGCCAGTAGGAAGAGCTGGTGGCCAGGGAGCCTGGGCCTTTCTGCTGGCCTGCAGGGGGTAGGGGGTAGGGGGAATGTCTTGGTTGGGGTCCCCCTATAGAGTGCAGGTGAGGAGATGCTCCCCCCAGAACCCTAGACCTGCAGTGGCCCCAGTGGGGATTTGTCTGTCACAGACACCCACAAGGTATCTGAGGCCATGCCCTCAGGTCCCCGCCCCTCCAGGGTTGGGCTGCTGCCCCCTTCTCCAGGACCCAAGCCAGAGTGATTCCCCTCACCCTCTGGGACACAGTGGCCAAGGCCCCAACCCCTCCCACCAGGCCAGCCAAGTACTGGGGGAGGCCAAGGGGCCGGGCAGAAGCAGAGGGGGCGGTCTGCAGACTGTCAGCCAGCCCAGGGCTCCGTGATGTCATGGCTGGTGCTGAGGAGCGGGAGGAGGAGGGGGCCGGGCTGTTTTTCTGCAGAGTTTGAGACCAAGTGAGACAAAGCGCCGGCGGGCCAGGCGGGCGCCATGGAGCTGCGGGCCTGGGTCCTGCTCTGGAGACTTGTGCTTCTGCAGAGTGAGTTCATGGGAGGTGGGGTGGCTGGAGTCACACCTAGTCTGAGCCAGTCCGTGTTTGGGGCTAAGCCTGTCTGAACTCTGGGGTGAGGGGACACCCCACCAGGAAGTGGATGGGTCTGGGGGCCTCAGAGGGTACTGCTCACCAGGAGAAGGCCCCCAGGATACGGAAGGGCTGAAGTCTGATGTTAGATCCCTACAGAACTTCCCTTCACTGGATCCTAGAGACAGGGCTGAACAGGGCAGGGAGGCCGAGCATGGGGCTTCCTCCTGGGGTCCCTTGCACCCCCTACTTCTCTGGGACGCCCCTCCAGCCTGTGTTTCTCCGTTGTCAGGAGGGGATGGATGAAGGATTGGGGGGGACCCGGGAAGCATGGGATTCACAGGGTCTGTTCCCGGGCCCCCCGAACCTGCTCCCCAGGGGTGGCCTGCTGACCCGGCACATTCCTCTGTCCAGCCCGGGCGCCAGGCCATATCTCTGGAGCAGGAATTTGGCGTGTGGGGTGGCAGATGGTGGGGTCACTCCCCACATCCAGCCTTCTTGTCCTTTCTGAAGGCCAAGGGGCTCCCGGTGGGGTGCCAGCAGCCTGAGGACCCTGGAGGGTTCGTGCAGCGTGGCTCTGGACAGGTGCCACACTGCATATGTATGTGCAGGAGCCTCCAAACCAGCCGAGGTGTCAGCACTGATGCTCTTGTGGCTTTGCTGCAGTGATGGTTAGGGTAGCCATCATTCCTGAAGGTGGCCCTTGGAGACAAGCACACATCCAGAGCTGGGCTGGCCCCACCAGTCACCCCAAGAAAGGCAGGTGCTGTCCCTGCAGCCTGGGCAGGTGGCCACAAGGATTAAGTGGGGGCCTGGGAGAGGTAGGGGCATAGGAAACCCCCCCTACTGTGCCCTCCTGGCTTCTCTGGACCTACCCCTACCTGTTAACAAGGTGTCCTTAGCACCCACTTCAACTAGGACTCTATAAGGGACCCAGGGGCCAAGTGGGGGGCCGATTTCGGCGAGTGACCCACCTGTAAAGGCTCAGGTCACCCCCTCTCCAGTTTTACCCTCACTTCCTCTCATTTCAGGTTCTGCCGTCCTTCTGTCCTCAGGTTAGTGACCACCCTCCCCTAGGAACCTGTCAGTCTCCTTGCCTTCTTGCTAGCCCCATCCTGTACTGTCCTCTGGAGTCTCATCCCTCCCCGGTGACTCCTCCTCCCCACCAGGGCCATCTGGGCCCGCGATCTCCGACAGCTCCGTGGTGTCCGAGTCCGCAGTAAGCTGGGCAGCAGGTGCCCGGGCGGTGCTGCACTGCCAGAGCCCGCGCATGGTGTGGACCCAAGACCGGCTGCACGACCGCCAGCGCGTCGTCCACTGGGACCTCAGCGGCGGCCAGGCTGGCGGCCGCGCGCGCCGACTGGTGGATATGTACTCTGCGGGCAAGCAGCGCGTGTACGAATCGCGCGACCGCGGCCGCCTCCTGCTGCCTCCCTCCGCCTTCAAAGATGGCAACTTCTCGCTGTTCATCCGAGGTACTGGCCGGGGTACCGCGGCGGGGGGCGGGGGCCCCGGGGCGCTGGCGGGGCCGCGGAGCTTATGGCTGGGTTCCCCCCCCCCCCCCCATCCCCCGGTGCGTAGCGGTGGAGGAGACTGACGAGGGGCTGTACACTTGTAATCTTCACCACCATTACTGCCACTTCTACGAGAGCCTGGCCGTGCGCCTCGTGGTTACCGACGACCGTGAGTGTGCCCCCCCAACACCCTGCCCGTGCACTTCCACCCCTGCCACCCTGGACGCCCCGTCCCGGCTCCCTCCCGGCTCGGGATCCCTGACTGCCATGCTTCTCCAGCCCGGGCCACCGGCGCGCACTGGGACGGTGAGAAAGAGGTGCTGGCTGTGGAGCGTGGTGCGCCTGCGCTGCTGACCTGCGTGAACCGCGCGCACGTGTGGACCGACAAACACGTGGAGGAAGCGCAGCAGGTTGTGCACTGGGACCGCCAGCCGCCTGGGGTGCCGCACGACCGTGCGGACCGCCTGCTCGACCTTTACGCGTCCGGCGAGCGCCGCGCCTACGGGCCGTCCTTCCTGCGCGATCGCGTGGCGGTGGAGGCGGACGCGTTCGCGCGCGGCGACTTCTCGCTGCTCATCGACCCGCTGGAGCCGGCAGACGAGGGCACTTACTCCTGCCACCTGCACCACCACTACTGCGGCCTGCATGAGCGCCGCGTCTTCCACCTGAGAGTCACTGAACCAGCCGCCCGGCCGCCCCCGCCCCCGCGGGACTCCCCGGGCAATGGCTCCAGCCACAGCGGCGCGCCCGGCCCAGGTGCAGGAGGTATGTCTGCGGGGCAGCAACTCACCTGGCCCCCTCCCGTCCCAAATCAGGGATTCCAGTGTTGGGGGTAGGCCCCAGCGGGCTGAGGTCGGCTGCGGGGCGGACGGTGCGCTTCCTGACGTCGTCCCGCGCACGGTCCCGGCAGATCCCACGCTGACGCGAGGCCGCAGCGTTATCAACGTCATCGTCCCCGAGGGCCGGGCCCACTTCTTCCAGCAGCTGGGTTACGTGCTGGCCACCCTGCTGCTCTTCATCCTGCTGCTCATCACGGTCGTTCTGGCCACCCGGCAGCGCCGCCGTGGAGGTGAGTCGATTGCCTGACTGGGGTCAGTGCCAGAAATTCTTTCCCAGCCGGAGGCGGGACTTAGGGCACAGTGACCAAAGCAGAGGGTTCCTCTGGGCTGGAGGAGCTGGGGAGTGGGCAAGGCTGTCCCCAACACGAGTCTCCCTCCCCAGGCTACGAATACTCCGACAAGAAGTCCAAGTCAAAGGGGTGAGTGTCCCTTCTGGCTTCTCAGGGGACCCAGCAGACTCACCCACCCTCTGACCTCCCATCACCCTCCTGCCTCCAGGAAAGACATGAACATGGCAGAGTTTGCTGTGGCCTCCAGGGACCCGGCTCTTTACAGGAGTGAGGACATTCGACTAGGTGAGGAGACCCAAGGGGCAAGACTGTGGCTCCCAGGCCTGGGATGAGGGAGGCACGTCTTTGGGGGGCCCTCACCCTGCTCTCTTCCTGCTCCAGATTACAAAAACAACATCCTGAAGGAGAGGGCTGACCTGGCTCACAGCCTCCCGCCTGCCAAGAACATCGACTTGGACAAAGGTGAGTGGAGGGGAGGGAGGAGACCCCTGCCCATCTCAGAGCTGGGCTGTACCCCCTTTCCATCCACTCAGAGCCCCAAGACACCCGCCAGCCTTGCGAGCAGGAGTCCCCTCCCCCTCGGGGTTCCAGAAGTCCCTGGATGGTCCTGATGGAAGTCGGCCCATTTCACCAGGGCAGAGGGTAGACACCACCTGTCCCTTTGGCTTCCAGAGTTCAGGAAGGAGTACTGCAAATAAGGCGACTCCAGGCTCCTGGCTGGGCCAGCAGCTCTGCCAACTCTTGTCTGTCCACCTCGGAGGACTCTTCCTGACCCCCACGCAGCTCACTTGGCCCCCCTTCCAGCGGCTGGTCCCGCTGTCCAGGAACTTGGCCTGGATTGGTGCAGAGTGAGGCTGCCTCCAGGCCCTCAGGACCACCTAGTCTTCCGACACGCTCCAAGACCCTGCTGATGTTCACCAGTCCCTCAGACTCTCCTGGCCTCTGCACACCAGGGGCTGGGAGCCCCCCCTCTGCAGGGATGCGGGCAGGACAGGTTCAGTGGGGATTCTTGGGGTCTGGGTCAGCCTCAGGGCTGACAGTCCTACCTTCCTCAGGAGAGCTGCCTGCTGGCTCCCCTCGACTGCACCCCACGTTACCCCGCCAGACTGTGGCGGGCTCTGCATGGCAACCCAAAGCCTATGCATTCCAGGCCTGGGGCTAGTGTCTCTTTGCACTGCGTCTGGCCACCTGGGGCCACCTCTCTGCTTACCCTGCTCCAGCCCTGTTTCCAACAAGCTGCCTTGACAGTCACTGGGCTCCACGTGACTTCTGACCTTGACCCCCTTCTCTCAGCCCTTCCCTGGGCTGGAGTCCAGGGATGAGGCTCATTGACTCTGTTTTGGCCGAGGACCAGAGGATGGTGTCAAGATGGTCTTAGAGTGGCCAGTGCTGCCACTCCCAACACCCCACACTTGCTCATCCTGGGGAATTGCTAGCGTCTCAATAAAGACCACATTGATTTTAGACCTGGGCCCAAGGATGCCTCTGCTGCTCCCCTCCGTTTCCCTGGGGGCAGAGTCTGCGCCTTGGGGACCTCAAAGTGCTTTCTTTCATCTGAAGTTGCACTGTCATCACCCCTTCCTTTGGCCCCCCAAAGACGTGCCTCCCTCACCCAAAGGTCCTCTTCAGAGGGTTTATTGGACATGGGGGAGGGGAGCATGTTGTGGGATATGAGGACAGAGAGCTGTACTAGATCAGTCCTCTGAAAAGAGAAGCAGGTGCCAGGATGGGCTTCAGTGCATGAGGAAAAAGGAGGAGGAAGCAGTGAGTGGGAGAGCCCTCAGAGTGGGACAGGAACAGGAGTATGAGGTAAAAAGAAGCCTGTTTCTCCAACCCTGACCCTGTCTTCCAAGGCCCTGGGGGGCAGGAGGGGCAACTGCCAGCCTAAGTTGGAAAACCCAGAGTGGTGGACTGAAAACATACCAATCATGACCCACTGAGCGAGGAAGCACAACCACCCACACGGACTCCGCGTGTGGCTCTCCCAGCATTGGAACTCTCACCTGCGGAAGGTGAAACCCTGGGGTCATTTTGATGAAGCCACAGTTTCAAGATGTCACACAAAGGAGACACACAAAATCTGTTCCTTACAGTTCCTGGTTGGGGGATGGACATGCTCTGTGAGCCAGGGGAAGGGCAGCTCTCCATCAGGTCACCAGCAAGCTGGAGATGGATAGCCCGGGATAGCAAGCACCTAGAACTTATAAGGCGCTTGGGGCAGTGGTCACTGACTGTCAGGGGCTTGACTCTGGTCACTGTAAAAGGTGCTGGGGGAAAAGCAAGGCAAGAACTTGTGTTGGGGATCCTGAGCTTGGGTCCTTACCTAACTGTCCAGATTCTGTACACTGAGCAGGGTTGTCATGCAGTAAAATGCCTGGGCAACAATTCAAAGTAGCTGTTTTCTCTTCACACCTCTCAAGAACACCCCCCAGTGGCAAAGGCAGGGAGGGAGGCTGGGGCAGGGAGTTGTGACTCCCCCCTAGTGACCCCCGACTCACAGTGGCCACACTGCCACTGGACAAGGCCCTTTCTGTCAGAGCTTAGGCTCTGGCCATAAACTCAGGTCCCTTGCAGAGCCCCAGCTCAACCACATGAGCATGGTCTTGGGACTGGCCTCTGGCTACCAGCCTCTGTCCTGTGACTTGGGCTGAGAGTTAGGTGATCAGGTAGGAGAGAGAGGTTCAAGCTGGGGCCCCAGAGACCTTGCATCAGTGTGACCAGCAGCCATTTGTTTCTGGCCTGGAGGATCTGGTCCCTAGTGAGCTCTCAGGGTAGGGACTGTCTTCCTCCTTCCCTGAACACCCAGCAGAGAGCCATGGTGATCCCTCCTTCAAGGCCATCCTTCCTGGCTTCCTCAGATCACCTCTGGGGAAGCTGAGACCCAAGGGAAGACCCAGGCTTTGCTGAGTGGGCCAACCTCACAGAGCCCTCAGAGCCCAGGAAAATGGATGTCAACACCCCCCTGCAGAGGCTCACCTGAGGGTGGTCCCTGGCCTGGACTCAGGGACTTAGGGAAAAACTGGCTCCTCCAGTCAGTGATGGACTAATGTGGCCTTTTCTTGTGCTGGTCCACTGAGCGAGGATGGTCAGATGGGAGAGACCTGGCAGATGGGAGAGTCCAGGCTCCAAGCCAACTTCAAGGAGGGCAGCACCCGCGTCACTCTCAGGCTCCACCCTAGGTCCTCTCCCATCTCACTCTCGCCAGCGTGGGCCTCCTTCTAGTGGCCTCAAGTTTTCCTCCTGGTCGGAGAGGGAGAGCTGCTCTCCCCAGTGGCTGGACCCTTCACAGCCAGGGGGGCGCTGCTCCTCGTATCCTTTGCCCCACGGAGAACCCCACGCAGCTTTGATGGACAGCGGCTGGGAAAAAAAAAAAAAAATTCTACACCTGCTGCCGGAGGGCCGTGCCCCTGTGTGCGCACAGCTGCTCGCGCTGACCCTACTGTCGCGTCCACACGGGGACCCGCATATGCTTGGCCCGTGTGTCTTGGAGCCCCCGTGCGACCTGGCAGAGGGCGCGCCAACTCGGAGCTGACGCGTGGTGAGGGTGGGGGGGCAAAGTGACAGAGTGTCATCGGTTCCGGTCCGGACACAAGAATTCTCAGCTTCCCGCGTAGCCGCCGCAGCCCGTCGGTGTGACCAAAGGCGCTGCCGGACTCTGAAGAGGTGGAAGACCGGAGCTCGGCCGCGAGGACTCCAGGCCGGGCTCGGAGCTTCCTGAGGGCCCCCACCCGCCTTCTCCCCGCCGGGCGCGCCGGCCGCCCACAGGCCTGGAGTCTGACCCTGCGGACTGCCCCCCGATGCGCGTGGCGAAGGCCGGGCGTGCGCGCCCTGGGCTCCGGGCCTGGACACTGCAGGAGGCCCCGCCCCCTAGCGCGCCCCGCCCCCCCCAACCGCGCGTGCGCAGCCCCGCCCCCACGCCGCGGGCCGCCTGGTGACGTCAGACTCGCCGCTCTCGGGTGCCCCCAGCGGCCGCTCGTAGCTGGATCCGCGGTCCCTTTAACGCGCGGCCCGAGGGGGCGGCGGCGGGGCGCACGGACGCGGCGGGCCTCGCGCCCTCCCTGCCTGCGTCCCGGGCCGGGGGCGCATGGGCGGCCGCGGGCGGCAGGACAGCAGCCGGGGTTCGGGCGGGGTCGGAACAGGGGCCAGGGCCGGGGCTGAGGCCGGCAGGGCGGGCGGGGCCGGAGCGGCCGGGCGGGGACGCGGGGGCCTGGTCGCGGCCGGGCCGGGAGCGGCGCGCGGGCGGGGCGCGGGCCGGCAGCGGGGAGGCGCCCGCGTCCGAGGCCCGAGCCGGGCCTGAGCGCCGCGCCATGGCGGAGACCAAGATCATCTATCACATGGACGAGGAGGAGACGCCGTACCTGGTCAAGCTGCCGGTGGCGCCCGAGCGCGTCACGCTGGCCGACTTCAAGAACGTGCTCAGCAACCGGCCTGTGCACGCCTACAAATTCTTCTTCAAGTCCATGGACCAGGACTTCGGGTCAGTGGGCTGTAGGGCCGGTGCGCGGGTGCGCGCGGCAGGCACCTGTCCGGCCAGGCAGGGCAGGGGATCCTGGGGCTGTGACCTGGGCGGTGTCTGTGCGCCCTGGTGCGTGTGTCCCACCTGTCTGTGCTCTGAGCATAAGACGCCTGGGCCCCTGACTGCCGGCCCCGGGGTCTGAGAGCACTGGACGGTGGGCGGAGAGCGGTCTTGGCTTCTCCATTCACCCTGGGCCCTGTTCTGAGTGTGTGACTTGCGGTGGAGGTCTGTGGTCGAAGTGGACCTCCGAAATCCCATCTTGGCACCTGTCAGACTCAGAGTCCACTGCCTCCTTTATGTGGAGGGTGGGTGGGATTCATGAGGCTTGGGGTCAGAAAAGTTTCCAAGCGTTGGGGGGAAGGGGTTAGGGTGGGGATTGGGTGCCAGCCACCCAGTGGGTCTCCTAGTTAGCACAGGGGAAATGAGGTGATCCGGGCAAGGGCACACCTATCTGCCGGGGTCTGCAGGAGTTTCTGGAAGCTTAAAACAGCATTCTTCTGGCCCCCTTCTCCAGGGTCCTCAGGACAGGGCAGGGGCCAAGGTTCACTGGGCAACATGGGGCTTTATTCCACCCACCCCAGCCTTGGGGTTGCTGGCCACAGGGCCTGTGTCCCTGCTGAACCACATGCCACTTGGGTTCCTGAGAGCAGTGCAGGCCAGCTGCTGACTCTGGCAGTCTCTGGGTCAGAGTTCTCATGTCTGCCCTTAGTGGTGGCTGTCCCGGCTGAGGGGACTTCCTGCTTGTGCCGGGCCGGGCCTCTGGAACGGTGAGCGGTGAACTGGAGGCTGGCTGGACTCTCGAGCCCTGACCCAGCACAACCATGGGTAACCTGAGTCCCCCGCTTGGCAGTGCTGGTTGGGGGGGCCACCCAGAGGCCGCCTGGGCCGAGCAGGTGTGCTTGGGCGCCCTTAGGCAGCCCGTGTCCTTGTCTGTGGCTGCGTCTTGGGACTTTGACATTGAGGCCATTTCCTGGATTCTGTGGTTTGCACTGATCCTGGGCATTCCCAGGTCTGGTCAGGCTGAGGCCACTTTGTGGCTCCCAGGGAGGCCTGAGGGACATGGGGGCAGCTAGACTGTCTTATGCCCTCAATACCAGGGAGAGGCAGAGAACGGGGAATGGGGCCTTGACAGCCCCCAGCCCTGCTGGGCTCAGGTTAGGAGCTGCCCCCAGGCCAGGCTTCACAGGGTAGGGCATAGACTGGGGAGCCTGGTCTTTGACACTGGCTGTCCACCCCCCCACCCCGCCCAAACCCCGCCTCAGCTGGTTGGTCGCCTACAGTCTCACTTTTCTGAGCCTGCTCTGCTTTGGCTGTGAGCATCAGGTATGTGAAAGGGTGCTTTTGTTTTTTAACTTAGTTTATCATTTTAACAAAAATTACTGAAATCACACATGCTCTTTCACATACTGAGAGGAGTGTGTGGCACACTGTGTGCCCAGCCCCCCCTGGTTGCTGCCCTTGGACCATGATCTGGGGTGCAGCCTGAGGGGCCTGACCCTCCTCCTGTGTCTAATAGCCACTGAGCTGCAGAGACCCCTGCCCCACTCGAGGTACACTCCCAGCAGAGGCTGTGGCTGCTAGAGGATTTTCAGGACCCATGGGTGCCCTGGCCCAGGAGGTCATGGTGGGCAGGCAAGATCTGGGTCTTGAAGCAAGAGTAGGAGTTCTTCAGGTTGTCTGAGCACGACTGGGATGTGGGGGAGGGAACAAGACCAGGATGGTAGGCTGGGCTGGGACAGAGGGAGGGATTGGGGTGACTCTGGAAGGTGCAGTGGGCATGGGCGGACAGAGCAGGGGAGGCTCATCTGATTCCCCACCCCCACCCCCAGACCTGTGATTGGTGGCCTGTTGGCCTCAGGGACCCTTGGAGAGGATCTGCCTCCTTCCTTCCCTCTCTTGAGATCTACCTACAGAGTTCCAGGTTCTGTTTATTCTGTAGAGTCATTTACTCAGTGGAATAAATTTCCTCTGGGAGTGTCTGATTAGTCACTCATACTTTAGTATAAATGAGAGTTAGTCTCACCTAGGCTACCTAATGGATATAGCTGGAGGTTGGAGAAAGAGGGGGCAGGTCCTGGCTGGGCTGGGGAAGTGGCCCCCTTATGAGAGGGGTGGTCTCAGATTGGGGACTGTGAGGTCCCTGACCCTGCTGAGGCCTCTGTTCCTGACATCTCAGTTCTTGGCCTCTCTGGCCAGGAAGGGAAACCTTCCTAAGTCTAAGGTGTGGTCATAGCCACTTGCTCTGGCCGGGCCTCACTCTCCATGAGCATCTTTGGCAAGTGGGTAGAGCATCTTTGGCAAATGGGTAGAGAGTCCTGTGCCTCCCTCCCACTCTTCCTATGCAGGTCATGGCTGTGTGTCCCAGTGAAGCTGGGGAGGCTCTCAGAGCCTGTGCTGGGCTGACCCAGAGGTGCTCAGCGTTGGGCTTGGTGTGCAGCCGTGCTCACAGGCTTCTGCTGCCTTGTGCACTCCAGGCCTCCCTGGACTTGGCAGTGGCCCTGGGCCCTGCATCTCTGGGCCAGGAGCTCTGGTCTGTGGGGCCATCTGTCTGTGGGCCCTGGGGGCTGTGGTGGGAGCTGCGCTTGACCTGGTCCAGGCGGCCTGAGCTCCCACTCTGCCCTCTGCAGCTCTGCCATCTGCAGTCAGTGACCCTGGTGTTGGGAGGTTCTAGATGCTTCACCCCCTGGAGCTTGTGGTCAGGCATGGAGGGTCTAGGGTCTAGACCCTTCACCCTGGAGCCTGCAGAGCCCAAGCCTGGTCAGGAGGCAGTGGGGGGACAGATGAAGGCTCTGTGGGAACTGAGGACCCTGACTCCTGGGGCAACCCTGTATCTCTGAGGACATAGGTGGGGCATCCCACTGGGTCTCTGGGAGCCCAAGGGTCCCTGGGCTCCTGGCTCTGAGCAGGGAGCCCTGCTCTGTACGGGCCCTGCTCTGAGCAGATTCCTCGCTGGGGTGCGTCTGCGGGGGCGGCGGGTGGGGCTGGACAGCCCAAGTTCCAGGTTATCAGGGATCTCACCAGGAATCCCAGAGCTGGGGGCAACATGCCAACAGAGGTTCCCCTGGGTGGCCACCCTGAGGGTTCATGTCTTTGCTGACCACAGCTCCAGAGGTCTACTCTCAGGCTCAGAGAAGGCGCTCTGGATTGGGGGGCATTTCCCCAGGCTTGGTTGAGGCCTCCCCCAACTCCACCCCCAACCTCGTCCCTGTTCCTGGCCGTCACTAGGGATGGGCAGCACCGTGCCCCTGATGCTGGGCTTGCCCCTGGGGAGGGTGAGGCCTTTCCCCTCCCCCTCCCTCCTGGCTATCCTGACTAACTGCTCCTCAATGCCCCGACCCCCAGGGGGAAAGATGGGTGCCCTTTAGTTTTGGCCAGAAGGTGTATATCTCTCAGGCTGGGGAGGACTGGGGAAGCAGGGCCTCTGGGCCCTGGGGGGGGCGGGGCATTCATGTGTGGGTGGGCTGCATGGGGGCCTCAGGCAGCTCTGGGTGACCGATTGTCTGGAGGCACTGGCCGTGCAGGCAGTGGGGGTTCAGGGTACTGCCTGAGGTGTCCACCTCTGGGAAGCCCCATGGACCCTGTGCTGTGAGTCAAAAGGGCGGGGGCATGAGTGCAGGGAGGGCGGGGAGGCTGCTGGCCAGGCCACCTGGGCTGTGAAGTGAGAACCAGGCTCCCCCTGGGTCTCTTGCTGCAATCACTCAGAGGTGGTGCTTGGGGCCCGCTGGGCCCCCTGGAGGACTTGCTGCAACCCCCCCGTCTCCTGGCTGCAGCCGGCAGAACCCCAGGTGTCCCCAGGCCACTGCAGGTCTTCCTGTGGTGACTCCTGTATGGTCTCCCGGACTGACTCCCGGGCTGGATCTCGGCCACCCCAGAGCTCAGCTCTGTGGTGCGTGATGGGGGCTGCGGACACTTTGTCTGTTCCTCACCGGGGAGAGGGAGTCCTGAGAAATGACTCGTGTCCATTGTTCTGTCCACCTCATCTGTGCCTGTGTGGCTAGCTTGGGAGGCATCTGATGAAGTCACCATAGGACCCTGGCAGAGTGCCCCCTCCAGGCTGCCCTGTCTCCTCTGTGCACTCTGCCCTGAGGTCTTGGGGTTCTCCTGGTGGGTGGGGTGGACCGGAGCCTTGCTCTCGGGGGCCTTCTGCCCCCTGCTGCTGCCTTGGACACGCTGAGTTGAGGTGTCTGGGCCCATAGGCCATGAGGCTACTTCCTGCCTGGTCTGCAGCTCCTGTTTCTACATCGGGCCCTCATCCCAGGTGTGGAAATCTGCGGTGCTGGGTAGGGCTGCGCTCCAGGGGCCTGCTGCCGGCCCTGCCCTGCCCACCCTGCTCCCTGGGCCTCCGGGAGGCCACAGTGTGGGATGTGTCTGGGCCACAGCACTGTCTGCCCTGCTCCATGGCCCTTCCCTGCTGCCCTTCTCACCCCTTAGAACCTGACTCCTGTACCTCCTCAACCTGTTTCTGACCCCAGGGTCATTGACTTCCGTCCAAGTTAGAGTTGCCCTGGGCCTTGGCCATCTGCCTCTCCTGTCCGTCCAGGCCCACCTGCTGGGGGCAGCATGAAGGGACAGGCCAGGCTAGCCATTGGGCAGTGGTAGAGCTGGTGACACTTGCTGACTTTCAGGGCCTGAGGCTTCTCCGTGGGCCCTGCTGGCCCTGCACTTGACCGCCCTTCGAGTTGGGCCAGTGTTGTGAGTGGGGGTCTGTTTCTGTCTCCTTGGCTGGGCCAACAGGTCAGGAGGGTGGTGGCTCGCTTCTGGAGTGTGAGCTTGCGGGTCTATGTGCTGTGCATCTCCCGGGGGGTCTGCCCACACCCCACTTGTGCTGAAGCCTGCTGTGAACTGGGCCCTGCCCTCGCGATATGAAGTCTGGGGGAGTCACACAGAGCAAGGAGGATACTTGCATTTGTGTCTGGGCCCCATGGGCCCTGGGTGGGGTCCTTGGAAGGATGGTGACAGTCCCCAGAAGTGGAGGTGCTGGGCGAGGGCATCTGCACAGACTGGCATCTGGGTGTGTGGCCGGATGCCCCATGTGACCCACACCCCGGACAAGCTGGGGGCCTTAGTCCAGAGCCCAGCGGTGGGAGCAGGCCCCAGTGTGGCTGCTTCACAGCTATGTCTGCCTGCAGGGTTGTAAAGGAGGAGATCTCTGACGATAATGCCAAGCTACCCTGCTTCAATGGCCGTGTGGTCTCCTGGGTGAGTCCATGGGATGCTGGCGGAGGGCCCTGGGCTGGTGGGAGTGGAAGAAGGTACTGCCCGTGCCCAGTGCCCTGCTGGGGTCGTCTGGACGCTGGTTCCTGAGCCCTGCTCTTGTCCACAGCTGGTCCTGGCTGAGGGCGCACACTCGGATGCAGGGTCTCAGGGCACTGATGGGCACACAGACCTGCCCCCGCCTCTTGAGCGGACAGGCGGCATCGGGGACTCCCGGCCTCCCTCCTTCCAGTAAGGATTCTGGGGGGCTCTGCTGAGCCCAGTGGAGCTGAAGGGCTTGCGTCCTGCCAGCCTGTTGGAAATGGGGAGGGGCAACTGAACAGGGACCCATGGTCAGTAGGTGCTGGTCAGCAGAGGAGGGGCAAGTGGAGAGGCCCAGAGTGGGCCGGTGGGTAGATGGGGGCTCTGCTGGAGTTGAGGTCCTACTGGACGTTGGGAGGAGAGGAGCTGAGAGGGTGTTTGAGGCATGAGTGGCCTGGCCGCCCCAGCCCAGCCCTCCTCGGCACAGCCCGAATGTGGCCGGCAGCCGCGATGGGATGGACAACGAGACTGGCACGGAGTCACTGATCAGCCACCGGCGGGAGCGAGCCCGACGCCGGAACCGTGAAGAGGGTAATGAGGCCATGCCCTTGACCTCCCTGGGGCCCCCGTAGGCACCCCAAGCCCCTCCTGGCCCCCCTTCCAGTGGGGGTCCCTTGGCAGAGTTCCAGATCCAAATGCCCTAGACCCTAGTGACCCCTCAGCAGCCCTGCAGTCACCCTGCCAACTCCCAGGTGAAAGAGTGCTTGAGGTTGCAGGGGCCTCCCATGACTTCCAGGGGATCCCATGGCCAGCCCCCATCCCTGCTGTCCCCACAGCAGCCCGGACCAATGGGCACCCAAGAGGGGACCGGCGGCGGGAACTGGGGCTGCCCCCTGACAGTGCGTCCACCGTGCTGAGCAGTGAACTTGAGTCTAGCAGCTTCATCGACTCGGATGAAGATGACAACACAAGCCGGTGGGTGAGGGTGAGGGTGCAAGGTGGGGCAGGATGTGTGCCCTGGACCACACATATATGTATGCATGAGCGTGTGCACCTGGGCAGGAGATCCTGCTGGCTGCTCACTGTCTGCAGGGTGGGGATGGTTTCCCCAGGTTCAGCCTTGCCTCTGCCCCTTTGAGTTCAACTATATGGGGGGTGGCCAGACCCTGACTCTGGGCGCCCCCCAGGCTGAGCAGCTCCACGGAGCAGAGCACCTCCTCCAGGCTCATCCGGAAACACAAGCGCCGGCGGCGGAAACAGCGCCTGCGGCAGACAGACCGGGTAGGTGCAGACTGGGCAGGTGTGGGCCGGGCAGGTGTGAACCAGGCAAGTGTGGGCCAGGCAGGTGTGAATATTGCAGGTGTGCGCCAGGCAGGTGTGAACTGGGCAGGTGTGAACCAGGTAGTTCCAGACTGGTCAGGTTAGGGCCAGGCAGGTGTGAATCTTGCAGGTGGGGGCTGGCAGGTGTGAACCAGTCAGGTGTGGACTGAGCAGCTGTGGACTGGACAGGTGTAGGCTGGGGCAGGCAGATGGGTCCCACTCACAGCCCCTCACCTGGCGTCCCCTGCAGGCCTCCTCTTTCAGCAGCATCACGGACTCTACCATGTCCCTCAACATCATCACCGTCACACTCAACATGGGTGAGGCCTCTGTGGGGTGCTGGGCAGGGCACAGTGGTGGTGGGGGCACACCTCCTCACCACCCCCCTGCCCCTCAGAGAGGCATCACTTCCTGGGCATCAGCATTGTGGGCCAGAGCAATGACCGGGGCGACGGTGGCATCTACATCGGCTCCATCATGAAGGGTGGGGCTGTTGCTGCTGATGGCCGCATCGAGCCGGGCGACATGCTGCTGCAGGTGCGGGCCGGGAGAGCTTCTGGGGGGGTGGGAAGAGCAGCACCTCCACCCACCATGCTGACCTCTTGCCCCCAGGTGAACGACGTCAACTTCGAGAACATGAGCAACGATGATGCTGTGCGTGTCCTGCGGGAGATCGTGTCCCAGACGGGGTGAGGCGTGTGGGGGTGAGGCGTGTAGGGGTGGGACAGCGGAGGGGAGGGGGCTGCCTGGGTCACCTTGTGACCCGCCCACCCCGCAGGCCCATCAGCCTCACGGTGGCCAAGTGCTGGGACCCAACACCCCGCAGCTACTTCACCATCCCGAGGGGTGAGTGACCCCCTGGGGCCGGCGGGGTGGGGGTCGGGCACCTAGCCCAGCCTGAAGGGCCTCTTCTCTGTCCTGTGTTCCACTTCCCCCCACACCATCCATCTGTCCGTCTGTTGCCATGCTATGGCTGCCCAGCGGATCCAGTTCGGCCCATCGACCCGGCCGCCTGGCTGTCCCACACAGCAGCGTTGACGGGAGCCCTGCCCCGCTACGGTACGAGCCCCTGCTCCAGCGCCGTCACGCGCACCAGCTCCTCCTCACTAACCAGCTCTGTGCCTGGCGCTCCGCGTAAGTGGCAGCTCATAAGGTTGGGAACCGAGGCCCTGGCCAGGCACTCACTGGGTGCGGTTGCCACGCCAGCCTTGAGTGTTCACGGTGCTGCCGGGTCCTCATGATCGGATGCGGGGGTGCCTGCTCCCGCCCTCTTCCCTGCTCTCTGTCCCAGCAGTGGGAGTGGGAGATGCCTGGAGGGGCTCGGCGAGCCCTGGGGTCTGCGTGGAGGGGGCAGGGAGAGGCAGGTGCCTGCGTGGGGCACTCACCCTGCTTTCCTGCCACTAACATGACTAACAGCCCCAGCTCGCAGGGGAGAGGGTAGAGGACGCCCGATATCGGCCCCTGGGGCTCTGGTCTGCAGGGCCAGGGGGTCTTTCCCTGGTCGGACAGGGTGGGAGATGAAGGTCCAAACTCCTCCCGCCCAGCGCCTGCTCCCTGACTCTGCGGGGCCACTCAGCGCTGGCCCTGAGCCCCACAGTTGCTCGGCCAGCAGAGCCTGGCCTCTGAAATGGGGAAGCAGGCCAGGCCTGGGGTCTATTCTGGCCCTGTGCCACCCGTCAGCCACTCGGGCTGAGGAGGGGGGCCGTGCCTTGCAGAGCTGGAGGAGGCGCCACTGACGGTGAAGAGCGACATGGGTGCTGTCGTCCGGGTCATGCAGCTGCCAGACTCGGGCTTGGAGATCCGGGACCGCATGTGGCTCAAGATCACCATCGCCAACGCTGTCATCGGTGAGGGTCCTGCACCCGGGGGTGGGGGTGGGGCCGGGTCCCTGCCCGACTGTTGCACGCTGCCACGCAGGCGCAGATGTGGTGGACTGGCTGTGTGTGCACCTGGAGGACTTCCGCAAGTGGTGGGCGGGGGGGGGGGGTTGGGGGAGAGTTGGGGAGGGTGTTGGGGGGGGGTTGGGACCGGGTTCCTGCCTCTGACTGCCGCCTGCTGCCACCCAGGGGCAGACGTGGTGGACTGGCTGTACGCGCACCTGGAGGGCTTCCGTGAGCGGCGGGAGGCGCGCAAGTATGCCAGCAGCATGCTGAAGCGTGGCTTCCTGCGGCACACGGTCAACAAGGTCACCTTCTCAGAGCAGTGCTACTACGTCTTCGGGGACCTGTGCAGCAGTGAGTGGGGCTGCGGAGTGGAGTCCCCGAGGGAAGGCCGCCCTCCCCACCCTCACCCGCACTCCCTCTGCCCTCCCCTCTCGCAGATCTTGCCGCCCTGAACCTCAACAGCGGCTCCAGTGGGGCCTCCGATCAGGACACGCTGGCCCCGCTGCCCCACCCGGCTGCCCCCTGGCCCCTGGGTCAGGGCTACCCCTACCAGTACCCGGGACCCCCGCCCTGCTTCCCGCCTGCATATCAGGACCCTGGCTTCGGCTACGGCAGCGGCAGTGCCGGGAGTCAGCAGAGTGAAGGTGAGGGCCCCTACCTCCAAGCCCAGCCCCCTCCCCCACAGCCTGGCTCTGCCCTGCGTGCCCGCCCCCTGCCCTGCGCTCCCATCTGCTGTGTGCTCGGGCCCTGGGTGGCTTCTTCTGAAAGGGGTGAGTGGTCAGAGGCCGGGGAGAAGAGCCTAGAGTCTTCAGGGGTTGTGTGGGTGTGTTGGTGGTCCAGATGGGGCAGAGGCAGAGAGAGATGGTGTGGGAATGGGGGCATGGGATGTGATGGCCCAGGGTGGGGGAGCAGCAGAGGGGCCCTGAGACCCTCCCCCCAGCACCTGCAGCACAGCAGGGAGCAGAGGTGACAGTTCCACAGATGACCGCAGCCCGCTGCTGGGACGTGAAGGACAGCTGAGCAGGAGGGTTGGGGTGTCACAGAGGAGCATCTTTTGGGACACTGTCCTGAGGCTGAGTGGGGGGGACAGCAAGGCCCATGGGCACATGCCCCCAAAAGCCTCAGGGGAGAGGTCTGGTGGGTGACTCGGTGGAACCAGAAGGGGGCGGGGAGAGAGGACAGTGGATCAGGGGCAGCAGTGTCTAAGGGGAAGCATGTTGGGTGCTGAGGCCAGTGGGCACATGCCCCCAGCGTCTGGGGAAAGATCTGGTGGGTGGCTTGATGGACCCAGGAGGGGATGGGGAGAGAGAACGGTGGAGCAGGGGCAGCAATGTCCAAGGGGAAGCGTGTTGGGCGCCGGTGGACCTTGCACAGGCCCAGCTGGTGGTGTGGGTGCCTGGCTGCTGGTGTGTAACTCCTCTATCCCTTGCTTTGTGCTGAGCAAGCCTTAGACTGAAGGACTAGCGGAGCGGACCCTCGGGGCCGGTAAGCCAGGGTCCTGCTCGGCGTCCCCCTCCGCACATCCCCAGCCAGTGGGCGTCTTCAGGTTCCCAACATGTCCTGAGTGCCCAGGAGGGGCTGAGCTGAGTAGCTGGCCAGGGCTCTGGGGGCAGATGAAAGGTGGGTCTCGGGTGGGGAGCCCATGGTGGCTGGCAGTGCCCCAGGCACACGGCCTCCTCTGGGCCTCTGTTTCCCAGCTGCAAGACCAGGTCCTCGGTCCAGGCACTGGTGTGAGGAGTGGGAATCGAGCTAGCCCTGGAGCATCCCTGCCTGTCTGCTACTGCCCCGCCCCTGCCCCACCCCGCATCTCTTCTCCTCTGCCTGCTGCAGCTGCTTCCACTTCCCTGGGCTGGGCCAGTCTGGCCCTCATGTCTGCATGGCTGCCCACCCCTACCTGCACCCGCTCAGGACAATTGGTGCTGCCCCTGGTGGTCCCGGCCATGGCCTTCTGTCTTGGAAGAGGGAAGGCCTAGTACTGACCATACCATTCCTCTCCCCTGTTTTTGACCTCAGGAAGCAAAAGCAGTGGGTCCACCCGGAGTGCTGGTGGGAGCAGCCGTCGGGCCCTGGGCCGTGAGAAGGAGAGCCGGTCGGCTGGAGCTGGGGGCAGCGGCAGCGAGTCAGACCACACGGCACCAAGCGGGGCGGGTGGCAGTGGTTGGCGGGAGCGTCCGCCTAGCCAACTCAGCCGTGGCAGCAGTCCACGCAGCCAGGCCTCAGCTGCTGCCCCAGGGCTCCCCCCGCTGCACCCCCTGACAAAGGCCTACTCGGTGGTGGGTGGGCCACCTGGGGGGCCACCTGTCCGGGAGCTGGCCGCTGTCCCACCAGAGCTGACGGGCAGCCGCCAGTCCTTCCAGAAGGCCATGGGGAACCCCTGTGAGTTCTTTGTGGATATCATGTGACCGAGGCGAGAGTGCCTTCAGCCCAGTCCTGCTGTGAGGAGGCCCAGGGTCCTGCTCTTGCAGGAGGGCCCTGCTCCTAGAGCTTGTGTGGGCTTGCCTTAGCAGCCATCGCAGGTCAGACCTGTGCTTGCTGCCATGGGGTCTGGGCCTGGACAGAGTGGCAGCAGGCTGGAGGGGAAGGGCTGAGGGCAGCCCAGACCACCGTGATCTGGATGGCGGCTCATCCACCCCTGGCTGGAGCTGTCAGTGCAGACCCTGGGCAGGAGGGGCATCTCCCTGTGCTCGGGCAGGTCTGACCCACCCTTCTTGGCGTATGCCTCAGGGACCCCAGCTTGCCCACAGAGCTGCGCACGGGGCCTCAGACTGAGCTGAGGTGGCCACTAGGCCTGGACCCCACCGGGTTCACAGGCCCCACCCATCTTGCCTAGGCCAGGATTGGGGGGGTTCTCTCGGGGTTAGAATCATAGCCCCAAGGTCCCTCTGTGGCTGCCCAAGGTAGGGATCTAATTTATTTATTTATTGTCTGGCCTGTGTGCTCTGTGGGGTGGCAGCCAAGACAGCTGTCCCCTACCCCAGCCACCGGAACAGTTTCGTGTGTCCCCCCTGCAGGGACACAGGTCGTGTCTGGAGGTGTGCGGGAGGACAGTGAGGGGGAGGCAGCAGGATGGGGGACCCTGAGGAGTGAGGGCCACAGACGCGCACAGCTGCTGCAGGGGCAGGGTTTAGAGCAGAGGGCGTGGCCAGCTCAGCCTTCCTTGTGATCTTAGGGTGGCCTCCCACCCACCCACGCACGCACACATGCACGTCGCTTCCGTCCGGCATCTTTGGCCTGCACATGTCTGCACTGTAGATACTATATCCAGTTGGGAGCGTCGTCCAGATAGTTAATAGAGCTGCTTCTGTGTAAATGCTATTTTAAACACTAAAAAGCGTTTAATTTTATGGGAATGATGTGTGACCTGTGTCTCTTCCCCAGTTTAGGAGGTTGGGCTGCAGGGGCTGGGTCAACTTCCCCAGGGTCCAGCTGAGAACTGACCCAGGACTGGCTTGGTGCTGTCCTCTGGGTGCCAGCTCACCAAGGCCCTGCCCACAGCCGACCTGGCAGGCAGTCTTCTGTCCGTGGTGCTGGCTCCTGGCTCTGGGGCAGGGGTGGGGTGGGGAGTAGGGATCCCTGTGGCTGGTGCTGGCCATAGTGCTGACCCCCCCCCCCCCCACACCTGCCTGCGCTCTGTCTGTGGTGCTGGAGGTGACTGGCCTCCATTCTGCTGGCTCACTGGCCAGGGAGAGAGAAGGAAGCTGGGTGCCCCCTCCCTTCTGAGGAGGCCTCTGCCTTGTGCTGGGGCCCAGGTCAGGTACACACTCCTGCAGAGGGGTTGAGAAAGCCCCATCCACCTCCCAACATCCCACTCTTGTGATGCTTGGAGAGGATGGGGGTGGGGGCCTCCACTGGGCCCAAGCAGGCAAGTGACACCCAACTTTGCCTTCATGTGGCCCCTGGGGTCTGCCCTGAGCACTCTGTAGCTTCATGGAGCCCCAAGAACCCTCTATGGGCCTCTGACTGGAACAGTGGGGCTGGGTCACCTGTGTAGGCTAGGGCTCGGCCAGGACAAGACAGAGCCTAACTCGGGGGCCCCAGGTGATGAGATCCCATTGGGCTGAGGCCACTTATGCACTCTGGAGGTCACTCTGGGGTCAAGGTGAGCAGAATCTAGGGCTGTGAGTCTCAGTGGAGTTAAGGCCCAGTCTGCAGGTTACTGCATGGAAACTTGATTTGGGGGTGCCTCAACGAGGTCTGAGTTCACTGGGGTGATGTCACCTACTCAAGGGTCACTTGTTTTTCCCCTGAGTCTCCTCCCCGACCCCACTGCTGCTCTGCCTTCTGGCATCACTGGGACCCCCTCCCAAGAAGAACTCGGGGGTGTTGAGGTCTGGCCGCCACAGCAGCAGGTAGCACTTAGGCAGGTGGAAGGTGGCCAGGATGCCCAGCACACAGAAGAGAATGGTCCCCATCTGCACAGGGGGGTGGGAGACCACGTGTACATTGGCAAAGAGCGGGATGTAGGAGACCCAGGTGATGAAGTAGGCCAGCATGGCAAAGGTCAGGCCGCGGGCGCAGTTGTAGCGGCCAGGCCGGCTCTGTACCAGGAAGGTGCCCAGGAAGCAGAGGAAGGCCAGCATGGCGTTGATGGCATGCACCACTCCGAAGCTTATCCAGGAGCTCACGCGGCAGTGCACCAGTGCCTCCGTGGGCAGCACATGCCAGTTTGTTATCACCACCGGTGGGAAGACTGCCAGGTACCAGGAGCAGAGCGCCGCCTCTGCCAGCATGGCAAGCAGCACTACCAGCCAGGCCCAGGGCCCCCGCAGGCGGCTGTGGAGCCAGTCTGTCCAGCTGGGTGGCAGCTCTGAGCCCACAAAGATCTCGGCTGCCTGCAGGAATAGTGTGCTCAGGCAGCCGGTGAGCGGGAGGTGAAGCAGCAGCTGCTGGCCCACGCAGCTGGCAGTGCTGGGCTGGCCAGGGAACAGGAGGACACTGAGGCAGACCAGGCCCAGGCAGGCCAGGCCAAAGCAGGCTCGGGGCCCCCCTGCGGCCTGAACTAGTGGGCTGTCCCGGTGCCAGGTGAAGAGTCCAAGGACCACAAGCACCAGACCCAGAATGATGCCCAGCAGCGAGAGCAGCCCAAGCACTGCCGGCTCCCCCCACGCCAGGAACCTGGGCTTGCGGGGGAAGCACCGGGTACTCCGGTCTGGGGACCACTGGTCCTGGTCACACTTGCTGCAGAGGGCATCGTCTGAGGCAAGGGAGGAGAGAGGGGATGCTGGGGGCCACTGGCTTCCCTGGCCTTGCCTCTGCCCCAGACCCGACCCTGTGGTACCCGCCCTCACTTGGGCCTCAGCATGGGCTGGACCCCAAGGGCTCACCTGGGTGGCGCTGGTAGCTGCCTGCCTTGCAGTCCACACAGTCGTAGCAGCAGGAGTGGAAGCCCTTCACGCGGCGCACCTGGCCCTTCCTGCACTGCCGCGAGCACTGAGACACGGGCTCCTGGCGGGCGGCAGGGCTGAGGCTCTGCATGGCTGGCTGCACTGGCCCAAGCCCTGGGGGCCGCCCCCGCTCCCCAGACAGGACTGGTGCTCACTTGGTTTCCCGGGGTGTGCCAGATCATGTTGGAGAACTGGAGCTCCAGGCTGCCGTTGAAGCTGCCCACAGTGCGCAGCGTGGGCCTCTGGTCCCGCCACACCCACAGCTTCAGGTCATAAGCCAAGTCCACGTTCCCGCTGGTGTCGAACTGCAGGGTCCGGTTGTATGCACGGAAACTCATGTTGTACATGTTCTCCAGGAGCTGGCAGTGAGGGGATCAGGGGGCGGTGGGGGAATCAGGGGATGGTAGGGCAGGGCAGGGAGTCACCACTGGCCAGACCCCCCTCCCCGCCCCCCACCTCCTCCTCAGGGGCGCCAGTGGATTGGGGAATGAGCCAAGAGACACAGCTTCTGCGACCTCACCTGCCAGGGCCGCACGGGTTCCTGTGTGGGGCAGCCCGAGGAGTTGCAGAGCAGCGCTTTGTGAAGCGCGTGGGCCACGCTATACACGGCTGCATAGGCAGCAAAGGTTTGGTGGTAAAGCAGTCCATCAGTCACGTTCTCCGGGGAGGCGTGGTCACACTGGGGGCAGCGTGGCCCCACCACGTGTTCCTCCAGACCCAGCGGCCCTGCCTCTAGCGAGGCGCAGTAGGCGGGCTCGGCGGCCTGGGCCAGGCGGGTCTGCACATAGGACCGGAACTCGGGCATCTCGGCACCCTGATGCAGGAAGCCAAGCACCGTGCCCACCCGCTCCATGCCTGGTAGCATCATAACCAGGCTTGAGGTCAGCCAGGCCTCGCTGGCCACCCATACCTTGGGTGAGAGCTTGTAGTGGATGGTATAGCTGAAGAGGCTGTAGGTGGCGTGTGCGGAGGAGAACACCACCACCACCTGCACGCTGCTGTGGTTCACCTGGTGCAACAGGCTCTGCACAGAGCCCAGCCGCGGGCCGCCGGCACGGGGCAGCGGCATCAGGCCCTCATAAGCGATGCAGATGCCCTTGGCATTGGCCAGGCTGGAGAAGAGGCTCAGGCCCTGCCGGCCATACTCATCGTCGCTGCCCACGGCGGCCACCCAGTTCCAGCGTAGCCCCCGCAGCAGCTCTACCATGGCCGTTGCCTGCACGCGGTCGCTGGGCACTGTGCGGAAGAAGGATGGGAATGTCTCGCGGTTGCTCAGCCGGTCGGTGGTGGCGCCGTAGCTGACCTGCAGGCGAAGGTGACTCCTGACACTGGGGCTCCTGAGGTGGGCGGGAGGATGGGACGTGGGGAGGGGGCGCACCTGGGGCATGAGGAAGAAGCTGAAGAACTTGCCAGTGACCAGGGCAACCTCGGATGAGTGGGGCCCGATGACAGCCAGCACGCGGGGTTGGTACTGCGTGTAGTCACAGTAGGCGCCGATGCTGCGGCTGCCCGCTTTGGCCATGAACACCAGGCTGGGCTTCATGGCGACCACAGGCTCCGAGCATGTGTCGAAGAGGTCATAGCCCAGACGCAGTCCAGGGAGCAGGGTGGACGCGTTGTTGATCTCCTCCACAGCCATCATCACGGCTAGTGCCCAGAGCAGGCCGGGGGCCGACAACCTGGGGCCACAGGGGCTGCGGGTGGCCGATGCCTCTCCCCCTGACCGACCTCCCCCAGCCCCACCTCCCCTGCCCTCATTCCCGGCCTCCCTACCTGGTACACATGGTGGCATTGGGCTGCATCCTGTCACCTAGCCCGGTATCCTCGACCGAGCCCAGAGGGAAAAGCCCACCCAGAATGTAGTCCCCCGGTAGGCTGAGCTGCTGGGACAGGCACAATGGGGCCCCCAGCCTGACACCCAGTGCAGCCACGAGGCCCAGGAAAGTCAGGCCCAGCATGGCAGGTGGCACCTTCCAGCAGCAGGACAGACTGCTTGCACTTGCACTTCCAGTAGCAGGTGGGCAGACTGAATGGAGCCCCAGATATGGGGAGTCAGGTGGGGAGGGGCACAGGATTTGTTTAGCAAAGCGCTTGCCTGCTCACCTGCCTCCTTGGGGCCCTGGAGTTGCCCCCATATCCTGGGCCCCTCAGGTGTGCTCATGTTGGGCTTCTTATCCTGATGGCACCAACAAGTCCCCTAGGTGATGGTGACCTGGGCAGGCAGGCTCTAAGCAGCTGCTGCCTGCGGCATTGCTACCTGTGTCCAAACCCCTGGTACCCACCTGTACTGGAGGGGTCACCCTGGATCTGCTTGACAGAGGGGCCTGGAGTCTCCAGCTGATGTGAGACAGTAATGGAGGTGCCAGTGGGGCAGGACACCACCCCCCACCCAGCCCAGGGAGGCACTGTCTATAGTCAGGGTGGAGCAGGGTGGACTGCAGGCCCAGGGGCAGCCTGAAGTGGGTATCGTGCAGCCCTGCAACCAAAAGGACAGTGGCTGGCTGACCAGCATGGCTCTCACTCATAACCGTGTGGGGAGGGTCCTGAGGTGGGGGTCATGGCCTCAGCCTACCTGGGAACAGTGCACCTTGAGGGATCCCTTTGGGGGCCCCAAGGCTTCAGAGGGCAGGTGCCTTCCTTCAGGAACAGAGCTCACAGCTGGGCCTGGGTGGGGAGGCATGCAAACAAGGGAGGAAGTGCTGTAACCAAATAGGCTGCAGCAGTCATGCCAGCACCAGGTGTGGCAATGGACCTGAGGCCCACAGGCTGGTGGCTCCTGCTTAGCCACTGGGTGCCCGGGGACTGGTCTCCCCGAGTCTGGGTCTGGAGGCCTCACTGACACCAGGCCACAGGTACCCAAGGGAGCTGGGGGAGGCTAGAGATGCCCTTGAGGGCGCAGTGGGGCCTGGCAGACGTTCATGGAATTGATTTAGGGACCTGGTCTTTGCCCTATGGCCTTGGGGAGGGCACACATGGACAGCACTCACCACAAACACACACACACACACACACACACACACACACATCACACACCCTTGAGGAGGGCGCACGAAGCACGGCACACACAGAATGCACACCACACACACACACACAGTGCCTACACCGGCATGTATGTATGCACACAGGTACACGTGCAGCCCTTGCTCTCTGGCCTTTCTCAGTAACATTCCAG
Organism: Muntiacus reevesi; assembly: GCF_963930625.1. Lineage (NCBI taxonomy): Eukaryota > Metazoa > Chordata > Mammalia > Artiodactyla > Cervidae > Muntiacus > Muntiacus reevesi. Next base: position 97,169,687 of record NC_089253.1, read on the forward strand.
GCTCTGGCCCCCACGGATATGGCCAGAGCTGGACAGGGTGCAGCAGCAGACCAGGAAGTGGCTTGTGCTGGGCACTGCTGTTCAGCTCTGGCCATCAGGCAGCGCCTGCAAGGACCCTGCCTGACACGTGTCCTCTTTCTGTCCAGGCCTGGCTGCAGCTCGGCAGATTTTCCTCTCTGTACAGGGTATGTAGCTGACCTCAGATCTGTGCTTCCAACTCAGCCACTCAGGTGATTCTGTGACTCAGTCTTCTCACCTGTCCAATGAAGATAATTCAGACTTTGGCAGTGGTTGAGGGACCAAGCTTGCACAGAGATGGGAAGGATCCCAACAGTGGCCAGGACATGCCTCATGCCCCGTGGTCGACACTGCCGATGGCCTGGCAGCACCCTTGTCGTGGAGCGCAGTACTTCATTCTATAAGTGCAATTTCTTTATTTTGGAAAAGCCATCACCTGTATTACTGTGCCTAGGGTCCCTGAAAGCTCACTTACACACATTTGCTCTTGGTGGATACTGTCCCCTCGGCACCTGACATCTTGGGCTCACAGAGAAGAGGATGTGGGGGGGAACAGACCCCCAATCACTGGATGATGGCCAGGCTGGGTGTGGTCACCTGTCAGCCTGTCACTGAGGCAAAGTGGCCCAGGCTCCCTCCCATGTTATGTCATTCTAGGTCTCCTGAGCTACATGGGGACAGAGCAGTATGGGGCCAGGAAGAAGGGACACAGCATCTGGATGTGTAGACACTGAGGAGGGAGAAGTGAGCACTGGGTAGAGGAATCCTGGGCTCCAGGGATTCTCATCCAGGGCTGTGCTGTGCAGACTTGAGGCTGCAGGAGGTTGCTGTGTGCGTGCAGGGCAGTGGAGGCAGAGCAGGCCTTTCTTCGGGGCTTCAGGTCCTGCTGTCACAGCCAAGGACATGTGCGCCCCTAGCTAAGGAGGAGGCCAGGGGCAGGGAGAATTCCCGCAGAGCTGACCCCTGCCCAGGGTTTTTCTCCCTGTCCTGGGGTCAGCTAGCCGGTACAGAAGGCTCAAGGCAGTCCAGGTGGGCAAACACTACATCCCAGGCCCTGTGACTTCCCCAGCCCATAGATAGACTTGACCCCCAAGTAGGGGCAGCTTTTCCATGAACACTGATCCTGCCTGCCCCCGCCTCCAGCACTTCACCCACCCAGGAGAGGCCTAAATACATGGGTGTAACTTCGTAGAGGATAAAGATGAGATGCCTGGGCAAGGGAGAGGCCGGGTGCAGAGCAGATGGCCAACGTCTGCCTTCTCTGTTGAAGCCCGTCTGTGGCCCATGTGCACAATCTGAGTGGCTCCTGACAAGCTCAGCTCACAGGGGAGCCCAGAAAGTTCCATGGTGGGACTGATGGGTCCTGGCTGCCCTGCCCACCCCTGGATCAGGGGAAGCCCACCCAACCTGGGTCCCACCAGCCCCTATGGCAGGTCCAGTAGGGCATGCTCTGCATAGAGCTTCTGGGAGATGTTGTAGACACGCTCAATAAAGGGCAGGGCCTCGTCTAGCATCTCCACAGCCTGCTGGGAGGACCCAACGTTCATGGACTCCAGGAAGACCTTGCGTGTGGGCAGCGCACAGAAGGCCACAGTGACAGCCCGGCGGATGATCCAGGGGTGGTAGGTGGCCAGCGAGGCATTGTAGGAGTCGGTGCAGAGCGCGGAAGTGCGTGCGTCCTCAGGGCTTGTGCGGACACCCTCCAGGAAGAGCTGCAGCCAGCGCAGCGCGCGGTGTAGCCGTAGCACCGTCCGGCAGCCTGAGTCGGGGTGGCGTGAGCGCCGCTCCAGGTCCACCAGTTGGTTGCCCACTTCGTAGGCAACCATGGCCTGCAGGCTGCTGTAGTGCTCCTGTTGGGGGCCGCTTCGCAGCTGGTCCATGATCTGCAGCTTTGTCACTACGTCCTTGGAGATGAATGAGAAGATGGTGCCCAGACTATTCAGGAACCTGCAGGAAGAGAGCAGGCACTCTCAGCCTGGGTGTGGGCGAGACCACTCCCACCTCCTGGGCCGCAAGTAAGGATGGCCGATCTGCACTGGGCCAACGGGATATAGGTGGGACGTGTGGCCGGGGAAGCCTCTCGCGCACCTGACCAGCCCCCTCCAGCCAGCGAGGTAGTATTCCAGCAGCACCTCCTCCTTCTCATTGAGACACTGCTTGAAACTGACCAGGACGACTTTCAGATTGAACTCTGACTCCAAGTCATCCATTTTCAACAGGAGCTGGAACACACAGGGGGTTGGGCTGTGGGTTGTCTCCTGGCGAGAAGGCTCCTCTTTGGGTCATTATTTTGGGGAGGGGGAGTAGAGGCAGTTGGAAAGAAACAGCTGGGATCCCATGGCTCCCCAGTGAAAACCCATGAGGACTCCCACCCCCAGGTCAGCCCCTCCTCCCCAGAAGCAACCTTGCTCTGCTTGGGCCACAGCAGGGCCCTTTGCTTTTGGCATGGCCCCCCATAACTCAGGCTCGTCAAACCTGATACATCTCACTTGTGGAAAGCATCTCTGCTTGGGTTTTCTTGCTTGTTTATAGTCTGTGTCTCTCCAGGGTGTGTCTGTTCCTACTAACTGGAGAATATTTGCTGAGTCCCCACGCAGAGCCAGGCAGCCACCTGGGTGCACTGTGAGTGCAACCAACAGCCCAACCCACTGGGGTGACATCCTAGTGGTGGGTGTGTGCGTGTGTGGTTTTTAACAAAGACAGGAAGTCCAACACTGCAAGTAAAAGGATGACAACCACGGAGAGACAGACTGTGGGCTGAAATGGGGTGGGGGGGCGTCATGCCCTTCCATGCTTGAAGCTATATCCCCAAACCCAGAACAGAGGCTGTGGGGGTCAGCGTTTGCCAGAGGACAGACATCAGATGTTCCACCCCTACAGTAACCGGAGCCTGGTGAGAATGTAGGAAGAGGGCAAGGAGACGTCATGTTCCACACAGAAGGAAGGCTGGACACAGGCCCTCCCCCAGTCCCAGGGACTCCAGAAGTGCCCCAGGCCACAGAACTCCTCTAGATTCTGCCGGCATTTCTATAGTCACGCCACAAACACCCAAGTGCCCGAGGTTAGCAGGTGCCCCTGGACACCCCAGCCTCTGCCTCCCTGGGTGCCCAGGGTTGCACTGTGGTGTGGCTCTGATGGGCCCTGGGGACTAGGCTGTGTCTCATCTCATTGTCCAGGACAAGCTCTCACCCCTTTGGGCACAGGGGTTCCTCGGCCCTCAGTGCTGGAAGTCTTGTGAGAGCCTGCATGGGAGGAGGCCATTCGAGCTGTGGTGAGAGCCCAGCCAAGAGAGCACATGTGGGTGCCTTCCATACCATGGGCAAGTCATGCACTGACCTAAGATCCTGTCCCACAGCTTTAGGGAAAATGGGCCAGCACACCTCGCCCTACCCACCGCCCAGGTTGCTGGGAGCCTCTGATGGGGCCCAGTGGGTGCTGAGGCCCTGCAGGCCCTACGCCTTTGTCACATGCCTGGCACTAGGTGGAGTGCCCGGCGGTGAGCTCAGCCCGTCTTCAGGTGTGGGGGACAGCCGTGCCTGGCCTCAGGAAGAAGACACTGGGAGGCTTCCAGAATACTCCTCCCCTCTCTCAGGGCCTCAGTGTTCTGTCCACCAAGCAGATGGCCTCTGAGGCCCTCAGGGCTACCTTCCTGGTCACCAGCCATCCTGTGGGCCTGGCTTTCCTGCCCGGAACCTGAGCCAGCAGCCAACGGGAAGTACCAGCAGCCTTTCAGAGCTTGGAAACAACAGGAAGGGCAGTGGCGGTGCAGCGGGGTCGGGCAGGCTGCCAGCTCTGGGGAGGTGATGCAGGGAATCACCAAGGCTCCCTCAGGGGCAGCCCATGTCCCCAAGGTCAGGGCTCATCCTGAGGCTGATGGCAAGCTGAAGGTCCCCAGGAAAAGAGGGCGGCCCTCCGGCACCCCAGGCCCAGCGGGTGGGAGCGGGGAAGTCCTGGAAATCTCGCCTGAGAAGGGGGCTCCAGGTGGCGCCACGCTGGGACCCGGGACTCGGGTAGGGTATGGCCCCTGTCCTGCGCGGGTCCTGTTCCAGCTGAGTCCCTAGGGAGGGGACAGGGGCTCGGGGTCCGGGCTCGCGTTGGAGCCGGGTCCTCGGCCGCCTCCTCCCACGCCTGGGGGGTCCCGCTCCGATCCCTCGGCAAGGCCCGGGCCCAGCTCGGTTGGGCTGGGTTTCCCTGGCGCCGCCTTGAACCCGTCGCGCTCCACTCACCTGCGCCGCCGCCGCTCACCTGTGCCGCCGCAGCAGCCGCGGGACCGGCAGCCCAGCGCTCGGCCACAGTCCCACCGCCCCGCCGCCCAGGACTGGCTGCCGGCCGCCCAATCAGAAAGCCCGTTGCGCGGGCCAGTGTTTCCGTCCGGCGCGCCGGAAGCTGGCGCCGTTGGGATTGCACCTGCGCAGTGCGTAGCCGCGAATCAGGCGCGCGTGGCCGGGACCCGGTCTCGGGCGCCGGGGTCTCGTGGGACCGCGGGGGTCCCGCCCGCTGGCTTGGCTTGCCCGGCAGGATGCCCGAGATCAGGGTCACGCCCTTGGGTGAGTGCTGGGCGGCGCGAGCAGCGCCCGAGAAAGGCTGGTGGGGGGCTCGGAGGTCCGGGGACCCCGGGACGTGTCTTCCTCGCCGCGCGGCCCCCCGCCCGGCGCCACTGTTAAGTGCACCTTCCTCCTGCCTCTGCGTTCGCGCACTCGCTGCCATCCACCTGTTCCATATGTCTCGATCCCCGCTTTCCTGCAGCCTCCGTTTACCCGTGGGCCGTTTCCCCTACGTCAGTCAGCCCTTGTTTTGCTTGACCCGCGCAGCGTTAAAAACAAAAACGTCGTCCCCCGCCCCGCCCTCCCCGGCCCCCCAGCTTGCCTTTTGCGAAAGATACAAGTGCATAGTTTAAAGGCCCAAACCGTACAGCAGTGCGAAGGAGGTACAGCAGGTCACTCAGTATCGGAGGAGCCACGGTCTCTGCACAGGTGCCGGGGGCTTTTCGGGAACCTGCCACGGCCATGTATTCGCAGCATCTTCTAGCAGGGTTGCCCCCACAGCGCCACATGCTCTCTTCTGTAGTGCACCCTCAGAATAGCCCACCCAGCCTCCCGCTGCAGTGGCCTGCCCTTGGCCGACCAGGGCACAGCACGCATCCCGCCCCGCCATAGATATCCTCACGCCTCTCCTACCTGTTGGCTCTGGTTCCCCTCTGGCCGCTTCAGCCCCAGGCTCTTCTCGCACCTGGTACCTCCCCAGGGGCCTCTGCAGGGTCCTCCTTCCAGCCTCTTTCCCTCTATGGCACCTTTCTCACCACTCACTCTTGAACAGTCCTTTTTACTGCTTCTTTTACCCCAAATCCTCGCTGGGCAGTGGGAGAGAGGGGGGCATGCCTGTGCCTCTGACTGGTCCTCCCATGCAGGGGCCGGCCAGGATGTGGGCCGAAGCTGCATTTTGGTGTCCATTGCGGGCAAGAACGTCATGCTGGACTGTGGGATGCACATGGGCTTCAGCGACGACGTGAGTCTCAAGGGTGGGCAGCCTGGCATCCAGCCTGCTTCTTGGCATCATCACCGAGGGACCTGGGCCTCGGAGTCTCAGGCTCTGACTACAGACGGGGAACAGGGGGGCAAGTGGGCACTGGTAGGAGGGCAACCCCCACCGTCACCCGACAGGTGGAGCACCTGCATGGGCCAGACTGTACTGGAGCCAGGGCACGGCTGTGGGGTCTCAGCTCTCAGGTGTTGGCTCAGCAGCCTGACCCTGCCCTACATGCTCAAGGGTTCTGAGCAGTTGGTGGCCTCCGTGGGCCTGCGGGGTGTGGTTGTCAGGCTGTCAAATGCACCCTGACCCAGAGACCACCCCCACAGCCCTGGCTGCCCTACAGTCACCTGAGCCCTGGGCGGGCGACATCCTGACACTTCCGCTTCTCCCCTCACAGAGGCGCTTCCCCGACTTTTCCTACATCACCCGCAGTGGCCGACTGACCGACTTTCTGGACTGTGTGATCATCAGGTGGGTGCCCTCCCCACCCCCAGACCGACCACCCACCCAAGTGGCATCCTGATTCATGTTGCCCTGAGCCCCTTCTTCCTTTCTGAAATGTGAAGCTGATCCCACAGTAACTGCCTGCTGGTGGCGTCGCTAGATACTTGGGCCTGAGTCCCTTTTGCCCTCTCCCTCTCCCGTGTTCAGGGCCATGTCTGACACATAGTGGGCCCTCAGTGAGCAGAGGAATGGGGGTAGGGTTGCTGGGTGGGAGGTTGGGGGGCATCCAGCTGACTGGTGCTGCGCCTGCAGCCACTTCCACCTGGACCACTGCGGGGCACTCCCCTACTTCAGTGAGATGGTGGGCTACGATGGGCCCATCTACATGACCCAGCCCACCCAGGCCATCTGCCCCATCCTGCTGGAAGACTACCGCAAGATCGCCGTGGATAAGAAGGGCGAGGCCAACTTCTTCACGTCCCAGATGATCAAGGACTGCATGAAGAAAGTGGTGGCCGTCCACCTCCACCAGACGGTGCAGGTCAGCCCCCCCACCCCCAACTCACTCTGCTGCCATCCCAGGGACCCTTGGAGGCAGAAGGTGAGCGTGGGGCCCAGCTCAGATCCAGCTCTGAGCAGGACCCCTGCCACTCCCTGGCTCTGCCTGAGAGTGTGGAAGAGGCCAAAGAGGGCCCCTGTGCCATCTTAGTACACAGGCGCAGGCCGAGCGGGTCAGAGACCAGAGTGTGGGCTCGTTGCAGTGGACTGACTCAGGCTGGAGCGGTAAGACTTGAGGCAGGCGAGTGACATCAAATGTAAAATTTATCACAAGGATCATGGATTTGTCTGTTTCTTCTAAGGAGTCTAGGTTTTGCTTGTTATCATGAGTCTGACATTTGGGGTCATCTTATCTTTCAGGTTGAACCCTTTGTCGAGTTGAATCATTCTGTGTATCCTCAATAATGCTTTATCTTCGAGTTTGCCTTTCTGGTGAAAGCTCACCCCTCCCACACCTTGAATCCTTGCTCTTAGTATTTTTACACTTTCTGCAGCATATTTTATTTTTTTTTGGCTGCACTGTGTAGCATGTGGAATCTTAGTTTCTTGACCAAGGATCAAACCCACTCCCCTTGCAGTGGAAGTGCAGAGTCTTAACCACTGGGCCACTAGGGAAGTCCCTCTGCATCATATTTTAAATGTGACTCTTTTCCACGGCTTGGGTTTAATGCAACCTGATGGCCTGTCCTGTAGGAGAGGTGTGTACTCCACGTGTAATAATTTGGGATTTAGGTGTATCTTTTTCCGTTTACTTCCAGTTTGTCCATCCTGTTCTATGTTTTATTTCCTTTATTGTCTTTTTCCGGACTGAGTTTTTAAAACTCCATTTATCCTCTTATTTTTAAGTAATTATATGTTCTTTTGTAATTCTTTTTGTGGGAGAGATTACAAAACACATCCATGACAACTCAGCTCAAAGGTACTTGGAGCTTTTGCTTCTTTCCTAGACAATGAAAGCGTCTCAGAGCATCTTAAATTCACTTACCCCTCTCCTACTCACCAGCTCTTATTTCCACCTAGCAGGATTTTAATTTTGTCAGCCTATGAGGCCCCAAGGCCCTCACCATTTGCCAGGTACCATCTCCATTATCCTAGCTATGTCCCTGCTCCTTCCCTTGTTCTTTACTTTGTATTTGCAATGAAGAGTATCAGTATGGATCTGCTGGTGATGAATGCTCTCAACTTTGTCTGCAGATGGGTTTATTTCAACTTTATCGTCCAAAGACTTTCTCCCTTAGGTTCAGAATTCTAGGGCAGCAGGTCCTACCAGGATTCATATCTTCTGTCTGCTATTTGTAGGAGAATCCTCTCAGGTGGCTTGTAGGATTCTTTCCTTTCCTGCAGACTCTGGCAGGTGGCCATGCTGGCTCGACCTATTACCTTCCTGCTCAGGTGTGAGGCCCTGGAGCTGCCCCCAGCTCCCTCCAGGCTGAATGGAGATCTTTCTCCTCCAGACCCTCCATTGTTCTCATGTCTATATTTCATGCTGAATAGCCTTTTCTATTTATTTTAGTTCATTAATTATCTTCTTGGTTGTATATAATGTGCTGTTAAATTCATCTGTTGAATTTTCTTTTTAAAGTTGAAATATAATTGACTTACAATGTTATATGTTGCATATATGCAGTATAGTGACTCACAGTTAGTAAAGGCTATACTTCATGTATCAGTCAGTTCAGTTCAGTCGCTCAGTCATGTCCAACTCTTTGGGACCCCATAGACTGCAGCATGCCAGGCTTCCCTGTCCATCACCATCTCCCAGAGCTTGCTCAGAGTCATGTCCATTGAGTCGGTGATGCCATCCAACCATCTCATCCTCTGTCATCCCCTTCTGCTGCCTTCAATCTTTCCCAGCATCAGGGTCTTTTCCAATGAGGCAGTTCTTGCCATCAGTTGGCCAAAGTATTGGAGTTTCAGCTTCAGCATTAGTCCTTCCAGTGAATACTTAGGACGGAAATCAGTAAAGGCTATACTTCATGTATCAGTTCAGTTCAGTTCAGTCGCTCAGTCGTGTCCAACTCTTTGCGACCCCATGAATCGCAGCACACCAGGCCTCCCTGTCCATCACCAGCTCCCGGAGTTTACTCAGATTCACGTCCATCAAGTTGGTGATGCCATCCAGCCATCTCATCCTCTGTTGTTCCCTTCTCCTCCTGCCCCCAATCCCTCCCAGCATCAGTGTCTTTTCCAATGAGTCATCTCTTCTCATGAGGTGTATATATATATATATATATTTATATATATATATGTATATATGTACTTCATGTAAGTTATTGTAAAATATTGGCGCTCTTCTGTGTGCTGTACAACATATCCTTGTAGCTTATTTTATGCATAAGAGCCTGTACCTCTTAATCCCCCGTGCTTCTCACCTTTTCTCTCTTCCCTCTCCCTGCTAGTAGTTTGTTCTCTGTCTGTGAATCTGTTTCATTTTTGTTACGTTCACTAGTTGTATTTTTTATATTTCATATATTAAGTGATATAATACAGTATTTGTCTGTCTGACTTATCTCACTTAGCATAATGCCTTCCAAGTCCATCCATGTTGCTATAAATGGCAAAATTTCATTTTTTAAATGGGTAGTAGTCCTGTGTGTCTGTGTATATCACATCTTTATCCATTCATCTGTCGAGGGGCATTTAGGTTGATTCCATATCCTGGCTATTGTAAATAGTAAACAGTAAACATTTGGGTGCATGTTATCTTTTTGAATTATTGTTTTCTCTGGATGTATGCCCAGGAGTAGGATTGCTGGATCATATGGCGACTCTTATTTTTGGCTTTTTGAAGGAACCTCCATACCATTCTCCATAGTGGCTGCACCAATTTACATTCCCACCAACAGTGTAGGAGGGTTCACTTTTCTCCACACCCTCTGTAGCATTTATCTGTAGACTTTTTTGTAAAGTGGTACCTTATTTTAGTCTTGATTTGCAGATTTGCAATTCTATATTAATTAGCAGTGATAAGTATCTTTTCATGAGCATGTTGGCCAGCTGTATGTCTTCTTTGGAGAAATGTCTGTTTAGATCTTCTGTCCATTTTTGGATTTTGAAAGGTTTTTTTTAATTTTTAAAATAATTTTTGGTTTTGGCTGCACTGGTCTTTGTTGCTGTGCATAGACTTTTCGCTAGTTGTGGTGATCAGGGACTGCTTTCTGGTTGCAATGTGTTGGCTTCTCATTGCAGTGGCTTCTTGTTGTGAAGCACGGGCTCTCGGGCACAAGAGCTTCAGTAGTTGTGGCACACAGGCTCAGGAGTTGTAGTGCATGGGCTTAGTTGCCTTGCAGTGTGTGGAATCTTCTTGGACCAGGGATTGAACTCATGTCCCCTGCAATAGCAGGCAGATTCTTAACCACTGGATAACCAGGGAAGTCCGAGTTATTTTTCTGATAATTGACCTGTGTGAGCTGTTTGTGTATTTTAGAGATTAATACCTTGTCAGTTTCATCATAAGCAAATATTTTCTCCCATTCTGTAGGTTGTCTTTTTGTTTTGTTTATGGTTTCCTTTGCTATGCAAAAGCTTCTGAGTTTAATTTAGGTCCCATTTGTTTGTTATTTCCATTACTCTAGGAGATGGACCCAAAAAGATACTGCTGCTATTTATGCTGGAGAGTATCCTGTCCATGTTTTCTTCTAAGGGTTTTATGGTGTCTGCTCTTTAACATTTAGTCCTTTAATCTGTTTTGAGTTTATTTTTATATGTGGTGTTAATGTTTTAATGTCATTGTTTTACATGTATCTGTCTGGTGTTTACAGCACCATTTATTGAAGAGACTCTCTCTTCTCCATTGTATGGTCTTGCCTCCTTTGTCATAGATTAATTGACCATAAGTGTGTGGGTTTATTTCTGGACTTTCTGTCCTGTTCCATTGATCTATATTTCTGTTTTTGTGCCAGTACCAGATTGCTTTGATTACTGTAGCTTTGTAGTAGTCTGAAGTCAGGGAGCCTGATAACTCCAGCTCTGTTTTTCTCCATTTTTCTCTCCATTTACCATGTAGTTTTGATGACTGTAGCTTTTCAGTATAGTCTAAAATTGGGGAGTGATTCCTTCAGCTATGTTCTTTGTCAAGATTGTTTTGGCTTTTTAGGGTCTTTTGTGTTTCCACACAAATTTTAAAATTATTTGTTCTTGTTCTGTGAAAAATTTGTTCTTGTTCTATGAAAAATGGTTACGTTGATGTGCTGTGTGCTCAGCTTCTCAGTCATATCCGACTCTGTGTGATCCTATGGACTGCAGCCCACCAGGCTCCTGTGTCCATAGGATTCTCCAGGCAAGAATACTGGAGTGAGTTACCATTTCCTCCTCCCAGGGATCTTCCCAACCCAGGGATCAAACCTGCATCTCTTGCATCTCCTGCATTGGCAGGCAGATTTTTTACTACTGAGCCACCTGGAAAGCCCCAGTATTTTGATAGGGATTGCACTGACTATGTAGATTGCCTTGTAGTATGGCTCTATTGAATTCTTAATTTGGATTATAGTTTCTGGTTTTAAGATTTCCCTTGTATTTAATAGTTTCTAGGTTTTTGTTAATATTCTTAATTCTTTCTTTCTCTGAATGTGTTAAAAACAATTCTTTTAAAGCCTGTGCTTGAAAACTCCAGGTGCCCTGAGTCTGCTTCTGTAGACTGTTGTTTCTCCTATTTCCGTCCCTACTGTCCCATTTCCAGTGTCCAGTTGCTTCTGACCAGAACTGGATGCTGCATATGGAAAAAAAACAGGCATAGTGAAAGGCTCGAATGATGTCATCGACTCATGCCCACTGCTGCCCTAGACTCCCTGCCCTCTGACCGGTGCAGCCCACAGACCTGAGGTCAGCCCTCTTCTCTGCAGGTGGACGATGAGCTGGAAATCAAGGCTTACTATGCAGGCCATGTGCTGGGGGCGGCCATGTTCCAGATTAAAGTGGGCTCAGAGTCTGTGGTGTACACGGTCAGTGGAAACTCAGGGCACAGGGAGGGCTGCCTGGTTGAGGAGCAGGAGGAGGTCCCTCCTCATCACCACATTCTTTGCCAGGGGGACTATAACATGACCCCAGATCGGCATTTGGGGTAAGTAGGCCTATGCATTTGTTTCATTCACGGAAGTCCCTGCAAGGGTATAGTGACCCTCAGGGGGTGTGTCGGGTACCTGAGTGGTCTGTATCACTGTCCCCCGAGTGTCTTCATATCTCCCTTCAAGTGTTGCCGTGATAGTCGATGGCCTGGGCCTGTGCAGAGAAGGCAGGCTGCCCACCAGAGGGTCCAGGAGGGCCGTGGCCATATACAGCCTAGCTACCGTGTGGACTGTTTCCCTCTGGCTATGCCCACCTGTGTTCTAGAGCCGCCTGGATTGATAAGTGCCGCCCCAACCTACTCATCACAGAGTCCACCTACGCCACCACCATCCGTGACTCCAAGCGCTGTCGGGAGCGAGACTTCCTGAAGAAGGTCCACGAGACTGTGGAGCGCGGTGGAAAGGTAGCTGGTGAGGGTGCAGGGGCCCCAGGTGGGACTTGCCACATGTCCCCCCCGGGCTATGCTGCACAGGTCTTTTGACTTTCTGGCATGTGATCAGGGCAGGGATGTTGTATGTTCTGGGCACAGAGGGAGGAAGGTTTGCTCAGCGCTGGGAAGACCCTTCAGCCAGGGCTTATTCACCCCTCATACCTCAGATCCCAATGAAGGGCTGGTCAGAGTGTCCGCTGACCATTGGTCAGTTTTGCTGGGACAGAACAGGAGCTATACACAGTTGTCACAGGGCCTCCAGTCCCCAGAGCTGCCAGCAGGGCTGGTCTTCTGAGAATGTGGCCACAGGGAGTAACTGCCTGCACCTGTGTGCAGGTTTGGGCCTGACACAGTTGGAGGGGGACAGCATGGCCAGGGGTTCCTGCCCAAGCTGGCCTCACAGCCCCACCCCACAGGTGCTGATCCCCGTGTTTGCGCTGGGCCGTGCTCAGGAGCTCTGCATCCTGCTCGAGACCTTCTGGTAGGTGCAGCCCAGGATGGTTGCTTTAAGCCCTGTGTTGCTAGCTGTGGGTGGGGGAATGCCCTTCCTGGCACTGGACTTGACCCAGACTGAGGGCACATGGGGGCTGCTGGCCGGCCCTGCCCCACAGTCTCCCCACCATGCCCTGTCCTGGCTGCAGGGAGCGCATGGACCTGAAAGCCCCCATCTACTTCTCCACCGGCCTGACAGAGAAGGCCAATCACTACTACAAGCTCTTCATCCCCTGGACCAACCAGAAGATACGGAAGACCTTCGTGCAGAGGAACATGTTTGAGTTCAAGCACATCAAGGCCTTTGACCGGGCATTTGCCGACAGCCCAGGACCCATGGTGTGCCCCGGTGCAGCTGGTGGGGGGTGGGGGGGGCAGGGAGTTCCACCAGGCTTGGGCTCGCTTGCAGGGTGCGGCGTGCCTCTGTGCTAGGAAGATGGGAGGGCAGAAGGCTCTGAGGGCGGGGGTGCATCTGCTGCCCTGACTGTCCCCACACTTGCCCCGAAGGTCGTGTTTGCCACCCCAGGGATGCTGCATGCTGGCCAGTCACTACAGATCTTCCGGAAGTGGGCAGGGAACGAGAAGAACATGGTGAGGGGTCTGGGCCCCAGGGCTGGCTCCTTGGGTGCAGGAGCTGCCCTGGCTGGGGGCTTGCTGCCATTAGGGACAGGCTTGGCATCCTGGTGCCTGAGGTCTGACCCAGGCTGACTAACTGTGTCTTGGATCATCTACACCAGGCAGGAAAGCCCCTGGTTTCCTGAGCACTGTCATGGGGGTCAGGCCTGGGTGGGCTTGTGCTGAGACCACTGAGCCTGCTTCTCCAGGGTCTGCAGTGGGCCTGGAAGGGGAGGGCCCTTCTTCAAGGGTTCAGGTTCAGGTGGGCAGAAGGGTGGGTGGGGGGAATATCCCAGGAGGAAGCCCTGAGGCAGGAGGTGCAGGGGAGCCACTCATCTATCCCTCCCTCCCACAGGTCATCATGCCTGGCTACTGTGTCCAGGGCACCGTGGGTCACAAGATCCTCAGTGGGCAGCGCAAGCTGGAGATGGAGGGGCGGCAGGTGGTGAGTCCTCACCTTTCTCCACCAGCCCTGTGGATCCCACTTGGGTGGGTGGAGGCCCTCGGAACCACCACCTGTGCTGATGGCCCACATGCTGTGACGTTGCAGCTGGAGGTCAAGATGCAGGTGGAGTACATGTCCTTCAGTGCCCATGCGGATGCCAAGGGCATCATGCAGCTGGTGGGCCAGGCAGAGCCAGAGAATGTGCTGCTGGTGCATGGCGAGGCCAAGAAGATGGAGTTTCTGAAGCAGAAGATTGAGCAGGAATTCCGTAGGCAGTCCAGGCAAGGGTAGGGGCGTGGGGGTCTGGTACAGGCGGGGCCCTCCAGCCTGGACTGAGGCTCTCTCCATCTCCCGGCCAGGGGTCAACTGCTACATGCCAGCCAACGGTGAGACAGTGACACTGCCCACGAGCCCCAGCATTCCTGTGGGCATCTCACTGGGGCTGCTGAAGCGGGAGATGGCACAGGGTGAGCGGCAAGGCCAGCTGGGGTGGGGTTTGGGGGGCGGCTGCTGGGCAGGTGGCCCCATTCACAGTGCCAACCAGTGCCCTGTCCCCACAGGGCTGCTCCCTGATGCCAAGAAGCCTCGGCTCTTGCACGGTACCCTGATCATGAAGGATAGCGTGAGTGCTGCAATCACTGTGGGGCTGGGGGGCTGTCCCTGCCAGCTCTGACCCACTCTTGCCCCACAGAACTTCCGGCTCGTGTCCTCAGAGCAGGCCCTCAAGGAGTTGGGCCTGGCCGAGCACCAGCTGCGCTTCACCTGCCGTGTGCACCTGCACGACACGCGCAAGGAGCAGGAGATGGCCATGCGCGTGTACAGCCACCTGAAGAGGTAGATGCCATGGCTGCCCTTCCAGACATGGGTGCAGGGCACACGTGGGGGCACTAGGCCAGGTCTCACTGGGACTCCTTGCAGTGTCCTCAAGGACCACTGCGTGCAGCACCTTCCTGACGGCTCCGTGACCGTGGAGTCCATCTTAGTCCAGGCTGCTGCCCACTCTGAGGACCCAGGCACCAAGGTGCTACTGGTCTCCTGGACCTACCAGGTGAGGGCAGGACTGGTTGGGTCTCATTATCACCCTGGGCGGGCGGGTCAGGGGGACAGACCAACAGCCATTCTTGCCTGTGGCTGCAGGACGAGGAGCTGGGAAGCTACCTCACATCTCTGCTCAAGAAGGGCCTGCCCCAGGCCAGCTGAAGCCCCGTGGACAGTAGAGGGACCTGGTTTCTGCTCCAGGACCGTCTATGCCCCCATCTTCGCCGTGTCCTTGGGTGTAGATCTCACTGCTCGTCTGTGTAAACACAGGGCCACGTACCTGCTCAAGTTGCTTTTGGCCAAAGAAACGGATCTGGGAGGCTTTTCATCTTTTATTTCTCCTCCTGGCCTCCCAGGAGATGGGTGGGGGCTCCTGGAGTGTTGATCTCCAATAAAAACCACCACAGGCTGTCTGGGTGTTGCCCTTTCTGATTCTTCCGCCTGTCTCCTGTACCACTCCTCTGTGGCAACCCACCTGGGCAGGCATCCAGGGAGGTGGGGACTTGTGGCAGGTACAGGCTTGCTGTGGTCGCTGCACGGTGCAGGGCAGGGTCAAGCAGCGAAGCAGCAGAGAGTCACCTGTGACTTCTGTACTGGGTCTCTGGGGGCATGCAAGGAGGCTGCATGGAGGTGGGACCTATGGGCAGACCCCAGGTCATCCTGGGGGCAAGAAGGTCTCTGCAGGGGCTGGGCAAGAGCCTTCCATGGAACTGCCAAGCCCCTGCCTTTGCCCCAGAGTTCATGTCCCTCCACCCAGTGCTGCCGTCTGCATCCTCACAGGGCCAGTCGGGACGGGACTTGGCTGAGGGGCTGTGGCACCCACTCCGGGCTGCCTTTGGGCTTTCCTGGCGTATGGCACTGCCACCAAGCACCCTTCTGCTGGTGAAGGCTTAGCCTTGGGCAGGGTCAGCCACTCAGGGTACACGCAGGGACCTCCTCAGGCCACTTCCTCTTACCAAGGCCTTCGTAGAGCACCGACTTCAGGAACAAGCCATGGGCAGGGGCCACACGGCTCTGGTGTTTCCCCAGGGGGTCCCGGCTGTCCAGAATGGCTTTCACCTGAGCAGGCATCAAAGCCCCCAGCCCCACGGCTACAAGTACAGCAGTCATCCTCCGCACCTGTGACCCAGAGCAAACACTGCTGCAGCTGCTCGAGCCCCAGGCCCCACCCCCAGGGAAGACCCCAGGACGGAGCCCACCTGTTTGTACAGGAAGGACTGGCTCTCAAACTCCAGGCTCCAGAACTGCAACCGCCTGGGGACACGGACGCCTCACAGTGGGACCTATGTCTTTCTACCCTGGGGTCCAAACGCCCCCCACCCCACCCCGCTTTACTGTAATTGAGCCCAGTGAAAGGGAGGCTAAAGCCAGATGACTGGTGCTCATGAGGTGACTGTAGAGCCATCGGGGCTGAGGTCCTGGTGTGGGCTCAGGGGCAACTGGAAGGCGGCCCCGGGTTCTTCAGCAGGAGCTGGAGGCTGGGCCTAACTGGGAAGGCTTTGGAATCCAGTAGCTGCCATCTGGCTGGATGGCTGGAGGCCCTGGGACAGTGGGGGGTTGGGGTGGGGGGCAGTAGAAACAACCCTTGTCAGCCTAGACCAGAACCACCGGCTTAGTGTTTCTCCCCCAGGGGAACCTTGTCCTTGACCACCAGGATTTGTCCACGAGTTGGTGAGCTCTGGGCAGGGCAGGCAGTGTGTTCTGCCTTCTGGACCGAGGCTCATGGGTCCAGAAGGCCCACACCATGGCTGACAGGCACCCTCTTTTCCCCCAAAGCTGGATGGGTGGGTACCCAGGGAGCACCAAGTGCAGCACTAGGGAAGGTGCTGGAGCTAAACCCAGCCTTTGCAGCCTCCAGACCAGAGTGCAGGCTGCTCTTCTCACCTGCTTTCCTCGGGGAGGACAAAGGGGCTGGTGGGGTCGAGGGACACAGAGGCCCGGCGCAAGGTGCGCACCGGGCTGGCGGCTGGGCTGCCGGCTGACTGGAAGGCACTGAAGTCATGTGTCCCCAGGAGGTGCTGGGCGGCTTCCTGCATGGCAGCCACATCCAAGCAGCTGCAGGGAGCCAAATGAGTGGTCAGAAGCAAATGGCTGGCCAGGCAGGCCTGGCAAGCCCCCTGTTCACTCAAACCACTCACTCTGCCTGAAGCGCCCAGCACCGGTTTCGTTCAAATACAGGCAGCCTGTCAGGCCTGGGGCAGCCGGTAGCTAGGCGGTACAGGTAGGTCCTGGATGTGGCTGCATGGCGGGCATGGAAGTGGCTGGGTACACGGAAGGCCTGTAGTACCCTGTGGGAGCGAGACCAGAAATGACCCCCTGCCGCAGCCATGTGACACCTTGGCATCTCCCCCATCAACCCCAAGGAGTTCTGTCCTCACCTCCCGCCTCTGCCATAGTGTACGATCCCAGGAGAGCGGTGCTCACCTGATCGCAGGGTGCTTCAGATGGGTGTTGAGGGCTTCCGTCAGGACCTCAGGGGAGAAGGGTGGCCGGTCTGAGCGGCGCTGGATGTCCAGGTGCGCCGCGTTGCTTAAAGCGTGGACCCCAGAATCCGTGCGGCTGGAAATGGTGAACTTTACCGGTACCACCGAGTTCAGCCGCTCTGCGGCCTCCTAGGGTTGTATAAGATACAGATGGGTCGGGCTCCCATCCCTCCTCCCTCCCGGGCACAGGCCTGCGGAGCTCACCTCCAGGTAGTTCTGGACTCCGATGGCGCGCTGGACGCCCCTGACGGCCGCGACCCCGCTGCAGGTAGGGAAGGTGGAAGTTAGCGGAGGCTGCTTCGCCCGGGGGCCCCGCCCGCCCCGCCCTCTGTGGTCAAAGGTGGCTGTTCCAGCCCTGGGCGACCGGGGCCCGAGGTCGGAGGTGAGGACCCTAAACTCAGCCTCCGCCATCCCCTCGGGCGCCAGTCCACGGCTGCTTTCCGGTTCGAGCTTGGGTGCTCCCCGCGGCGCCGGTATCCACGAGGGGGTCGCGGGCACGGGTAGGAGGCCCAGAGGACGTACTTAAAGTCCGTTCCCAAGTACTGGAAGTACACGAGGTAGCGCGCCCGCACCGAGCCCGCCCCCATAGCCAGACTGGATGCTGTGGAGCCTCAGTAACCGAACGGGAGAGGCAGAGAGCCAGGCGGATTGGGACCGCACGTGGGGCTACGCGCCCGCGTACCCCGTCTGTCTACGCCCCCTGGCCGCTCCGGCGCTTGCGCTTGCGCTCTCGCCCCGCCCAGGCAGCCTAGCAAGGCTGCCCAGGGCGGGGGAGCCGAGGCGGGACTAGACTTAGGGAGCGGATGCAAAGTGCCCACCCAGGGAAAACGCCGCCGCAGCTTTACGCAGACCCGCAAGCTCCCGCGCCCACCCCACTAGCAGCCCCCCAATCCTTCCGCCGCGCTCCGGATGAGCTCATATTGCCAATCCCCCAGGTTGCCTAAGGCCGAACCGCTGGAGCGCGCGCGGCCCGGCGGCTCCTGAGACTGCTGTTGGGCCCATCCACTCTTCCGACCCGCTGCCGGGACTAAGGGGGCGGGACGTCGGAGCGTTTGGCGACGCTCCCCGGCGGTGACAGCGGGCGGCGCGAGCGGACGGAGGACTTTGGCGACGCTCCCCGGTGGTGACAGGCGGGGCGGGGCGGTGGCGCAGCGGCCTCGTTCCGGGGCGGGCGGGCGCCGATCGCGGCGCGGGCGGGCGGGCGGGCAGGCAGGCCGGGGATGCCGCTCGGGCCGCCGTGGTCCTCGTGCCAGTGAGCGCCGCGCGCCGCCGCAGCCATGACGGTGGAGTTCGAAGAGTGCATTAAGGACTCGCCGCGCTTCAGGTGCGCCCCCAGGGCGCGGCGCGGCCCTTTGTGATCCGCGGGTTCGCAGCCCCTCGGGGCACCGGGGACCGTCGGGGGATGGGGCGAGGGTGTGGGAGCCGGTGCCGTCTTTGTACCCGGCGCCGGGGCTGGAGGCCAGAGCAGGAGGACTCGCCTTGGACAAAGCCCGCAGCAACCCTGGCGCTAGAGCCCGGAACAAAAGATGCCGCTTGTGCTGGTCGCCGCGCGCGAAGGGTGCGCGCGTGGGGCGGGGTGGCCTCCGGCGCGGCCACCTCTCCGTGGGAGTGTCCGCCCGCTTTGTGTCTAGACCTTCTGCGGGCCACCTGCACAGGGCTGAGACCTTGCCGGGCCCTGCAGCCTGACTCTGGCTAGGGTCGTCTGGGTGCGTCGGGTGTCTGCCCCTGGAATCTGTCTTGGTTCCTGTGCCCAGAGTAGTCAAGGGGGCGGGCAGCTGAAGCCACAGTTAGGACTTGGGGCAGCTGCTTGGCAGAGGTGACCTAGATGCCTTGGCAGGGTGGGGGCTACCTAAGCAGACTGGATTCGAGAGACTGGTGGAGGTTCTGGGCTGTGCTCGGCCGTGGGTTTGTGCTTTAGTCCTTCCTGGGAGTGCAGGCGGGTTTATCCGTGTGGACATGTTCATGGTGTGCACGAATCTGCTTTAACAGGGCACCTCCTGTGTGTCAGGTGCTCATGCTTGTGCTTGGGTACACTCATGTGAATTCTGCCCCTCTGCACCCTCCCTTGAGGTGCCAGACCTTGGACATGAATGTGTGGGTGAGCTGCGCCCCTGGACTGCTGCTAGATAGAGTGGGTGTTTATCGTGCAAGGATGAGTTAAGGCACTAGGCATATCTTAGTTTGTTCCCATGTACCCCAGCACAGGGTTCATGTTTATGCAGCAAATCCATGAGTACACACTTTGTGTGTGTTGTACTTCTGCGTGCATACATGTTTGATGGCACATGTGCCTGTCAGGCCTTGGCACACTTGCGCTGGGTCGTATGCATGTGTATGTGTGTGTGCTGGGTCTTTGGGGTGTGTTAGCAAGAGGGCCTGTGTGCAGTGCCTGGTGGGCCTCAGCATCGGTGCTCTCACCTCTGAGTTCCTGGAGCCAGCCCCTTGCCCAGCCGCTTCACAGAGAGTCAGCAATGAAGGCCAGAAAAGACTGGATGAGGGGTAGAGGCTGGACCAGAGAGTGGCCCCCGGCCCTGGGTAGAGGGCTAATGATCACCTCTGTGCTCTCTGATCTTATGTTCCTGACAGTTGAGGGGGGGATGTGAGCAACTCAGGTACCTATGATCCCGGGCTGGGGGTACCCACAGTGGGGCAGCTCCAGGCCCTCCCTCCCACACCAGCCTGCTTGCCAGGGGGCACCCACAGTGGGGCAGTGGATGCAGCTGATGCCTGGGCTTTGCCAGGTTTTCTTTGAAAGTACATAGCTAAGACCCCAGGGTGGGGGCCAGGGAGATGCCCCTGACCTTGGGCCACAGAAGCTGCATTGTGTGGGTTTTGGGGTTGGGCTGAGATTTAACCAGGTTTTGAGGCCTTTTTGAGGTTCCCTTGTCCATGTGCCCTCAGATGCTGCTGAGGATGTAACCTGGACTTCCTGGAGGCCAGCTTGGGGGCCAGGGTTAGGGTAGAGCTGAGTGGGAGAATGTGGTCAGGATATAGGGCCAAGTGACCCCAGCCCTGGGGGAAGAGGGACCCTGTCTGTATGCTCGTGGCCTGGGCAGAGCCCCACAGCCCTGGGTGCCTATGGCTGGAGGGCTCCAGGCTCTCTCAGACTCATCGGGGCACCGCCCACCCCTTGTTCATGGTGCCCCCTCCCCTGGGTGGGGCTTCAGGCGCTGAGTCATGGCTCTGGTGGGGAAACCAGCCTCACCCTCCTACCCACCATCCTAGCTGCTGAGGAAATCCTGGAGGGATGGCAGGAGAGGAGACCTTGTTCCATGGAAGTGGGGGGAGAGAGATGAGGGGCATGGGGCCCCCATGAGCACATTGGTGCTCTCTACTGAGTGCCCACCTCGCCCCCATGAGCACATTGTCACCATCTGGTACAGTGCCCCCAAGTTCTCTAGGGACCAACTGCCCCCTCCCCGCCCCCCTGGCTCGGGGGTGATGGCCCTCCACACATCTGCCCAGGGCAGTTGGGGTGACTGGGGCTCCAGAGGCCATGTCTCTGCTCTGCTCTGTAGTATCCTCTCCTGACGGGTTGTCCTTCTGTGCCCTGGGCCCCTGGGTCGGGGGGAGGGGAGAGGCTACACTGATGGTCAGGATCCTGTAGTCTCAGGCTGCGCATCCTGCTGGACATGGGCCAACACTTGTCCAAGCAGACATCCCCTCTGACCCCTTCCCACTCTGGAATTCAGAGACCCCTCAGCCCTGGGGCAGGGATAAGGGCTGCTCAGAGCGGAGGAGGACAGGGGATCTTCCAAAGGCCCTGACGAGACAACCTGGCACCCCCCTCCCCCACAGCTCCTAATTGAGGGAGTACCGAGCTGCCCCCACATGAGGGACTAAGTCCCTCTCCCCCAAGCCTGGGAAACCCTGGAATATGGCCCTCTTCTACCAGCCACGGGGCAGCGAGGGGCCTCTAGACCTGGACAGCCTCCTCTACCCTGGCCCTGGCCCTAGAGGCTGCCTCTAGCCCCTGGTCTGAGCTCCATTTTGCGTTGTCCCTTGTCCCCAGGAAGCCAGATGGGCCCAGCTCACCAGCTGAGTGGGTTGGGGGGAGCCCTGGGATCTTGGCCCTCTTTCCCTGTTTCCTGTTCCCAGAGCATTGGAGGGGGGGGAGTCACGTGCCTGATCCATCTGCCTCTTGCCTCGCCTTCCGGGATTCTCTGTCCACTGGCTTCTCTGGTGATGTCATCGTTAACTCTTCCCTCCCCAAGGCAGCCCCATTGTCAGGCCGCCCCAGTGGGAGTGGGCTCCTCCAAGGTCTGACCCACTGCTCCCTCCAGGCAGAGAGGGCCAGCTTGGTATTTGAGGTTGGGGGAGTAGTCGGGAGGTAGGGGCTTGCCTCTGCTGGGTGTCTCACTGTGCTAGGGAGCAGCCTCAGGTTTGCAGGCTCTACTGACACAGGTCTGCCCCAGGGTCTGCCAGCCCCAGGCCAGAGTGGGCTACAGCTGAAGCTAAGGGTTGGGGGATCCAGATGGGGTCTGGGGTCAACTCTGAGCCTTGGAGAGGTGTATGGGCTGGGCCGGGGGGCGGTGACCAGCGAGGCCCTGCATGTCCCCCTCCACAGGGCCCTGGCCCCTCCCTCTGTGCTAGGGACCACCCCCTCCCCTGTCCACAGACCCCATTTGGGGGCATCACAGCTGACTAGGCCTCTCTCTGCTTGGGATGGTGGTGGGCCCTGGAGGCTCTGCAGCCCTGGAGTCATGGTCCCAGTCCTGCCCCTCTCCTCCCTCTTCCATGCCTCCACCCCAGTCTCCATGTCTTAGTCTGTCCGAGGGCGGCGTGGAGGAAGGTGGGCCTGCGGGAGCCAGTGGCTATTGACAGAGCAGCCCCTTCCCACTGCAGACCCTTTGGGGAGGTGCCTGGGGAGATGAAGACCAGCTAAGTCGGTGGGGGAGGCTCGCTGCAGGCGGGTCTCCAGCCACCCTCTACCCGTCGCAGGGCAACTATCGATGAGGTGGAAACGGACGTGGTTGAGATCGAGGCCAAACTGGACAAGGTGAGGGAAGGGCCTGGGGGAACAGAGGGCTCGGTCCAGCTCACTCGCGGCCACCAATACAAGCACAAGTGTGTGTTTATGCATACCACATGGGCTTGGCTGTCACTGGCCTTCATACCTGTCCTGGTGCACATGCCGCACACAAACCTGTGTCTGTGTGGTTTCCTCTCGCCACGCCAAGGAGGGGAGTCTTGGGGGAGGCAGGGGCAGCTGCTGGGAGGCTGTGCCTCTGAGTAACTGGGTTAGGGGCCCAGGGCACAGGCAGGAAGGGAGGAGGGGTGGCATCCCTGAGCCCCTTCTGGCTGGTCCTGCTGTTTCTTGGCCAGGACTGCATGCCCACCCCGGCCCTGGGGTCCCTGCTCCTGGCTTCCCTCTCTTGCTCCCACCTCCCACACTGGAGCCTGGGCAGTGCCAAGCTGTTGCCCAGCACCAGGTGGGCTCAGAAGGACAGGCGGCGGGCAGTGGCCTTCCTTTTCCACCTAGGGCTGCCCAGCTGTGTCCTGGGCACTGATGGGCCCTGAGCTAAATTCCGGCTGCCCTGGCAGGGCCCCAGCTTGTGTGGTCTGGCCTTGGTGGCGGAGAGGGCTGGGGCCACAGGTGGAGTGAGTGTCCCCTATCTGTCCTGTCCTGTCTGCAGCTGGTGAAGTTATGTAGCAGCATGATCGAGGCAGGCAAGGCCTACGTCACCACCAACAGACTCTTCGTGAGTGGCGTCCGCGACCTGTCCCAGCAGTGCCAGGGCGACACTGTTATATCGGTGAGGGGGCAGCTGACCTCTGACCTCTAGGCAGGGGCAGGCACAGGCAGGCAGCCCCTTGAGGGTGCCCCTGCCCTGGGAGCAGGTGGGCGTTTGTGCTGGGCCACAGGGGCTACTCTGTGACTAGTGGGTGGGAGGTGCTGACACTGGGGGCACGGCAGTCCCATTTAAGCAAGGGTCTCCCCCACCCACCCCCAGGAATGTCTGCAGAGGTTTGGAGACAGCCTGCAGGAGATGGTCACCTACCACATGGTGAGCCCTGATGGGGGTAGTGGGGGGGCACTGCTTATCATCACTGTCATCCCTTCCCAGGCAGCCACCCCTTGGGCTTCCTGCAGGCCCCGCCCAGCCTGGAAGGCTCTGGGCTGGCTCTGGGAGAGCTGAGCTGGCAGGGGCGGGCTGTGGGGGAGGCCACGTTTCTGCTCCTGCAGTCTAGGGGCGGGGGGCGCCCACATTGCTGAAACTCTACTGTGTCCCAGGTGAGGGCCGGATAGCCAGCAGGGAGGTGCCTGAAACCTGCCCGTCTGGGGCTGAGGGTGGTGGGGGCTTGGCATAGTCGCCTTAGAGGGTTATCCAGGGTCATCAGACAGGGGTCATTGGCCAGGCTGACCCCATGGCTTCCTGGGATGGGTCTGCCTGACCTTGAGCCTCTCAGGGGCCCCCTGCATGGACACACAGAACAGAATGAGCCCATGTGGGTGGTCAGACCGTGGCCTGGAAACCAGAGCTTCAGACTAAACAAGGGGCCCCTCCCCCACAGGGGAAGTTCAGAAATAAACCAGTGCTGGACAGCTTGTCCGGCCTCAGCAGTCTGTCTGTGTGTCTGTCTGCTTCTGGTTAGGGCCCAGGCTCTCCCCATGTTGAGGGGATCTGATTCTGGGTTCAGTCAGTGCTGTGGGGGAGGCCCCTCCAGCCCCCAACAATCACTTCACCCTGCCCCCAGGCCAGATCACTCAGGAGCTTCGTTCGGCCGTAGCTGGACCCTTCCAACTGCAGGGCTGGTCATCCTCAAGGTGGCTTCTCCCCAGGCCGGGGCACTGGCTGTCACTAGGGGCCCTGGGTGTGCCTGCTCTGACCGGGCCATGGGAGGGGGACAGCTTGGGCCTCGAATCTGACTGAGAGCCAAGTGGGGCAGATGGGCAGGTGGTCACAGCTGTTGCCTCTGGGCGCCAACCCAGGCCTAGGGGCTGCACCTGGTCCCTTGGACCCTGTGAGGCCGGCTCTGTGAGGGTGACCAGCTGGGGCCTAAGTGGGGCTGGACAGGGCATTCTCTGGCTCTTACCTGAGGGGATAGGGGCCTGGCCTCTGGGGTCATGTGGGGGCAGGTCCCTGATACCTCCACCTTTCTATGGTCCCAGATCCTGTTTGACCAGGCCCAGAGGTCTGTGCGGCAGCAGCTCCACAACTTCGTCAAAGAGTGAGTGGCCCCAAAGGAGGCCTGGCTGCTCTCCCCCATGCTGGGGTGTTTGAGCTGAGAGAGTCTGGGGCCCTGACACAAGGCCTGCAGGCTCTGGGTGGGGGCTCATTGTAGGCCAAGACTGGGGTGAGGAGACAGTGCTGGAGGGCAGGAACCACAGAGGGCAGCGAGGGGGCCCTCAGGCGGGGGTGAAGGCAGGACCATGGAAGGGTCAGGGTCAGGGTCACAGAGCAGGAGGTGGGGACTTGGTGGGGGTCTCAGCTCATGCTGTGTGTATAGTTGGGGATCCCCCAAGTGGAGCATCTGGAGTCCAGGGTAAGGCTAGGGGTCACCCCAAGCTGGACCAATCCTGTGGGTGAGGTGGTGAAGAGAAAGGGGGCCTTGGATTGGGAAAGGGACCTGAGAAGGAGGCAGCAGGGAGTGCTGGCTGTGGGGGGTGGGAGGCCAGGACAGGGAGGTGGGGAAGGAGGTTGTGGAGCACAGAGGGGCCGGGAGCAGAAAGAGGGCCTTTTTTGAAGGGGGGAGACCCCAGTGCACCCCTCTTCAGGCTCCCTGACCTGACACCCGCCGGCCTCCAGGGATGTGCGGAAGTTCAAGGAGACCAAGAAGCAGTTTGACAAAGTTCGGGAGGACATGGAGCTGTCACTGGTGAGGAATGCCCAGGCCCCGAGGCACCGGCCCCACGAGGTAGAGGAGGCTACGGGTGCCCTGATCCTCGCCCGAAAGTGTTTCCGCCACCTGGCACTGGACTATGTGCTCCAGGTGAGTCGCTGGGCCTTGGGTGTCGCTGCAAACACGGACCTGGTGTCTGGAGGGGCCCCTCTGACCTGAGAAAACTTCAGATGCTTGGGGAGGAATCTGGAGTGGGGAATGCCCCGGGCAAAGACCCAGAGGTGGGGACGTGCTTGGGACAAGCCAGGGCTGGAGGCTGCAGGAGGGCTTGGAGCAGGGGGTAGAGTTCATGGCTTTGTCCATGGAGAAACCATGAGAGGAGATATGGGTACCAGTGTAGGGAGCATCAGATGAGCTGGTGGTCTCAGGGAGCCACAAGCACCCTGAGTGGACATGAGCAAGGTCCAGGCCATGGCGTAGCTCAGCCCTGATATCTTCACCTGTTCACTCCTTCCTTGGCAGATCAACGTCCTCCAGGCTAAGAAGAAGTTTGAGATTCTGGATTCTGTGAGTGCTGGGGTTGGGTGCACCCAGTGAGGGCCCTGGCGACTGTGGCTGGTGACTGGGCCTCACCTGTGTACCTACCCCCCCAGATGCTGTCCTTCATGCATGCCCAGTACAGCTTCTTCCAGCAGGGGTACAGCCTGCTGCACCAGTTGGACCCCTACATGAAGAAGCTGGCGGCCGAGGTGAGCCTGAGGGGAGGGGAAGCCAGGGCCAGCGTATCAGGGGAAGGGGCCCACTTTCCTCTCTGTACCCCTCCCCACAGCTGGACCAGTTGGTGATCGACTCGGCAGTGGAGAAGCGGGAGATGGAGCGCAAGCATGCTGCCATCCAACAACGGGTGAGGCCCTGCAGCCCTGGCCTCCCTGTGGAGGGGCCCATCAGCCCTCTCCAAGTGTGGACCTGGGAGCCCGCCACAAAGACACACTCCCCGTCCCTCCCCAGGCCTGCCCATGCTCAGGTTGATTCTGATCCTCCTTGGAAGAGCAGACAGAGGTGGGAGTCCTCATCCCTCAGGGTCTCAGCACAGTGAGAGGTCACTTAGAGGCCAGGACCAGCCCCCTCAGCCCACAGGTGCTAGGGCTGGGGCTGGGTGGAGGGTCCTACTGGGGCCTCTCTGCTCCTGGCCAGACGGCTGTCATGGCGCTGCCCTGGGCGGAGATGACTGCTGGTGGGAGCTGCTAGTTCCCAGGAGGAGGCTGCAGGGCTTCACTCACTGGCTCTCTCTCTCCCTCCTCCCGCTCCTCCCGCTCCCGCCCTCAGACGCTGCTGCAGGTGAGTGGGCGCCCACTCGGGGGTGGGGTGGGGGGACAGGTGGGTGGGGCCTCTGTCCGCCCCGCCCCGTTTCAGCACCAAGGACACCTCCACGCCCCCAGCGCTCCGACCCTGAGCACCTCCCGGGGCTCGCCCAGCACCAGCGGAGGCTGCTGAGCTGGGACCGAGTCCCCTTCGGGAGCAGCTGCAGCTGTCCCTTCCCGCCCCCACTCAGCCAGGGGAGCAGGTGGCTGGGCCTCCTCTCCCACTGCCGGACACACAGGACAACGCTCAGTGTCTCCCCGGCCCGTGTGAATGGAGCTCTGTCAGGCTGGCTGGAGCAGCCCAGCTGGCAACATGAATGGGGGACTGAGGACAGGGGAGGCGGCTTCCTTCCTGATCCTACCCAGAGCTTGCTGTTTGTGCCGGGCGGGGGGAGCTGGGGGTTGGGGCCGGAGCGCTCCAGGCCCCCAGCTGTGGTGGGAGGCATCTGCCCCCATGGGGTTTGGGTCAGAAAGTGGCTGTGAAGACCCACTCTCTCAACCTGGGCTGTGGGGAGGCTGGGAGGGCAGCCGTGTCCACACAGCAGTGGGTGGGTGCTCATGGAGGGCTGGGCTCCAACTGCTCCCAGGACTTCTCCTACGATGAGCCCAAGGTGGAGTTTGACGTGGATGCACCCAGTGGGGTAGTGATGGAAGGCTACCTCTTCAAGAGGGCCAGCAATGCTTTCAAGACGTGGAACCGGTAAGGGAGGCCCTTTCTCAGGGGACTACAGGGCAGACAGATGGAGGGGGTGCCCAACCCAGCCTGACCCCTCTGGGCCCATTCCCCACCCAGGCGCTGGTTCTCCATCCAGAACAGCCAGCTGGTCTACCAGAAGAAGCTCAAGGTGCGCTGGGCCCAGGGCAGCGACTCCTGGGCCTCCTCACCTGGCCTGGGGGTGGGTGGTTGGGGGGGTTGGTATCATGGGGCTGAGGACATGGATGGGCACCAAAGCCTGAGTGGCTAAGGACAGAGACCACTTGAACCCCAGGCAATCTGTGTCCTGGGTAGAGCAGTGAACGGGTGGTCAGGGTGGGGCAGAGCTGGGTGCTGAGTGCGAGGACCACTGTGGTCATGCCTGCAGGATGTGCTGACCGTGGTAGTGGACGACCTCCGGCTCTGCTCTGTGAAGCCCTGTGAGGACGTCGAGCGGAGGTTCTGCTTTGAGGTCGTGTCGCCCACCAAGTAAGGAGGTCCTGCCCAGGGTGTGATGTGGCAGGAGCCTCTGCTTGCCCAGCCTGACAGGCCCCTTCCTGCAGGAGCTGCATGCTGCAGGCTGACTCAGAGAAACTACGGCAGGCCTGGGTTCAGGCGGTGCAAGCCAGCATTGCCTCTGCCTATCGGGAGAGCCCTGACAGCTGCTACAGTGAGGTGGGCCCTCCCTGCACATGCGTGTACAGCTCCCGCAGGCCACACACCAGCACACATGTGCATTCTGTGTATGCACACATGAGTGTGTGTGTATACATGGGGGTTCAGGCTCGTGCCTCAGGGACCCTGGCCTGTGTTGGCCCTTGTATCTGGGGAGAAAGATGGGGCCTCCACTGGGGAAAATGGGGCTGGAGCTCCCATAGGGCTGAGTGACCCCTCACCCGGTCCCCAGAGGCTGGACCGCACAGCGTCCCCGTCCACAAGCAGCATCGACTCTGCCACGGACTCTCGGGAACGCAGCGTCAAGGGTGAAAGTGTGCTGCAGCGGGTGCAGAACGTGGCCGGCAACAGCCAGTGTGGTGACTGCGGCCAACCCGACCCGCGCTGGGCCAGCATCAACCTGGGTGTGCTGCTCTGCATCGAGTGCTCAGGCATCCACAGGTGGGCCTCCTGGGTGGCCCGGAGCGGGTGGGGGTGGAGCCGCACCCTAACTCCTCCTCTCTCTTCATCCAGGAGCCTGGGCGTCCACTGCTCCAAGGTGCGGTCCCTGACCCTGGACTCGTGGGAACCAGAGCTGCTGAAGGTGTGTGGGGGCCATTGCAGGCTGCCAGGAGACTGGTGGGGAGAGGGAGACAGGAGCCAGGTCTGCCCACTTGAGGGGAGGTCTGTGGGCTGGGCTGATGCTGGCCTCACCGTCTCCTGCCAGCTGATGTGTGAGCTTGGAAACAGCACTGTGAACCGGATCTACGAGGCCCAGTGTGAGGGGCCGGGCAGCAAGAAGCCCACAGCCAGCAGCCCCAGGTGAGGTGTGGGGTAGTCTAGGCAGGGCCTGGGGAGCCTTGGCCCACAAGTGCGGTCTCATGTCTGGTCCTGGTCCAGACAGGACAAGGAGGCCTGGATCAAGGACAAATATGTGGAAAAGAAGTTTGTGCGGAGGCCACCCTCGGCACCAGCCCGGGAGGCCCCACAGCGCTGGAGGGTGCAGAAGTGCCAGCGCCACCACAGCTCCCCCCGAGCCCCTGCCCCCCGCCGCAGCAAAGTCCGGATGGAGCCTGTTCTGCCCTCTGTGGCTGCCCTGTGCTCAGGTGGGAGGGGGCCGGCAGGTGCGCCCCAGCTCACTGGGCAGGGGGTGAGCCTCCAGACTATGAACCCCAGGGAGGCCAGGGGTGGGGGGAGGAAGGAGCAGAGCCCCGAGCTCTGCCCACCTCCCAGCCTGGCCCGGTTACTGCCCTGCTACAGGCTCCATGGAGCCCAGGTTCCGCAGGGACTCACTCTTCTGCCCGGACGAGCTGGACTCCCTTTTCTCTTACTTCGATGCAGGGGCTGCTGCAGCCGGCCCACGCAGTAAGTCCCCTGCTGCCCACCCCCTACCTCAGCCAGGGCAGCAGAGCAGGGACCAGGCATGCTCACTCAGAGGGTGGACAAGTATGGGACAGCTGTGGCCACTCACCCAGGGACCAGAGGGATGGGCATTCCTTGCAGGAGGGACTGGTATAGGTATGGGGAGTCTGGGGGCCAAGCAGGGCTAAGGCTGGGACAGTATCTCCAGGGGCTGGGGGTAATTCAGCCACTGACTTGGAGGCTGGAGCCATGACCCTCAGGGAGACCTGTGTGCGGTGTGCACACAGGAGAGTGTGTGGGGCATGACTGTGCACAAGGGTACACACATGTGAATGTGTACATGTGTGTATATGCATGGGTGTGTGCACATGCATGTGTATTCGTGGACAGCTGTGTGCCAGCTCCTGAAAGACAATTGTGTGCATCTTCTCCAGCTCCTCCTGGAGTGGGGGTGGGGGGCACATGCTGTAGGTTGGGGCCCTCCCCGCCCCCTCCCGGGGCCTGCCTGTTAAGTGTCTATCAGCACCCACTGGCCTGGGGCGTCTGGGCTGCCTTTCTGGGCAGTGTGGACAGAGGGTATAGACGGGGGCCAAGAATTGGCAGGGCTGCTGGGGTGAGTGGGTGCCCTCGGGCAGCAGAGGGCGCTGCCTCGCTGCTCCGGGCTCTTTGTGAGGGCTGCTCTTGGGTGCCGCTCACTGCTGCCTGGAGCCGCGTCTGGATGGACACCTCCCAGCTTGCATATTATGGCGGCGCTTCGGCCCATCCGTCCTGCTAGGGCCGACCTGAGCGAGGGGGGGATCACATCCACGACTGTGCTCCTAGGGGGCGCTTAATCCTTGACTCCATTGAGCTGTCACTTGATTTTCTCTCCTTTCCTCCCATCCTGGGCAGGGCTCTCCTCTGCCCCCAGAGTGGGGACTGATCCTGCTCCAGGGAGTATCCCTGG
Source organism: Muntiacus reevesi (assembly GCF_963930625.1). Lineage (NCBI taxonomy): Eukaryota > Metazoa > Chordata > Mammalia > Artiodactyla > Cervidae > Muntiacus > Muntiacus reevesi. The sequence goes on from NC_089253.1 coordinate 97,199,605, forward strand.
GAGGGTGGGCGGCCCTCCAGCCTTCCCCCAGACGCTTTCAGGATCCCCTCTGGCTGTGGACTTTGCAGGTCTGAGCAGCGACAGCGGCTTAGGGGGCAGCTCCGACGGCAGCTCAGATGTCTTGGCCTTCGGCGTGGGCTCTGTGGTGGACCGCGTCGCTGAGGAAGGTGAGTGCACGGCTCCCCATCCCCGGCCCTGCGCCTTCCCCGCTCCGGGCCGGCTTACCGGCCCTTATTGCCCGGTCCTTGTAGAGGGTGCAGAGTCGGAGGAGTCCAGCGGCGAGGCGGACGGAGAGGCGGAGGCCTGGGGCCTGGCAGACGTGCGTGAGCTGCACCCGGGGCTGCTGGCGCACCGCGCGGCGCGCACCCGCGACCTTCCCGCCCTGGCGGCGGCGCTGGCGCACGGGGCGGAGGTCAACTGGGCTGACGCGGAGGACGAGGGAAAGACACCGCTGGTGCAGGCCGTGCTGGGGGTGAGTAGGCGCCCGGCTGCGCCCGGACCCAGGTGCAGCATCTTCACAGCGGCTCTGCCTTGGTGCGCACGCTTGAAGAGGCGTCGGGGCGTGGGAGATAGGGGGCCTGCAAGGAACCGTTCCCGCGTCTGAACCATACCGCCTCCCCACGCCGGCTTCCCCAGGGCTCCCTGATCATCTGTGAATTTCTCCTGCAAAACGGAGCGGACGTGAACCAAAGAGACAGCCACGGCCGGGCTCCACTCCACCACGCCACGCTCCTTGGCCGTACTGGGTGAGTCGTGGGCTCACTTCCCCCCGCCCCATGGGCCCGGGTCGCCCGCCCACCGGTACCTACCCAAGGCCTGACCTGACTTGCCCCCTCCGCTCTCAGCCAGGTCTGCCTGTTCTTGAAGAGGGGGGCGGACCAGCACGCCTTGGACCACGCTCAGCAGGACCCATTGAGCATTGCGGTGCAGGAAGCAAACGCCGACATCGTCACGCTGTGAGCAGGAGGGCGGTGTGGGTGGGGGAATCCTGTGGACGGGGCGGAGCACTTCATAAGGCCCGCCCTCCTCAGGTCTGGGACTCAATGGGCTGGGGGCGGGCTAGGCTCTTCATATGGCCCGCCCTCCTCCAGGCTCCGTCTGGCGCGCATGGCCGAGGAGATGCGTGAGGCTGAGGCGCCTTCTGGCCAGCCGGGTCCTCTGGCCGGCAGCAGCCCCACTGAGCTCCAGTACCGCAGGTGCATCCAGGAGTTTATCAGCCTTCACCTGGACGAGAGCTAGGGCAGCGGGGTGGGCGGGACCCCCCCCGGCGGGACCCCCCCCCCCCCCCCCCTCAGGCCCGTTTCCGGAGAGCGCTGGTGTTCTGGAGCTCCTGGAGCCCTTGCTGCCGGCTCTGCCCTCCTCCTCCAGCGGCCCCCACCCCGGGCCAGAGCAGGACCAGCACTGAGTCTTCTGAAGCTCCAGTCTTCCCCAGGAGGTGTTGCATCACTCCCCCCTCCAGGGACCCTGTATCTTCGGGTGACCCCTCCCTGGGGGGCCTGGGTTGCTCGTGTCACAAACCACTCTCCAGGCCCCGTGTCACCTGTGCTCCTCTCTGCTCCCCCAGGCCCGTGTCACCTCCTGCCCCTCTATCCCTGGGCCCACTTGGTGCCCCACTCTGCCCTCAGGGCCTGTGTCACCTCGTGCCCCCACTTTACTGCCCAAGGACACTGACCTGCTAGTTGGGTCCCTCCCATGCCCCCAGCCTCTCCGCTGGGCCCTGGGGCTGGTGGCTGGCCACCGGCACCTTGTGAGGGCAGAAGGGACCGCCCATCCAGGGAATCAACCCGTGTACCTCACTTAGCGACCCCAGCATCCAGGCTGGGCTTCTTGGGTGCTTGGGGGCTCTGGCCTGGGGCCTCAGCCCTGACTGGGCACGGACGTCCTGAGGCCGTGTGGCTGGCCATGCAGCCCCACCTGTTCCTGCCTTTTCCCAGAGCGGGTGGCAGGTGCGTCGCTCTTCCCACCCCTGCATCTGATGTCCTTTGTCACGGACTGAGGGGTTTTCTACAATGACCTCGTTCTCACTTTGTCTCGCGTCTTTTCTCTGGACTCAAGGACCACCTTGACCCCCAGCTCTGCCCGCTGCTGGGGGCGCTCTGCAGCTCAGCCCTGCCCCCTCACCAGCCTTGCCCCTGGCTCAGCCCATGGGGCTTCAGCTCACCCCCAGGGCCCTCTGATGCCTTCTGCATTCCCCTTCCTGGAGCCCTGGGGCAGTGGCTGGGCCTCTCCCCAACTCGAACCCTCGGCCAGTCCAAGACCAGTTGGCTGGTCACTATGCAAAGGCTGCCCAGGGAGGCCCCATAGGCAGCAAGGTGGGCCCCCAACTCCCTCGCCTGCTGGCTGTGACCCCCAGAGAGCAGAATTAACTCCTTCCTCTCTTCCTGCTTGAGCTCTGCCCCCACCTCCCGCCCCACTGCCTGCGCCAGGGCCTTTGCTAGGGCCTCAGCTGGCGGGATCCGCCTCCACTCCAGATCACAGTTAATAAACAGCCGCTTGCACCCGCTGCCTCGTCACTCCCGTCTCACTCTGCTCTGTCTCAACTGGGGTGGAGGGGGTCACCTGCCTTCCCCAAGGGGTGGCCCTGCGTGCGACAGCACCAGTGGTGCCCTCAAAAGTTGCAGTAAGCTGGAACCTGGGGGCCTGCCTGATGGAAACTTGGGCTCCATTGATTAAAATCAGTTCTTGATACTCCACTCCCTGGCTGCCCCGCCCTTTTCTAGGATGGACACCAACTGGTGAGGATGGCCTGGACCTAGCCTTGTCCCCTAGGCAAACTCTGCCCCGAGTCCCCTGCCCCACAACCCCCTCAGCATCTGTGACTGAGGATGTGACAGTATGATCTGGTTGGAGGTTTTCAGCTCACTCAGGGGACGGGGAGGGCAGCAGAAAACACCCTAGCCACCAGGTGAAATCATTTTATTGCAAAGTGGCCCCAGGTCACTGAGTACCTGGGCCTGGCCCTGCCCTTCCTCCGTTGGCCCTGAACTGAGTGGGGCTCTGCCTGATGCCTGCACACACCTACATGTAGGTGCAGACAGACCTGCTGACACAGAAACACGTGGACATATGACACTGGCACCAAACAGACACACGCCCATGTGAAGCGCCCCCCACACACGGGCACACAGTCCTCCACATGGGCAGATGCTCCATCAGGACCAGAACATGGGAATCCAGAGTGGTGGGGATACTCCCTTATTCCCTGCCTGCCTTGGGCCTCCTTGAGACCTGTGAGGCAACCGCTGGGCAGGGGAGGGTGGCTTGGCTAACAAGAAATCCTTCTGTGCTCTGTACCTGGCGGCGAGCCACCCCCCAGCTCTGGTGCTGCTGCTTCCTGGGCCCTGGGTTTGGCTTGGTTGGCCCAGGAAGCTCCATGGGGCTGGACTGGCCTGCCCTGGGCAGTCAGGAGAGCCCACTGCTGCCGCTGCTCCCAGGATCAGGCCAGGTTCAGACTGGTTCAGGTGTCAGGGGTCTCTGAACTCCTCAGCCAAGACTCCTGCTAAAGTCCCGGCAGCATCGTGGGAGGCGAAGGCAGCCAGGTCCTGGGGCATTCGATGTTGTGCCTGCAGCCACTGGTCCACTGGCTGGCCTCTGGTTTGGAGGGGGCGCCCTCGTGGCCGCTCTGGGCTGGCCCTGAGACCCGCGGAGCCAGCGGCAGCACAGAAGCAGGGTGAGAGCCATGGCGTCCAGCAGCAGCTCTAGCACCTCCACGACCGAGAGGACGGAGGAGCCGAGCCACAGGCTCCAGAGGCTGCCCATGGCTGAGAGCAGCTGTGACACCTGTGGGTGTTGGCAGTGGTGAGCAGAGGCCCGGGCGCTGGCCCCGGCCCCCTCCCAGCCCCGGCCCAGGAGGCAGCTCACCGAGTAGACCGGTGTCTCATTCACCATGCGGTAGTTGAGCTCCTGATAGAAAATGTTCACCTTGGCCAGGCTGATCCTGCGGCAGGGCACAGGTGAGAGGGGCTGAGCCCCAGACCTGCTGGTGGGGCCTTCTGTGCAGGCCCTGGAGGGCGAGGAGGGCAGGGGCAGCGGCCAGGACTTGATGGAGGCAGAAGGTGGCCATGGGTTCCGTCGGCTTGTCTCACCCAGCACAGCCAGGACCCAGTCCTGCACACACAAAACTTGCTGTGGCCGCAGCTTCTCCTGGCCCTCGGGCACTGCAAGGTGGTGTGAGGGCAGGACTGCAGGGACAGAGGCCAGTCCCGGGAGGGCTCTCTGCCCATGATCTCCCTACTTGTCCATCCCTCACCCCTGCTTTGGGGACTCACAGCTGATGTGGAGGAAGGCCATCTGGAGGTCCCGGCAGAGAGCTTGTACGACGACTCCCTGGGAGAGACAGCCCCATCACATCCCTGTGTGCTGGCCCCGGGCAGACCAAACGGAGCCCAGCATGCCCCCTCACCTGCAAGGCTGCGGGCATCGGGTGGTGCAGGGAAGCTGGTGGGTCTTCAGTTTCTGGTAGAGGTGGTAGAAGCAGTGACCTGGGGAGACAGTCACGGGTGAACCTATGAGAAGCGACCCAGGGGCGGTGGGGAGGTCTGCTGTTGACCAAACAGGCTGGTAGGGACGGGGCGGGGAGCTCACCCCAGGCTGGGTGCCGCATGTAGCTGCAGTACTCGGCCCCCGCCGGCAGAGGGTAGAAGAAGTAGCCGCAGGAGCAGGTCTGCACCATCAGCTGCTGAAAGCAGGAGACCAGGCAGGCCTAGGGGGACAATGGGGGCTGAAGCTGGGGGTCTGGGGCAGCTGCCTTTCTCCCCGGCCCGCCTGCCTCCCCTCCTTCCCACTGGCCTGTTCCCTCACCCACTGCCAGCGTCCCTTAGGGTCTCCTTGCCTTAGCCTCCCCCACCCACTTCCCAGCCCCCTCCCTGGGTCCCTGTCTCGCCTTTCTGCCCCTCATGCCCAGACTCACCTGCCTGGTGTAGGAGGTGTTGTACAGTAGCTGCACGTCCACGCTGCCTGTGCTGTCCATGCACTGCCCATAGGGGCTCCCGAGCCGGTGCACCTCATCCTGGGGGAAGGGGGGCTACTCAGTCCTGCTGCCTTGAGCTGGAGGTCCTGCGCCCCACCCAGGTTTGGAAATAGAGGCCGAGAGTCTGGAGGCAGGGGCGACCCACCTCACGGATGTCGATGGTGGTCTCCGTCCCTGGCCGGATGCTGAAGCCCTGATGCTCCAGGAAGGGTGTGTGGTCTTGCGGATGGATCATGACCTTGATGCCGGCCTTCGTGGACAGCAGAGGGAGGTGGTCCTGCTGCTCAGCCCCGAGGACCAGGCTGATCCCTGGGGGAGGCCAGGGGTGAGGCCAGGTCGTCCCGGACACCCCGCCCGCACCTAGTCCCGGCTGGCACTCACTGTGGGTGATGCCCGGCCGTTGTGTGGCCCAGACACTGTTGAAGGTGTAGCAGCTGCCATAGATGGGGTGGTGGGATGTCTGGAAGTGCCTGGAACCAGAGGCCATGTTCAGACAAGCACACGCTCTCCACCCATCACCCTGCTGTGTGTGTGGCCTGGGATTGTGGGGAGGGGAGCACAGCTGCCTTGTCTCTGGAGGGAGCCACGGGGCCGGCAGACCACTGGATGGGGTGGGGGGAGCGAACACCGGTCTGTACTCACTGGGCATGGCAGTCCCGGTCGTCGTAGCGGCAGGAGAAGACAAAGTGGCTGCCGTGGCTGTCCTCATGGGCAGTTGGCAGCAGGGCCAGGATGTTTATGTAGTGGAAGCGGTACCACTCCTGGGCGGCTACCATGCCGGAGGAGTAGGCTCGCTGAACACAGTCGCCTCCAGTGCTGTTACACTGTGGGGCATGGGGTCAGTGTGGGCGCGACTGGCCTGCCCGAGTCCCATGCAGACCCCCCGGGCTGGACACTCACCAGTTTGAAGCCCACTCTGTTCTGGCCGTCCAAGGGTCTCAGCCTCTGCAGGCGGATCCTACGGTCCAGCTGGAAGGCGGGCTCTGGACCTGGGACCTCGGCCCCCAGGGCGTCCCTGCTGTCGCTAAAGTTGAACTGATACAGGGAGTAGATGTTCTCCCGGGCAAAGTCATCCAGAACCCGCAGATGGTGGCGGGCTAAGTGTGGCCTGGGGGCAGGGTGGGCGGGAGGCAGAGTCAGAGCCAGGCCCCCTTAGCACAGTGGAGAGCCAAGCACTTTGGAGAGAGCCAAGCTTGCCCCCAGGCACTGACCCTGCAATCACAGACAGGACAGGAGCCCCCCAACCCCTGCCATCCTCAGAAGCCTAGAAGGCGGTTCTGAATACGGAGCCGGGGCTTCAGAGGGAAGTCAGACCCCCCGGCCTGGCCTGCCTTCCACCCCTGGGACCCCATCCTCCTCTGGCTCATTCACAGCCCTTCCCTGTCTTTGCTCTGCTGACTCTACACTGCAGTGTTACCCTGCTCCCCTCTCCTTGGCACCTGCTCTTCTGGAAAGCCCCTGGCTCTCCTCCCCTCCCCCTCCAGGGCTGCCTAACTCCTGAAGGTCCCTTCAGCCTGGCACTGATCACAGTAACACTCAGCTTATTCTTCTTGTCCTTTAGCCCTGCCCCTGAGGCACAGAGCAGGAAGAGGTGGGTTGTCCTGCTGTGACTGCACCAGGGGAGGGGCCCCCAGGCTGGACCAGCCCTCACCGGTGTGGGTTCATGTCACACAGAGTGACTGATGGGAAGAGCTTGCGCTCCGAGTGCACGGACACTGTCATGATGACCGGGTAACGCCAGTACTGCTCGAAGAGGAGCGCGAACTGCCAGTAGAGCACGCCCAGGGCTCCTGCCAGCAGTAGCCCCCAGGAAGCCGTCTTGAGGCGGTTCTGGCTGGAGCAGACAAGGCGGATGGTGCCGTGGATAGTGGAGTTGGTGCAGAAGAAGGTGACCAGCTCCCTGAAGGAGGCGTGCAGCTCTACCAGCCTCTCTCCACGTTCTTCCTCGGGCAGTGTCGGTGGGGGTGCCTGGGAACACGTCCAGGTTCCTGGCCCCCCACCCACTGTTTGGCCCGTGCCTTCAGCCTGCATCTGAGAAGTGAGACTCAGCGATGCTCCAGCCTGCCACTTGGCCTGACCCCACTCAGGTCTCCCCACCCGGGCCATCAGCCTTCCATTCTCCCTGCCTGGGAACTCCCGGAATTGTCACATCCCTCAGCCACCAGTGGCCTAGCCTGGCTTGCTGACGCTTGATAAAAACCCCATCGGAAGCTGGTCCATAACGAGGGACCAACTCTGTTGCCCCCACTCCCATGGCGACAAGAGGGGCACCAGGCAGCCTCCACAGGCATGTCTTATCATGGCCAGAGCCGAGCCTGGGTGGTGGGGCAGGGTCAGCAGGGGACGTAGACGCCAGGCTGCACCAGGCCTTGTCTGCAGGTGGCTCGAGGCTGGAGGCTTGAGTGGGTCTCTGCTGCCATCTGCCAAGTGGGGGAGGGGGCTCTGGTGAGGGGCAACCAGGTGACCTGCTCTGAGTGGGCCTGGGGCCCAGCATTGGGGGTTGACTGAACCCTGGGCCCCAACAGCCTCCAACAACCCTCAGTGGCCAGCATGGCCATGCTGGATTGGGGCCGATGGGGCCACACAGGTCTGGCCACATAGGGGCCAAGGGTCAGGTCTGTAGCCTGTTGGGCACTGTGGGCCTGAGTGGGGGTGTTGTCCACAGAGCTGAGTCCGGGGATGCTCTGTCTGTGGGCCTCAGGCTTCCAGAAAAGTAGGCAGCAGTCTGGCCAGACATGGTGGGGACCTGAGGGCCCCAGGGAAGTTGACCTGAGGCCTGCTTGGCCCTACTCCCACCAGAGGCTCCAGCATCCCGGGGACCTTGGTCCCTCAGTGCACAGGACCGTGGGGCCCAGACCAGGTCAGGCTGGCTGGCCCGGGACACACACTGACTCACTGCCCGGGCTTCCTACGGACTTTCCAGAGTGTCCCCATCTTGGTCTGAATCATTAGGCCTCTCGCACTTGGGGTGTAGCCTCCTGGGTTCTGGCCCCTCTAGGCAACCGGGCCTGGGCTGATACCTGAGGAGGGGGCTGAGCCAAGGAAGGGCCTGGTGCACATGCTGGCCTGGACACCCAGCGCCCACCAGCTGCCTGGGGCCCAGGTAGGAGATGAGGGTGGTCAGCCCAGGCCTCAGGTTTGTGGAGGCAGCCAGGCCAGAATGTGCCAGCATGGGTGCTGATTGGCCCCCTATGGCACAGAGCGCTGCCTATACAGGTGTCCCGTGACCACATGGAGCCCTCACAGGGCAGCAGGACCTTCAGTTTCGTGATACAGGCAAGGGATAAGGGCCTCTAGAAGGTTCTTTCTGACCCCAGTAACCATGTTTCCAGACTGGCCACCTCCCACCCCGGCTGGGGCTGCCAGGCAGGAGGAGGGTGGCTTCCTGAGATGGGGGGCGGGGTCTCCGACACCTCGGCCACAGCAGGAGTGGGGGTGTGCCACCCCTTCACGCAGTACACACACGCACACAGCTGTTCACAGACACACGCGCTCCTCTCACACAGCAGGCCCTCTCTCAGTAGGGGTGCATGACAAAGGTGCGGATGGGAGCCTCTGCCCTCACCCCTCCGGTGCCTGTGCTCCAGATAACATGGGGGACACGACCCCTCCACCTCAAGCCGAGGAGACCCCGGTGACGGCCCGCCCTGACCGCCCTGGTACCTCGAGGCTGCACCCTCCCTGTGCATGGGCATCCATCCTCTGGTGCTGGCGGCTGCAACAGCGGTGACTGTGGCAGTGCTGGTGGCAGTTCTAGCAGGTGACAAAGCGGGCTGTGGCCCAAGGCTGGCCAAGCAGCCTCCTGTTTATAACAGGCTGGGCGTGGGGCGAGGTGGAGGGGCGGAGCCTGGCAGGGACAGCCACATCTGCTCTGGTCCCGGAAGGGGAAGCCTTTGGGGCAGGGATGAGGGTCCTTCACCTCAGTAAGGCTATCTTGCTTGCATTTCTGGAAGTGAGGTCTGGGGGCCTGGCCCTGGCAGTAGGTGAGGGGCTCCAGGTCTCTGGAGGGTGATGAGGGACCCCACACTGGTAGACCCTGGGGTGCCTGGCCCCCTCCCCGTCCACTCTCCTCCTGCCTGGCCTCGGAGAATGATTACTCACCTCCACTTGCCCAGCTCTAACCACAGGTGTTTGTGGCCAGGGGTCCCTGGGCAGGGGCCTCCACTCCCAGAACATAGGTGTCCCCTGGTGCTGGCTGCCCAGCCCCTGGGACAGGCACCTACTGTGGGAGTGAGTTGGGGCCTGGGTGGGCAGGTGGTGCCCACAGCTCAGTCTCCCAGGAGGCCCAGAGATTCTGCACCAACCACACATCACACTCAGGGTCCAAGTCCACCACCCCACGGCTGAAATCCTCAGCCCCAGAGTGCTTGCCTGGGGCCAAACAGTTTGTGAAAGGCTGGAGAGCCCCCAGGAGGACCCACGGGGAACTCAACAGGGCTCCATGAGGCCAGGGCCTCGCCATCCCAAACGACCAGACCCTCCGCTTGGCCCTCTGCCCCTCCCACACAGGCTCTGGGTTCCTGACGGACCACCCCAAATGGGTGCTGAGATGAGGCAGGAAGCCCCCATCCTCGCTAGGCCCTTCTGGTGGGGGCTTGGCTCTGAGGAGGGGTGAGGTCATCAGCCTCCTGCCTTTGGAAGGGGCAGATGGCAGTCGGGGACCTCTGGAGAGGGAAGTCACGCTCAGGGAAGAGCTGGCCCTGGACTCATCTAGGTGTGAGTGCGAATCACAGCTTCCTCAGTCATCGGCTGTGTGACGTTGAACAAATTACTCAACCTCTCTGAGCCCGTTTCCTCAAGCACAAAGTGGAGCTGAGTTTCCTCTTGAAACTCGAGACTCAAAGGTGAGACCAACCGATGTCACGGGGCCAGCGTCAGAGCCCCATCTTCCTGCTTCTGAGAAGGCCCTAGAACCCACCTTTGGGAGGTCAGAGACACAGAGACTGTGTCCAGTGGCAGCGAGGCCAGCAGCGCCCTCCTCCCTTCCCTGCCTGACCCCTCTCCTGCCTCCCCAGGCTCCTCCAGTGCCTTGAGGAGCAGAAGGAGCTGGCTGGGACCAGACAGGGCATCTCCAGCTCCTCACACAACAGGGGCTCATGTGGCTGCTCCTTGACAGCTGTGTATTGAATTAGAGAAATTATTTAGGGCCCTGTGTCCCCCACCCTCTCCCCAGAGGGACGGCTGGCCCCAGCATGCTGAGCATGGCCCCATTGAGCCTTCAAGCAGTGGCCTTCCCTGAAGCTGGACCTAGGGACACCAATGTGCCTCCTTCCAGACTGTGAGCACCCAGCACTTCATGGGACCCCTGGGTTCCACTTTCACACCCATGGGTGTCTCCACCCTCAGAGACAGCTAAGAGTTGGCCCTGGAAGGATTCTGGTGCAGCAGCCATGAAGTCTGAGCCAATGGGCTCTGCATGTATCCCAGATTCTGGGGGCTGGGGGCGTCCTCCCCAGCCTGGGGGGCTGGACCATCTGGAGTCCCTGCCCACTGACAGGTAGGAGGCCTCCTCAGTGCTATTGCAGCACCTCCCTGTCCCCTAGGTGCTGACTGCAGTGTCAAGCAGGGGTTCCAGCCACCACAGAGGGGGCTCCTTGAGGTACTGGCCAATGGAGATGGGCCGAGTGTGTGATGTTGCCCATGTGGGGCTCAGGGTCTGGTCTTGTGTCTCTCTCACACCTGCGCTTTAAACACCCAGTGCCTCAGGGCAGCCTCCCTTACATAACTCTCCTTAAGCTAAAAACAGCTGGGCCCGCCCTGCGTGGGGATGGCAGAGCCCAGAGGAGGCAGGGGAGAGAAGAAGCCTGAGATGTTTTCTGAGTGTGGCAGCAGGAGGTGGGGCCTGGGACCGCCAGCCTCCCCATGAGGAAGGTAGGCCAGGGCCAGCGAAGCTCACTTGCAGATGGAGGAGGTAGCAGGCTGCTTCCCCCAGGCTGGCTGGCCTGGTGGTGGCCTGAGTGGCGATGGGCACTTGTTTCTGCCCCTGGGCCTGGGCCAGCCCTGCAGTGACTGCTCATATCTTGTCTGAGGTGCCCTGGGTAGGCCAGATGTGGTGGTGATCATGGCCCCCTGCCTGCCCTCTGCCAGTGGCCATGGCTGGACCCATTGGAGCTTGGAGTCCACTGTCAATCGTCATGTGGTTAGTAACCACATTGACCGGTGGTGTATACTGAGAGGTAGTCAGGGTTGTGGTCAAGGGTGAGACTTTGGGGTTTGAACCCCAGATCTACCTAGCGACAGCCTCTCTGGATTGGTCCCAGCTGATGACCAAGGCCTGTCTCAGAGTCAGTGCAGCATCTGCCCTGGCACAGCCCTGTGGGGGCACACCCCAGCCCCCACTCACTAGGAAGGGTGGTGAGGAGCGTGCTGGCCTGCCGACTGCACAGCCCTCCCTTATCCAGACCCCCACCCGTAAGCCATCCTCACCTGCTCCAAAGTGTTGCCCCAGTGCTGCCCCAGAGACAGGGACCTCCCTGGCCAGGCCACCTTCCTGCTCTGCCTCCCCCTCCCCCAGGGCCTGGGAGGGGACCGTGAGAGCAGAAAGTGAGCCTCAGTGCAGCGTCCACTGCTGCATAATGACCCTATTCATGAGCTGGGCGGAAAATTCAGTCGGGAAACAGTGCTACTCTTTTATGAGGACAGCTCTCCCCCTGGGCAGGGGCTGGGCAGGATTCCTACGCCGGACCCCACCTGGCACAGGTTCCAGTGGGGCTCCTGGCTGCACAATCACTGCGGTCACAGAAGGTCACCCAGGATTCTATTCTCAGGGACCCGGGTGGTTCGGTCACCGGGGACGCGGACTGCCTCGAGCGCTTCCCTGTTAAGTTGGCACAAGAACTGGGTCCTCCGGGCGGGACTGGGCCGATCCTTTGGAAGGGGGCAGTGGGAGGGTCGAGGTACCAGGGAACTTGGGCGGGGCTCATCCCGGCATCTCGGGGGTGACCCTCTAACTGAGCCTGTTTTCCGGCGGAAGGCAGGGGATCATGAGAAGGGGAACGTGCAGGGTGCCCCGGACCCCTGCGGCCGCTGACAGCAATGTGGCCGAGAGACCAACAGGAGGGCCAGCCGTGGTTGATTGGATCAGACCTGCTCTGAGCTCGTTCTCCGTCCCTCGGAGCTGCTACCAGTGCGCATGCGCCGACTGCTTTTGCCTCCCGGGACTAAAGGCGACAGCGAGATGTAGGCTACCTCCGCCGGGCCGTCTAGAGCGGCCGCCTCAGCTAGCCGCGCCCCGGAACTGGAAGTGGGGCTTGCCCCGCCCCGTGGGCGGCCATCTTGGAAGCTGAGGCGGCAGCAAAAGCGGCGGCGGCGGCGGTAGCGGTAGCGGCTGCGGTCGGGTGGGCTCGCTCCCGGCGCGGTGCAGCTCTGCGGCGCGGGCCCCACTCTCCGCTCCCTGCTCCGGCCTCGACCACGGCGAGCCTGAGCGCGGCGGCGGCCCACGCGCGGCGACGGGGAGAGGTGAGCGCGCGCCGCGGGCCTCCACCGGGGCCTCTTCCGCGCGTCCGCCCCCCCGGAGCCGGCCGGAGCGGGGAGCGTGGGGCCTCCGCACGGTTCGTCCTCCCCGCGTCCGCGCTCGCGGAGCCCGGCCCGGAGCTTCTGTGCGCGGAACCCGAGGTCGGTTACAGCGGGGCGCCCGGGGCTCCGGGCCGGGTCGTCCTCCCTCCGGCCAACTTGGGGATTCGGGTGGCCACACGGCTGACGTCCAATGGAAAGGCTCCCGTTAGTGGCACACTTGCGGGCGCCGCCAGGACGAGCCGGCGTAGAGCTTGGTTTGTAAACGTATCTTGGGAATCGGTGTCGGGGTGGGTTGACTGCCGTTGAGCCCGCCGCCGCTGCCGCTTCATCTCGATCGGTTAGGACTCCGTACCGCCTCTTAAGTCCGCCGAGCAATGAACGTCTATGGTGGAAACAGAAAGTTCGGGCGGTCAGACTGGGAAGCTCCATGCTGGGTGGCTGGAGAGGGCCCTGGGCCGCCTTCTCACCTGTGCCTGCCTGCTCTCCCCGTCTGCCAGCTACCTGTCCCGGTCCACCCCTGGCCCTGTAAGCTTCTAGCCCCTTCCCAGTTAACACCACTTAGCTGGTCTGTGTTTAGTTCACATCCATTCTCAAACTCACGCCGGGCCCGGCCCGGAAATGCGTTGAGAGGTCCCGGGGCAGCCCCCGGGGAGTTAGTGAGGGCCTGAGAGTTTTCTGGGCAGTGATCAGGGCTCTGTTCTCTCCAGGTGAGGGACCCACGGTGTAACTTTAGGGCCTTGCTTACTTGAAAAGCCCAGCCTCTCTGCAGGTACAGTTGGATGCCAGTGCCTAGAACTGGTTCTCTGTCATCTGCTACACATTAGCCGAGCCGGTCTCTGCAGGTGCGGGAGGGACAGGTACGGTGGCCTCCATCAGCAGCGGGCCTCCATCCAGCCTGTGAAGCAATCCCACTGGTGATGGGAGAGACTTCCGTGCGAGTCTTGGGCACGGGGGTGTCACATGCACTCTGGTCGGTCAGACCAAGGTCTCTGGGCGGAGAGAAAGGAGCCAGAGTCGCTGGGCGGGCAGTGCTGGGTGAGGGGCAAGTCTGTGTCCACGTGGTACTGAAGGGACTCTTGCGGGATGTTGGTTCAGGCTACTGGCCTTCAAGCTGTCTGCACTGAAGTATTGTATGTGGACTGTGCTTCTTGTTTTATTTTTGAATGTCTCCCGTAACACTTGTGCTCTGTCTGTGGGGACTTGGCCTAAAGGGGCCTTGAGATGAACTTCCGGGTCTGTGGAAGCACCCGATATGCACCCTGTGTGCCCGGGGATGAGGGAGAAACTGGCTCACCTGTCACCTGGAGGGGCCTGAGGGCACTGCTCTGAGCGAGGCCAAGGGAACCCTTTCCTTTAATAAACGGAGCAGTTGAATTGTAAGTAGGCTTCTAAAGATTATGACTTCGAAAGCAAGAGGGAGAGGAAAGTTCATTTGTGAGGATCCAGGCAGGATCTATTTTATTTGTTTTGTGTGGCTGTGCTCTAACCTTCATGAAGCTGAGTTCAAGCACAGTGTGTTTGAATTATCCAGTGAATTGGTTTGTGTGTGGCAGAATGTCAGACTTAGGGTGAACAGTTAAAGGAAACAAGTCCTGGATGGTGGTCTTGCTTTTGATTTGTCATGGTTTTTGTTACTAGATGTTGCCCATGGCGAACCACCTGGCCCTCTTGCTGTCTCTGGCTGGAACTTGGGGGTAGTGCTGGGGGAGCGCTCCCCTATAAGGCTAGACCCTAACCACCTGCAGTGGGCAACCCAGCCAGCAGTGTCTGCTGGGGCCTGGTGGCACCTGTGCAGTATGCAACTGGGTGGCAGGCCAGCAAAGGGCAGAATGTGGAGGCACTTGACCAGGGGAGTCGGGCATTGGACTGGGCAGGGCCTTGGCGAGGTATCCACTGGTAGAGGCTGGGCTGGGGTGTGCCCACGTGGTTGGGGTGAGGCAGGGTTGGCTCAGGCTGTGGGAGTGTCGGGGGCTGTAGGAGTCCGAATTGGGGGATAGAGGGTGGCCTGGGGCTGAGGACTTGGCAGGTGGCAGAGGTGTTGACATTTATTTGCTCAGTTCTGAGTGAGTCCTGAAGGTTGTGATCTGAACTGTGTGATGAGAAGGGTCAGTTGACTTCAGTGAACAGGGTGGACTGAAATGGGGGGAGATTGGAAGCCAGAGGCTGGTCGGACGTCTCGTGATAACTGATGGGCAGCGTAGTGGGCCCTGCATCGGGGGTGTGGTGGGATGGAGAGAGTTGGGGTATATGGGTATCTGAGGTCTAGGGACCCCAGAGCAGGAAGCAGGGCTGGGCATGTGGAGGGACCACTGCGGCGCCCTGGGGCTACGGTGAGACAGCAGGCCCTGGTTGTCATCTGAAGGGGTGGGTGCTCTGAGGTGGATCCCGTGGGCACTGGGCAGGAGTCTATAGCCTCTAATGAGGCACTGTGAGCAGAGACTGATGGGAGGAAAGGTGCAAGTGAGGTGCGGGGGGTCCGGCCTGGTGCGGGGGGCAGTGCAAAGTGGGTACTGGCTGGGAGGTCTGCATGGAGGTTTGGCTGCTGATGTCCTGCTGTGGTGGGACAGGCTGGAAACACGGGTTGGGCAGAGTGATTCCTCACTTGCTGCCCTGTCTAGTCAGCCTCCCCTCTCTTCTTTTCATCCTGTGCTGCACACCTTGTGTGTCCTCCATCTCCATCGCGTTTTACACCAGTGGCTTTCCTGCTTTATTTTTAGCAGTAGAACTTTTTTGCTTATGCACCTAATTTCCATCTCTGAGATGTTCTAGTTTGTTAAGTAGATGGAGCTGGAGCTGTTCTGGTGCCCCTGAGAGTGGGGAGCCCGTCTTCTACTTCCCTGTCCCGCCTTCCTGTCTCTGGAGCAGAGCTGAGATGTCCCAGGTCCCCTGACCCAGGCCAGATCTCTTCCCTGAATGATGGCTGCTGCCTCCCTCCGATCCCAGCCTTCGGTACTGTCCTGTGCCGTCCTGTCCCTCCTGTGCCATCTTGTCTGTCCCAGTCATCCTCTGTTGGGACTCCAGAGTGCCCTCTCTAACGGAAGATCTGATTTGCCTTAAGACTTGGGCCTAAAAACTTTGTGGGGTGCCGCCTGACGGCCTGGCCTCGAGTCCCTGGTCGGCCTCGTCAGCTGCCATTCACAGTGCTTTGGCTCCTGCGGTGGCCCGGTGCTGTGCCCTGGTCACAGCACACTTCCTTACCTATGCCTGTCCAGCTGCTCCTGCTTCCTCTTCTGTCCTGCACGTGTGTCTGGGTCTCTCCGGGGTCCCTTCTCTCTCCAATCCTAGAAAGAGGCTCTTCCTCTATTCCCTTGTTCCTCCCACCCCACTGTGGCCAGTGGTAAATGTCCTGGGAAACATTTAACAAGGAGCTCTGGGAGGGACATGGCACCACCCTGCGTAGCGCTGGGGGAGACACGCACGTGGCAGGTGGCTGGGGCTGGCTTTAGCTCGCCTCCACTCATGACCGTCGAATTCAAGGGCTTTCTCCCTCTCAAGGTTCTTCAAGGACGCAGGTGAGTTTGCAGGGTCTCTCTTAACCTTTGTATCTGACGAAAGTCACATTGGGGAAGGACCTGCCGGGACATGTGGGGAGGAGACTCTGCAAGGCTCCTGGGTGTCTGAGAGGGCGGGCAAGTTGGAGCGGCCCAGGGGCCTTGATTCTGGGTGGCAGAGGTGTGGGCAGTGGGGGCTGCCTTGCTCTGTCCTGTGTCAGTGTAGACTTGTCTCCGCAGATGAGCAGCAACAGCGGTAAGAGAGCACCGACGACAGCGACCCAGCGCCTGAAACAGGACTATCTCCGGATTAAGAAAGACCCCGTGCCTTACATCTGTGCCGAGCCTCTCCCTTCCAACATCCTTGAGTGGTAAGGCTCTGCCGCCTCCTTCCCTGCCCCACTTGCCACCTGGCTTCTCCCTGACGGGCTCAGGGCCGGAGGGGCCCTCTCAACTTGGGAAGGGGGTTCCTGTACCCTCATCAGGCGTGAGTGGACCATGAGGCCTGCAGATGCTCTCTGGTTGTCTTCACAATAGACCGCAACCAAGGATGTGGCAGGCTGTCTTTGAGCTCTGCACGCTGGAGCCAGAGAGAGGGTCCATCCTAGGGGTGACTTTGGGGCCTGCAGACTCAACGCCTGTTGGAGAAGCTCCTTGTCTTGACTCTCCTTCTCTGCTCTTTGCTTCTTGATGCTGTGAGCTGGCCTGTCCTACGTTGGCAAGTTTGTGATGGGGGATGGGTCCTGAACCCCGCTCTGTGCCTGTGAACGTGCGTTTCATGGAACTTGCCACGCCACAGAGGCGCTGCCCTTATCAGGTGTGCTGGTGATTTTGTGAGAAACAGTGTAGGGCTGAAACATCAAGGAGCATTTTTTCTGTTTGGAGGGTATTTAATATTTTAAGTTTTGATCTTAAATACTGTAAAAAAATTTTTAGACCTAGAAGAAACAGATCTGAGTTAATAAAAAGTCTTTTCCAGGTTGGACAGGTGTTCAAGGATTTTGGATCCACATTCCTTGGCTTGCAGAGAAGGGTCAGTGCTGGCAGGTGGGCAGAGGGTCTCAAGGAGTCCAGCCTTGGTGTGTGTGGGAGACATCAATGTCACAGCAGAACTCGCCCCCCCAGGATGTAGCTAACAGATGGACGATGGGCTCTGTGGCAGTCTAGGGGATATCCTCGTCGTGTGGGGAACCCTCCTGAGTGGGGGTCAAGTCCCAGGTTCTCCTGTTCACTAGGAAGATCCACTGCAGAGGGAGAGGTGCGAGGCAGAGTCCATTGGAGACCAGACACAGGCTTCCCTTCGTTGCCATGAGCTGTGACAAACTGTATGCTGTATACTGGCGGGTCGTCCTCAGGGAAGCCCCTTTGGGACTGAGCACCAGAGATTTCAGGGGGAGTGGGTCACAGGAACCTCTGCCTGGAGCCCCCCAGTATTCCATACTTCCAGGACAGCAGGCTTCCTTTCAGCGCTGACCACATTTTTGCCCAAACGGTTGAAGTGCCGGTAAGGTGATGAGACCCCCTGGCATTCAGTTCCAGACACTGGCTGAGGATGGCCATGTTGGGCCTGCTGTGTGTGCTCTTCCCAGCCGGGGTGTCTGTCCCTACCACTGGAGAAGAGAGCACTCTTCTGGAGAGGTCTGCACTCTAGGCCTTCCTCACTCTGCTGCCCTGGGTGTGTCAGGCACTCTTAGAGCACTGCTTGCCTGGCTCTTCCTGTTGTCCTCAGATTGGACACAGGAATTGGGAACAGTTTCAAATTAAGGCCACATTCCCCAATTTAAGGCCTCCTTTCCCAGTGTGTTCTTGGTCTGCTGACATAAGATGACAGTAATTTTTGAATCTGACCTATCAGCCTGTAGAGAGCAGGGGTTGTCAAAGCGTCCTGGTGGGAAGTAGTGTTTGGAGAGGTGGTTACTCAATGTGTGCGCAGTTGTGTCTGGTCTTGTGTTTCTGGTTAGTTCTGTATTATTCTTTGTGCTTTTCTGTTTTCTTTGAAAATTCATAAGTTCAGGACTTCCCTGATGGTCCAGTGGTTAGGACTCAGCTGTCACTGCCAAGGGCCTGGATTCCGTCCCTGGTCAGGGAACTAAGATCCCATCAACCACATAGAGAAGCCAAAAAAAAAAAAAAAAAAATCGAGCAGTTCCAATGCTTCTTGCCATAGAGATGAAGTATTGTTTATTTGTGTGGAGAGCAGAGTCCATAGGGCTGTGGTCCCTCTGTGTGAGGCCTTTGGTGACCATCACTAACTGTCCCTGTCCCTCCTGCTGGAAGATAGCTGCTCTCGAGGTCATGTCCGAGTCTTCCAGGGTGGCAGGGCCAGGGGCACAGTCTCTCCATGTCTCCAGCTATTCCTGGTGAGCTACTGCATGATATTTGGGCACACTGAGAAACATCAGATTTCAAGTACATCTCAACTATAAATTGTGAATTTTGGGGGGTTTTTTTTGTTTGTTTTTTGCCCCCACACTGCATGGCATGTGGGATCTTAAGTTCCCTAACCAGGGATTGAAACCTGCACCCCCTGCATTGGAAGTGCCAAATCTTAATCTCTGGACCTCCAGGGAAGTCCTGTGAAGTGAATTTTTAAATTGTCAGTTGATGTTAATGGTCAGAGAGGGTTAGCTTTTTGTATACTGTGTTGAGGATTCAGAGGCACTTTGTAGAAAATTTGGAGGGCATAGCCTCTCTGATCCTGTTGGAGAGGCAGGGAGCTATGTAGCTGGTTGAGTTTAGTCACCTGCTGAATGTCTGTGAGTGTATTAGTTTCAGGTGGGCCCTAAAAACCCCAACCTTGGAGTGATGCCATCCCCAAAGCCAACTCATTTTCTCTCCTCCCTCAGGCACTATGTGGTCCGAGGCCCTGAGATGACTCCCTATGAAGGTAAGTCTTTGCTCTGAGTTAGATGAACAAGAGGCAGCGTCTGTGTTCCAAAGAGACCTTACCCGAGAAACTCCTGTTTGTCAGTAATGCTCTTTCTGGTTTGGATGTGCAGGAAGTAGACTGCACACATATGGAGCTTGTTCTGGTTTCCTCCAAATCCTAGAGGTGTTTGCTCACAGTTTGGTTTTGCTGATGTGTCTCCATCTTCAGCTTCAATCCCTGGGTTGGGAAGATCCCCTGGAGAAGGGAATGGCTACCCATTCCAGTATTCTGGCCTGGAGAATTCCATGGACTGTATGGTCCATGGGGTCGCAAAGAGTCAGACACGACTGAGCGACTTTCACTTCACTTCACCTCTTTTTCTTCAGGGACTGCTCAAGTATCAAGTTTGCTCAGCCTCCTACCTCAGTGGAGTCAGAGCTGGGAGAGCAGACAGGGAAGAGGAAGACCAGCGTGTGCATTGTTGAGGGAAAGGAAGTCATTTCCCGAGTGCTTGCTCTGTGCGGTGTCCTCTGAGCTCCAGAACGGCACATTGTGTTGGTGGGGCATAAAACGTGGGGGCCCGCAGGACTTGGCAAGGTTGGATGCTGCCACCCAGTGGCCTCCGGTATTTGTGAATAGGCCTTGGAGCTGTCAGTCAGCGAGTCTCCAGAGCTCAAGTTGAGTCCTAGAGCCAGCCTCCCGGTGAAGCTGGAGCCCAGGGGAGAGCTGTGGCCAGACAGGCTGCTCTCTAGGCCTGGGTCCTGACTTCTGGTGGCTGGAGCAGCCCGCTTGCTTCTTCCTGCCACGGGGTTCTGTATGTGTTTTCCCTAGAGGACTTGTGCTGCTGGGAGGAAGGGTGGGGTGACCCCCAAGCCACTCACAAGCCTTGTGGGTAGGCTGGCAGAAACGTCACTAACCTCATGGGACTCTGCTGGCTCAGGAATCCCCTGTCCTGAGGAAACAGTGCAGAAGGCATGTTGTTTTTACCACAGGGTATCAGGCTTGGTGATGGCTTTGTGTGGGGTTCCAGACCACAGGGCAGAAGATGGGCTGCAGGACAGCCTGTGTGGATCGTACTTATTAAATACATGCTGTGTTTTTAACAAACTTAAAGAGACATTAAGAATGAGCAGTGTTCTTTCGCAAGTAGGGTTATGCCTGGTTTTAAAGGTTTTTTATTCTTTGTGGATTTAGTGTTTTCCACATAAGAAGGGTGTGGGGCTTGACTGCAGGAACCTCCCTATCCCCCAGCCACTCTGACTGACGATAAAAGTCTCTTCTTCCCCAGCCCAGCCCCGTCACTCTGCTTTCCTGGGTCTGGTCTGCTCTCCTGTGTGTCCTGCTGTTCCTGGTCCTTGGGCTGGGACAGTCCACTTCCTCCTTGGAAGGGTTCCTTCAGAGACAAGGGCTTTTTCTGCTGCCCACTTTGCCACTACCCTCCCCCTTCCCCTTAGCACTTGTCGTGTCCCTCCTGGTGCCTGTCCCCCTCCTCAGCTCAGGGCCCTGCTGTCCACAGTGCCATCCTCCAATG
The DNA here is from genome assembly GCF_963930625.1 of Muntiacus reevesi. Taxonomy (NCBI): domain Eukaryota; kingdom Metazoa; phylum Chordata; class Mammalia; order Artiodactyla; family Cervidae; genus Muntiacus; species Muntiacus reevesi. The sequence continues at coordinate 97,219,980 of NC_089253.1, forward strand.
ACTGTGCTCCATCAGGGTCTCCAAGGGACCCTCAGCTGCCGCACGTGATGGACGGCTCTCGGGCCTCAGTGTCTGGGCCTGTGTGGATTCTGAAGTGTAGACTCTGCCTCCCTCCTCGTTTGCTCCTCTGACTTTTGAGTGTTCTGACCCTTCCCTCCCAGTCTCCTTAGCCCCTCTCCCATGTCCACATCTGACTGGTCCCATGTCAGCTGCCCGCTGACCCCGTCTTTGCTCTGAGCTCTGTCAGTGCTGCTCCAGACCTGCAAGGCTCACAGTTCAAGTGGGCTTCCTGACACACAAGTGTTGATTTGTGTTTAGAGGTTTTATTCCTTTAAATCCCTAGGAGAGTGTTCTGTAGACGCACACAGGCTTATTCTAAAAATTGGTTCTAAAACTTACATGGAAAGGTGGGGGACTCAGAGAAGCTAAAATGGTTTTTTTAAATCATAAAGTGGAAGTAGTCACTGTGCCTGGTTCTGAGACTCGTGGTGGTATCATGTTGACTGGATGGTGTGCTGGCCCTGGAGGGAGGTGCGGGTTCAGCTCCCCGACAGTGGGTCAGGGGCAGCACTGCTGTGGCCCCTGGTGTGCCTCTCCTAGGCCTCTCTCCTCTGGAGCCAGGCACTGTCAGTGGTGTCTGTCCTAGGGCTTGGCCAGGACCCTTAGAATGAAGCCAGAGGAGAGACGCCTCCCTCCCGCTGCCCCCACCCCCACCTCCGGCCCCGGCCTCTCATACCCTCAGATGTACCACCTCCCAGGCCTGCGATAGATGCTCTGTGGTGGGCATCTGGGTGCTGGGAGAATTGCAGGCCCTGCTCGTGGCTCTGCCCCAGCCCCTCAGTGTGTGTAACTGCGTGCGGAGGCCTTCTTGCTGGGGACCAGCGGCTGCAGGTGCTGCTGAATGGCCTCTCTGGATTGGCCAGGCAGGTTGGGAGGGGCGCCCAGGCGCCCACTTAGTGGTCTCCACTAATGTGCGTGGGTGCTCCTGCTCCTCTGAGCTGAATGCCTGTTTCCATCTGCGCTTTTTCCAGTTTGGCTTTTCTCAGTGCTCGTGGTGCGGGTGTGCTCCAGCGTTGTCTCTAGAGTTAATCCCTCGCTGGCTGGCCTGTCTACATGCAAACCTGGCCTCAGGTGGCACTTGCTCATCACCCCTCCACCACCATCACTCTTCTGCCTCCATCACTCCTTCAACATGGGAGAGTGCCCCAGGCAGTCAGAGAGTTGGGCAGAGACCTGTGGGGCTGGGGGCCAGCAAGGAGCCCCAGTGGGAAGATGGCAGCTCCCTCAAGCCTTATTGTGCATGCACACACTTGCACAGACAGGTGCATGTCGCTGAAAGTCCTGTCAAGTGACGTTCTTCTGCCTTGCCCTTGGGTGGGCCCGAGGCTCTCCAGGGGAGGGAGCAGCTCACAGGGCTTAGGGAAGGGGAGGGGTCAGCGTTTTGTTGTTTACTCATTTTGTGGTGGGGGGGGGAATGATGGCTTTTCACCTGTTGCTGGGTGTGGTTTGGTGGAGAATGGGAGACGAGGTGCAGGAATGAGGGGACCAGAATATGGGGTAGGGCCAGTGAGGAGCCTGTGCAGATTCTCTCGTAATGTTCTGCTCTCGGGAAGAGAGGTGTGCAATGGGGGAAGAGGGGCTTGCGGTCGGCTTGGGGTGAGGTGGGTGGTAAGGCCTCTCTGGGTCGGTAGTCGTGAGCCGCATTGAGATGGCCAGCACGACATGTGTGTTCCAGGGCCTGTGGGCAGGAGACTGAGGACTGTGAGGGCTGCCTCTGCTGTGGCAATGACAGGGCTGCTTCTCTCTTCTGTTGCAGGTGGCTATTATCACGGAAAACTAATTTTTCCCAGAGAATTTCCTTTTAAACCTCCTAGTATTTATATGATAACTCCCAATGGAAGATTTAAGTGCAATACAAGGTAAGACGTCCCTGTGCATTTGGATGCTGGACTGGGGTCCTGAGGAACCTGTGCCCTGTTGACTGGGTCCCTTTTTCAGGCTGTGTCTTTCTATCACGGATTTCCACCCAGACACATGGAACCCGGCCTGGTCCGTCTCCACCATCCTGACGGGGCTCCTGAGCTTTATGGTGGAGAAGGGCCCCACCCTGGGCAGCATCGAGACATCGGACTTCACGGTGAGCTTGGCGGGGGGGTAAGGGAGGACGCTTGGTCTCCTCAGCCCAGTTAGAACAGGGACTCCTCCGTTATTAGTTGGCATCAAGTCTAAGATCAGTTGATGATACAGAAAGGTAAAAATGACCTTGGGAGACTCCATGTCAGTCTCTCTTGAGGAGCACGCTGTGGACTGCTTTCCACAACATGAAGACACTAGTCGCTCAGCTGTCCCTTAGTCTGCTTCTGGAACATGAAGGAACTGAAATTAGCCATCAGGCTGACATTTTCCTTCTTTTTCTTCCTAGAAAAGACAACTGGCTGCACAAAGTTTAGTGTTTAATTTAAAAGACAAAGTGTTTTGTGAATTATTTCCTGAAGTTGTGGAGGTAAGAAAGTGAGTTTGCCATTGGGTTTGCTTTCCCAAGTCAGGAACACTTTGATTCTATTTTTTCCAAGAGAATGTATTCCTGTGTGTTCTTGTGCTACAAACATGGAGAGGGGACCTGAGGTGCAAGCAGGCAGGTGCTGCAGACCTGCCCCTCTCCTTGGGGCACCTTGGGGCTGAAGGGTGAGTCGGAGATAGGGGCAGGTCAGGGAAAGGGTGGTGGGCCTGCTGAGGTCACAGGTGGCCAAGAGTGAGGGGCGGGCGTACTCCCTGGTCTTGGTGCCAGAGCAGAGAATGTGACTGTGAGCAGGGGAGGCTGGGCTGCATGGACGCTGGGGCCCTGGTGGGTCAGAGCAGCTCGGACCTGGCTCAGTCCCAGTTCCTGAGGCACAGGCATGGTGATTCTGGCTGTTCCCATAGGCCCTTGAGTCTGTTAGGATTAGCAGCAGCTCAGCCTTCTAGGGCAGTTGTCAGGATGAAATGGGTGCAGCTGGAGACCACTGACCCTGTGGGGTCTCCGTTGTATACCACAGTCTGGTCCTAGGCACTGAAGGAACTGGCTTGTTTAAACCAACCCTTGTTTCTTGCTGTTTTTCTCTTAGGAAATTAAGCAAAAACAGAAAGCACAAGACGAACTCAGTAGCAGACCCCAGGCCCTCCCCTTACCGGACGTGGTTCCAGACGGGGAGACACACCACGGCCAGCACGGGCTCCCGCTCCTCAATGGGCACGCGCCGGGGGCCGGGCCGCACCTGGCGGGGCTCCAGCAGGCCAACCGGCACCATGGACTCCTGGGCGGGGCCCTGGCGAACTTGTTTGTTATAGTTGGGTTTGCAGCCTTCGCCTACACGGTCAAGTACGTGCTGAGGAGCATAGCGCAGGAGTGAGCCGCCACCATGACCAGCAGAGGGGTCGGACATGCAGGACGCTGGGCCCGAGCTCGACGCGGGCTAGCTGGACGTGCCGCTGAGCACGGGGCGGGCCTGGCTGACTCCTGGGGTTAGCTTTTTAAAAACCTTTAAAAGGAAAACAAGAACCAAAGCGTGTAGTTTGGATTTGGAGGAAACGTGAGATCCCCAGCCCCCATGCTCGCCATGGCATCCAACAGGGGCTGTGGGGCTCCATATCCACGAGGAGGCCTCACGCTTTGGTTTTATAGCTTATCTCCCGTATTGTCTTTTGGACCTGTTTTAGTAACCTGTTTTTCATTTTATTAGATTTGGTCACTTAAAAATATAAAACTCGATGCCTATCCAACACTCTGCGTGCGTTCTTAGTGCAGAACTCTGACCCGGGAGGCAGGGCTGGGGCCTGGCAGGTGACCAAGGGTGGGTCAGGGGGTGTGGCCTCTCTCTGGCCTTAGTGTTTAAGACATGCTTGTGTTCACTAGAAATGAGCAGGTTTCTCTTGGGGAAGCACACGGGCTGTTGTGCTGAAGTTGAAAATCTGCTTTCTCACTGAGGCTGAGCTGTGTGTGTTGCCCAGCTGGTCACACTGCCCTCTTCCCTTCACACCTGCAGCTTTCCACGTGCTGCGCTGGTGGCAGGAGGAGACCCTCAGCCCGTCCCTGGGTCCCACCTGCTCCACAGGCTCTGCATTTGTGGTCCAGAACTTTGTTTGCCCTGGAGACAGGCTCCCAAGTTCCTTTCACAGCAGATCCGTGTCTGGTGCCTAGAGGCTGGCTGCCTGGGAAAGAGGGATGGATGGCTGGGTTCAGGGGCAAGGCTGGTGAGCACCCTCTCAGACTTAGGATCTATGACTCCCTAAATCACCAACATCTTCCTCCTCTATGTCTCTGCTTAATGATGTCACCTGCAAAGTTAGTGTTTGGAAGATGCTGTGCCTGGGGGCAGCAGGTGGTGACTTCACTGCGTGCAGCTGGCCACTGATGCATCTTCGGTGTTCTTTGTTTTTTGATCAACTTAAAATTGTTCTTTGATTTACCACTTCTGTGTATTTGACCCACTCCTGTGAAAAAAAATCATTTTGTCTTTGTTCCTAAATTCTGTGCTCTTGGTGTCTGTGAACCACAAATCCATCTCCACCCAGTGCTGAGGTGGCCTGTGGGGCCAGAGCTGCTGTGTGTGCTGAGGAGCTGGGCGTCCTGTGACCAACAGTGGACCTGTTGCCTATGCTTGCTGCAGGGCCCAGCCGGTGGTGTGTGTGGCTCTGCTGGGCCTCCCTCCATCCACTGCCAGCCCGAGGGCATCTCTGTGGAGGTCTTTACCCCTTCCAGGTGTCCCTCCTGAAGGACTCAGGAGGCACAACATTGAGCAGATGCATTTTTCCCGTGTGTGAAATCTTAACTTTCAAAAACTCTCAGCCGGCGGTGGGAGCAGGTCCATGCTGTACAGAGACTCCCCGGTGCCCATGGCGGCTTGCTGTCTGATGTGACCCCAAATAAACGATGACTTTGTCCTCTCGTTGGTTTGAGAGGCTGGGACACTTCCCTTGGGCAGTCTGATGGGGGCTGTAATGGGGACTCCCAAGGTCCTGTCCTCCCATGTGGAGTTGGGGTGTTCACTGTTGGGTCAAGGTCAGCTGACGTGAGCCTCTTCCAGGGGGCAGTTGGTGGCTATGGCCAGGAGGCGTGGACAACTCAAGAGCAGGCTCCCTCTGGTTCTGACCTCAGTCAGTCGGGGGGCTGGGGCCCGTGGGGACTGCTGGAGGCTGGCACAGCTGGTGTGTCCACATGTTCTGGGCCAGCAGGACGCAGGTGCTCAGCCTGGAGGGGAGGAGTCTGTCTGGCAGTCCCTTCCTGCTGGGCGTTGGCCAGGGTCATGTGGAGGCTTTAACTGGGCAGGTGCAGAGGGGTTTCTGTGGTGTGACCTCCTTGAGACCGGGCTCACCAGCTGGACACTTGAGAGAGCTGAGGCTCTAATGGCGAGCTCAGGATTCACTGAGACTGGCTGCTGTTGTCCTGGGAGGTGACCACATCTACCTGAATAAGGAGTGGAACAGGTGTCCTTGGGCGGACACTCCTCACATTGTCACCACCCAGCTTGTCTCTGAGGTGTTTCTGCCTGAAGCTGCCAACCCTGCACATGGCCCAGGGCTGGCTGTCTCCTGCCCACATTGTTCGTGCTGGACTTCTGCCAGTGCGGGGCGGGTGGTGGTCTGGAGCGGTCTTCCGTGCTGCCCCTGGGACAGGGAACCCCACCTTTTTCACATCTGAGTTGCAAGCAGCAGGTCAGCCACAGCTCTGACCACCCTTAGCCCCAGGTAGCACTAGCCGAGGGGCAGCTGGTGAAGGGGGATGGTCCTCTCTTAGGTGTTGGGCCCCCACCAGGGCCTGTCAACACACTTGGCCACAGCTTCATGCTGCCTGCAGCTTGTAGGAAGGTAAGGAAAGGCCCCAGCTCTTCCTGGGGACCTATCCACTGTCACTTGCTGTCCATTGCCCAGAGTGGATCATCTGGCAGGGCATGACCACTGGGGGCTCAGCTTTCCGCTGACCTCCTGTGGGGGGACAGGCCTGGGGACTGGAGGGCCCAAGGGGCACAGCTGGGTGAAGACAACCCCTCAGTGAGAGTTGGGACTGCACCACAAGAAGAGGAGGGGCAGCTGTGTGCCATGCCTTTGATTAGAGGTTAACTGACCTCTTCCCTGCTAGCCCCACTGGCCCCTGGTGGAGGAACCCCCAGGGTTACCTAGGCTGGGACCAGCTGGGAGCCCTCACAGGAGCAGGGTCATGGCCTGGGGCAGCAGGGCCAGAGGGACAGGCTGTGAGGTCATAGGAAGAGGCTATGAACCCCGACAGAGTGTGTCCCCGCCTGGGGTCGCTGGGCCCCACCCTGAAGGGACTGGGGTGGGGAGTGCACAACCTCTCCCCTTGGGCAGCAGCTGTGTGGGAGGAGGGTGGTCTGTTGGTGGGGTTCCGCCCCCATCCACGCCCCCTGGCAGGCCCCCGAAGCCTGGGAGGCTGAGGTTCTTCCCTTGTGAGCCCGCCCCCTTGGAGCCCGCCAGCCTTGGGGAGGAGGGGAGCGCGGGCGGTGAGGGCACTGCTCACAAGGGAGTCTGCAGGATCGGGGGTGCGTCCCTCACTAGCCCAGCTCATCCTGTGCAGACATGCACCAGTGGCGGTCAGGCGTCCCTCGGGGCTGCGCCCCCACGCCCAGACTCTGAGTGTCTCTGGTTGCCTGGACTCAACAGCATTGAGCCGCTGCGGGCTCTGGATCCGGCAGCTAGCAGCCAACATGCGCTGGGCCTGGGTGGCCGCCACAGTCCTCCTCTGGCCACAGCTCACGTTCCTCGGGGGCAACGGGGCCCGGCGGGAGCCCAAGAGGCCTCGGCAGTCCAGCCAGCGCCCCATAGCCCCCAACGCCAGCACACTGGGCAGCGAGGGGCTACTGGGCTTCGCTAAGGTATGCATGATCTGTTACGGGCCCACGTGGGCCATCCTTCAGCCCGCCTCCCCTGTCAGAGTGGGGTGGGACTTCGGGCAGGAACCGTAACAGTGTGGATCAGGGGACCCTCTCTGGGCCTGGGGAGGGAGTGGGGAGTGGAGGGGCTTCTGTGGGGGCTACATTGAATCCACTGAAGCCTAAGGACTGTCATGCCCTGAGTAACCTCCTGCCCTGAGGTGAGACTGCAAACAGGAGGTGCTTTGGGCAGCTGGCTCAGACCCCCTGCTGGAATCTGGTGCTCCAACTCTGGCTTCCGGGGTGGCCAAGGCTAGCCCTGCCCTGACCCACTGCTGAGTAGCCAGCACCCCTTATGGCCTCTGGCATGGGAAGGGAGGCCGGGTCCTGGGAGGGCCTTAGCTCCAGCCTACCCCCTTGGCGTCCCCTCTAAGAGAGCACCTCGCACCTGCTTCAGCCTGTGGTTTCCACCCTCTTGGGCTGGGGCTCCCTAAGGGGGTCTAGGAGCTGACCCTGTCAGCAAGGGCCTGGTGGCTGCTGGATTTGGAGTGAAGCAGCGGTTGCTGGGCCAGGCCCCCTGCCAGCCCTCGAGCCTTTGATCCTGGCCTTTGCCTCCCACCGGCGTCTCTATGGCGGCCAACCCAGCTGCTCTCGGCCTACGCGCCCCATTGGAGCCTGAGGCCCCATATTCCAGCTGGGCAGGCTGAGGAGAACGAGTCCTCTGGCCCTGTTGCCAGGGGAGTGGGCTGCCAGCAAGCTCTGGGAAAGCTGCTTGGGGGAGGATCCTGGGGGCCAGTTCCTGCTCTGCCTGGCCCCACCTGCCTGGGCTGCCCCTCCAGAGCCATGGCAAGGCAGTCTGGGGGCAGACAAGGGCCGTCCCTGACCATGCCACCCCTACCCCAGGATAGCCCTCTGCAGGCGTCCAGACACCCGCTCTTCCTGCTGAGAGTGGGCTCCTGCTCCCCCTGCCCCCCGGACCCCACACCATGGCTCAGGTCTGTGGTGACTGGAGGAACAGGCGGACTTCAGAAGGGAGGAACCCTGGCCCTCCCAGCCCCCCAGACCTGGTCAGGACCCCTTGGCCTGTCTGCCTGGACAGTTGGCTCTCCAGGAGTGGCCGGGGCTCCACTGGCCTCGTGGCAGTAGCTCTCTCCCTCCAGGCCAGTGTCTGCTGCGCTCCTGGTCACTTTGTGGACCTCCCGTGTGAGACTTGGATACAGAGAGGGACCAACCCCCAGCTCGCACCCCCTCACTCAGCCCTGACCTTGGGGCTGGGTGTGCTCCCATCCCTCTGACTGCCCTGGTGCAGAAATGGGGTGGTATGAGAGATGTCTGGAGCGTCTGATCCTGGGCCACCAGCTTGCACACCCAGCGCCCAGCACAGAGCAGGACCTATGCCCACTCTCCGCAACCTTGCACAACTCTGGAAAACACTCCTGTCCACCATTGCCTGCCTCAGCCAGGACAGGACAGGGCTACCTCTGTCGGGACAGGCAGGGCTGGCTCCATGTGCACACGGCTGTACCTGTCTGCCTGGGAACAGAAAGCAGCGGGAGGGGCCATGCGGGTCCCAACACGGCAGCAGACCAGAGGCTTCTGGACACGGGTCCCTGGCCTGAGCCCCAGGGGAGCCCTGCGGTGCCCTGTTGCCCTATTTCCTGTGTCTGCACTGAGTCCCACCCCAGCAGCCTGGGCTCTAAGATTTCTGTTGTTCTCCGGGGGTAGTGGGGCAGGACCCAGCAGGGCCTGGTGGTCAGTGTACAGCCTTGTCCTCTGACCCTTCAGCTGCCCGAGGCCTCAGGGCCTGAGTTCACAGATGCCCATGTGACGTGGCTGAACTTTGTCCGGCGCCCTGATCATGGGCCCTCAAAGAAGCGGTGCCGAGGCCAGGACAAGAAATCGGTGAGCCCCAGGATCCGAGCCCAGGTCGGGGTGGCTGTGAGTGCCCCCTCAGGAGCCTCATTTTCTCCTGCCTCCCCCAGCGAGGCCTCTCTGGCCCCCCCGGCCACCCAGGTGTGGAGGCCCCCCAGGAGTCTGCACTGCGGGAGTTCCAGGACATGCTAAAGGGTAGGCCCCCTCCACCCCCTCTCCTCCTGGGTGTGGGAGAGAACTCCATGCTGATGCGAGCCACACCTGCACCGTTGTCCCCACAGAGGCCACCGAGCATCGGTCCTTGAGGCTGCTGGGCCCTGTGCTGCCTGAGGGGATAGGCAGGCAGCTGGTGGCCGAGGCTTTCCACTGTCGACTGAGGGGCCCGCTGCTGGTGGACAAGAAGACACTGGTGGAACTGCAGGGCTTCCAGGCCGTGAGTGGGAGTGGCGGGCGGGCCCCACAGGAGAGCAGGCCACAGCGGCCCTGGGGCAACCCTGGGCCTCCACACAGAGCGTCGAGGCTCAGGGTAGGGTACAAGGAAGCCGGGACAGAGATGCCTTCCTTTGTGGGGCTTCTTGGTGCCCAGAGTCTTGGTGGGGACAGATGCATGGGTCACCCTTCTGTCCTGCCCACCTGGGGTCTGCTTGAGCTGAGGGCTGTTGATTGCAGACACCCCCCTGCCCCAGGCTGGGTGTGGGAGGTGAGGCTCCAGACTGCAGCTGCGTCCCCCTGCTGTCCCACTCCAGCCTGCTGCCCAGGGTGCCTTCCTGCGGGGGTCTGGCCTGAGCCTGGCCTCTGGTCGGTTCACAGCCCCGGTGACCGCCATCTTCCAGTTTTCCGCCAGCCTGCATGTGGGTGAGAGGATCTGGCCAGGGTGTGGGTGGTGGTGGTGGGGCTGGCCCTCCAGGTGGGCCCCAATGTCACAGACCTCAGGCCTCAGTCCCATTGCAGAGACACCTCCTGCCTCAACCCTGCACCCACTGGGGACTGGAGAGCCCTCATGCCCACCCTCCCCAGCCCATAGTCTGCCCTGAAGGCCCCCAGCCCCCTGCCCCTCTGCTCCGTCCTCCCTGCGGGCACTGCAGACCCGGCCTGTCTCCCCAGATCCCAAGGAGTTGCAGGGCAGGGTCCGGCCGAGGGCCCGGGACATAGTGCGGGTGCTGGTCTGCATTGAGTCCCTGTGCCATCGCCACACGTGAGTGGGCCCCCCGGGGGTCCTGGGGTGTCCTGAGGGGCAGGGGACCGCCTACTGCCTTGCCCACAGAAGGGGGCTGCCCCGAACACAGAGTACTGTGGTGAGCCCTGAGGCGGAAACACGCAGGTCTCTGGGCACTGACGGGTGTTCCCCCCACGGCCACTGTGCCCTGGCCCCCTTATCCCCGGACCCCACGTTTAGGTCCCTGGAGGCCATCTCCGGCCTGGAGAACAGTGGCAGTGTCTTCACGATGCATGTGCAGGGGCTGTTGCAGTTGCAGGTGAGGGGGGCCACTGGGGTGGGGGTCAGAGGACCACAGGGGTGGTCCTGGACCTCTAAGCCTCAGCCTGGGCACTGCAAGGCCTGGGGAGGGGCCACCTGGTGGGGCTGGGTGTCGACTGCAGAGCGGCTGGGCCCCGTGGGTGCTGACGTCCACTGTGGGTGTCTGCAGGCTGGACAGTACACATCCGTCTTCGTGGACAATGGCTCTGGGGCAGCTCTCACTGTGCAGAGCAGCTCCAGCTTCTCTGGCCTGCTCGTGGGCCCGTGAGGGATGGACAAGTCCTCAAAAAAGTCACCCTGCCTCCCCCACCCCTCTGCCCGCTGGTAGACCTGTGATCATAGCAATAAATAAAGGTCCCCCAGCCCCTACCATCGCCTGGTCACTGGGTCATCACGGGGAAGGGACAGGGGAGGGGAGGCAGAGTGGCCATGGGTATGGGTATGGGTTTGGCCAGGGAGGTGGAAGCTCCAGCTAATCACCCTGGCAGCATGGGTGTGGCCCCCACAGCCCCTGCTTCTATTAAGGGCCATGTTTACTCTGAGGACAAGGACAGCTGTCCATTCAAGCCGCCACTTGGCCCTGCCCATGACCTGGGGCTGCCCCTCAGCCAGCTCGGGCCGGTCCCACCTCAACGGGCAGCAGTCTGAAGACATTCGCAGGGCCGTGGAGGACTCGAGGTTGGGGTACAGGATGGTACATGTCAGGGCATGCAGGGCGAGGCAGGGTGCCCCAGGGTGCCTGGGCCTGTGGGTGAACAGGGCCGCCAGCCCCCTGTATGAACCCCAGGGTCCTCAAATCCCCTCATTCCCTAAGGGAGCTGACTTCTCACTACCTTCTTGGCAGCTGCCACCCTGAGGTCTGGCTCCCACCCCTCGTGGCCCCAGCAAACTCAGACTGAAGAATGTAAATTGTGGTGGGTCATGGTTCAGGCCTCTGCAGACCTGCTGAGATACCATCTCTGCTTGGCCCCTGGGCGCCCAGCGGGCGGTCCCACGTGACCCCTCTGTATAAGCCTGGAGGGGGGGTGAGGGGGCGCTCAGCTCTGCAGTAGCGGGGCCCAGAGACCCACTTCCAAGGCTTCAGGGAAAAGCAGGGGCTCAGGGGCAGGGGTGGGGTGTGGGGGGATAGCGGGCAGGTTACCAGCTGCTCCCCCAACTCTCTTGCAGCCCGCTGGGTAATGAGGCAGGAAAGCTCTGGTGCCGGGCAGGCGCCAGTCCCTGCAGCCGCAGGCTTGGCCTCTGACCCGTCCCCCCGCTTCCCACCCAGTGGCAACAGGAGCCAGGGGTCTGGGGGTGGTTCTCAGCCTCACGGCGGCATGATCTTAGAGGAGTGTATCCACCCCTGCAAGGGGGATGTGTGAGTACCAAGCTGGGGTCTCTCTGCTGGGCGGGGGAGGAGAACGGGGGAGGCCAGGGCTGCTGCTCCACATCACTGAGGGCCTGTGTGGGTCCCAGAGCCCAGGCTTCCTGGGGCTGCCATCCGTCTGGAGTCCGGCTTGGCTGCAGATACCGGTCAGTGTTGCTGCCTGTGTACGGGGTATACTGAGGCTGTGCCTGGCAGGACGCATAGCCAGACTCCTCCCTGTTCCCAGGGCTCTGCTGACAGTCCTTTGGCACCAAGCTGCCCTTGACCATCCCGCCTGACCCTGAGGCTGAGAATGTCCCTAAGGTTCTGGGGCCGGTGTGTCTGCCAGTCGGCTCACAGCCTGCACCCTCTGCTATTATCTGGTTGGAGTGCAGACAGAAGATGGGCCTCTGGCTTAGGAGGCCTCTCAGATCCCTCACCCAACCTGGCCTGAGAGGGGGCAGGGATTGCCTCCTCACTTGGTCCTGTTGTGGAGTTGTGATGACAGGGCCCGCTGAGGTGACAGGTGGGAGACAGGAGATGAAGAGAAGAGAGACGGACAGGATAGACAAGCCAGCTGCCTGGGCTCCCTTGGGCAGGTGGCCAGGGCCGGCGCCCGACTTCATCGCCTCCTGGTCTGTCTCCTCTTCCTCCCGGCTTCTGCCCCTAATGGGAGGTCATTAACCATTTAGCTGTAATTCCCCCGGAATGTGCGGTCTCCAACTGAGCCCCCAGCATGGCGCTGGGGGTGCAGGAGCAAATAAATGGGGGCTGATGTGGGCAGCAGTGGCTGTTGTAGGCGGGTCTAGGCGCCTGAGTGTGGTGGCGGGGGGTTCAGGCCCACACTGGCCCTTAAGGACGTAGGCTGACCCCCTAGTGTAGATAAGGGGCCAGTGCAGGGTAAAGCCCCCATGAGACTCCACCCTGGACCCAGCTGCATCATCTTCTCTCAGCTCTGCCATCTCCTGGAGCCAGACCCAAACTGGGGTGTTTGCTAAGCCTCCTAGCCTTGAAGGGGTTTGCAGGACCCTGGGCCCTGGGCCCTTTGGGTCACAGCCACACGGCCTGAGCAGGGGCTCCTCAGGTGGGTTGCAGGAGCTGTTGCTGCTCAGGGTAGGGGGCTCACTGGGGTCTGGGGTGGGGGGGGTCTGGGGACAGGGCTTGTTTCTGGCCCAGACTCTGATTTCCAGGCTGGACTTTGGGAAGGCCAGCACTGCACTGGGCAGCCTCAGCTTGAGCCCTGATCGAGCCCTGCTCTGGAGCCACAGTAGGTGCTGGGCTGACCTTCCTGGCTTTTCTAGGGCTCACTGCCCTCAATCTCCGTTGATCTGCCTGCAGCCAGAGCTGGGGACTGACCATGGCAGGGCTCCTGGGATGGAGGGCACTCCCTGAGCCCTGGGCCTGGGGCTGTAGCCAGCTTCCCTTGACCATCCCTCCTGGCCCTGAGGCTGAGCCTGTCCCTGAGGTTCTGGGGCCGGCGTGTCTCCCAGTTGGGTCAGAACCTGCTCCCAGCACCCTCTGCTGTTATCTGGTTGGAGTGCAGACAGGAAATGGGCCTCTGGCTTAGGAAAGTGGCAAGTTCTCTTGGGACCTGGGAATAGCTGTGGCAGGAAATGGGGAGGACAGGAGTGGGCAGGCCCCACCCTCATGGTCCCCTCTGGGGGCTACAGATGGGCCAGGGTAGGGGTGAGGCCTGTCTAAGAGCTGCCCAACTGCCTGGGCAGGGGGCAGGGGCTCCAGGGAGGGTGTGGCCCTTAGGGTACAGCCAGGACACACGGTCCTTAGGGGCTCTTTGTGGTCAGGGCCCACCTTGGGTATGACATCCTCCCCTCAGTTTGGGCCTGGGCTGGGAGGGGGGCCTGTTCCAAGGGCCTCTTGGACTGCCTCTCCCTACCAGGGCTCCCATCCTCAGCCAGACTAGACTGCTGACTCCTGTGACCCCAGCCAAGGATCCAGAGTGCCCTGAGGGTGTGGGGGTGTGGGGTGTGGGGGGGTTTCTTGGGGCCTGGGTGGATGTGTCCTCTGGGGGGCCCTGAACCTCCTCCTGGCCTGTGTGTTCCTCGTCCTCCCAGGTGGACCCCAAATGTCCCAGTGCTGATCGTGATGGTGACTCTGTGGTCCAGGTGGAACCCCACCAAAGTCCCCGGTGTCTATGTGGTGTGTCTGGGGGCCTCTGTGTGTCCTCCATCTCTGCCCTGGGGCTTAGGCTTTCCTGAGCTGGAATCACTGGGCCCCCAGGGGTGAATGCAGAGTTGGTGTCCAGGCGCCAGTGGCCTGCGCCCATGGCCAGGCAGTCCCTGGGCTCAGGTCAGTGCAGTTGGGGTCCCTGGCACTGGGAGAACTACTGGCATTGTCCAGCTCTGGCGGCTGTTGCTCTGGACACTTGGGCTGGTGACCACACCATCACTGATCCTGGTGGGGAGGGATCAGTTCCCTGGAACCTGGACTCCCTGACGAACAGGGATTCTGGGTGAAGGGAGAAGGGTTCCAGACCCCCAACCTGGGGCAGAAGCTCCTCAGGGGCCACAGGGAGCCTTATCTTGTCTGAGGCCCCCAGCTGGCACTCGGTGGTCTGACCTGGGACCTGGCTGTGCCCAGGGGCTCTCACTCAGTGGTGCTGGGGGGCTGTGTTCACTGACTAGGCTTGGCCACGTGCCCTCTGGGCTCCACGTTCAGGCCGCCCAACCCTGCCCCAGGTCCTGGAGGTGCTCAATCTCGACCTGACTGATCCAGGAGCTGATACAGGAGCTGAGGCCTCCAGCAGCCTGGGATCTCCCCCAGTTCAGCCCCTGGAGCTGGGTCAAGTCAGGCTGGGGAACCCACCTGGCTGGCTACTGGGCACACCCTCCCCCTTGACCCGTGTCCATGTCTATGACCACTACCTCTATCAGCATGCCCGCCCCTCGGTGCATCTGAGGGTGTGTCGGATAGCGCCCATGGTGTCAGGGGGCTGGGGGCTGGGGGCATCTGAGGGTGGGTCAGATGGTGCCACAGGGTGGGGCGGTTGGGAGAACGGGGGCATCTGAGGGTACGTCTGACGGCGCCCACGGTGTGTAGGGGGATGGGAGGGTGGGGGCACAGGGACAAAAGACCTTTGTTCTGGAGGATTTGGATGCAACCTGCTCTAGGGCAGTGACTCACAGACTCCTCTGGTGTGATAACATTGGTGTTGCAACAGCCGGCGTGTCACACACACCTGGGGTGGTGGCCAGGCCAGCCTAGATGGCCACCTGTGCCCACACCCTTCCAGCGGCCTGGGTGTGTGAGATCAGAACTGAACAGGAAGGGGTGTTACCTGAAGTGAAGCCGCCCTGCTCCAGGCCCTGCAGCGGAATCAGCCTGGCCTTCACTCTGGAGGCTGCCCTGTCCCTCCTCTGGGGCCAGAGGGGCAGACTGGGATCTGCCTGGGACTCTGCAGGCACCACATGGGCAATGGAGGCAGGGGTGCAGGAGCCCCTTGGGGACTGGGCTGCTGAGACCCTCAGGCGCCACTGGAGGGAGGGGCAGAGCTCAGGTTTCTTTCTTCTCGGGTCACCAGACCGGGTCAGACCCGGGGTCAGTGGGAGGTGGGCGCTGGACCGAGACCTGCCCTGGAGCCCGTCCTGTGGGCAGGGCCATGGAGGTTCAGTGTTTAAGGGACAGAGTCACCCCCGTCTAGGCCCCCACGGCCGCCATGGCTCCGGGTTCTTCCCCAGCCTTGAGCATTGCCCAGCACCGCGGCCAGCAGAGCCCTGTCTGGTGGACACTGCCGGCCCCAGGGGCTGTGGGCAGGGGAAGTGCCGGGACCTGGGGTCAGGGGCGATGGGGCACCAGCTGTGAGCCCAGGGCACGGTGTGGTGAGGAGGGTCCCTCCCCTCCCCCCAGCCAAGGCTGGCTCTCCTGGGGGCAGCGAGGGCAGATGTCGTCAGTCAGGTGGGGCTCAGTGGACCCGGGCATGCCTGCCAGTGCTTGGACTGGGGGGGGTGTACCTGTGTGCAGTCTTCCGACCTGGGTGACTAAGGCTGACATCCAGAGGGGGATCGGGTCCTAGCCCAGGTTGGAGGGTCCTTGGGGTCCTTGCCCCAGCCTCACAGGAACTGCTTACCTTTCCTGATTTCACTCATTCCCTGAGTCCTGTTCGGGTGCCCCAGCAGCTGGGAGGGGCATCAGTGAAGATTCAGATGTTGGCTGATTCCTGCCAGAACTGGGCGCTGGGCAGAGCCGGTGCCGCAGCCACGATTCACAGGATGGCCACAAGGCCACGAGGAGGGTCTCACTAGTCACCGTGGCCTGAGCAGGGGCCTGAGGCTGGCAGTCTCCCCCTCGCCTCCTGTTCTCTTCCCATCACCCTTCTGGTGGGCTGCATGACTGGGGAGGCTCAGGGTCATCAGGAAGGGTGGGGAAGGTTCCAGGGAACCCCGGCAGAGGAGGGAACCTGGGGACCCTGGGGAGGTGGCCAGTGTCAGGGCTGAGGAGGGGTCTCCTGGCTGCAGTGTGGCAGTGGTGAGTAGTGCCTCCCCTGCTGGGGGTACAGCTCTGGAAGGGTGGGAAGGTCTGGGCCGGTGGGGAGTGGAGGGCTGGGAGCCAGTACTGCCATCCACAGATGGAGGAGGGTGCTGGGGGCCAGTGTGGGGAGGGGACAGGGAGAGCTGGGGGGGCGTGGAGGGAGGTTGATGCACACTTTCTGTGGGAGCAGAACAAAGGGTGCGGTCTCGGGGGCCCGGGCTGGCCTTGGTGGGTGCCCACAGAGGCCAGGTGATAGGTGATCGGTCTTCCAGGTCCCAGGGCTATGGGGATAGTGAACCCCAGGGGAGACCCAGGCCTAGGAGGCTGGGTGGATGGTGGCTTTTCACCTGCTTCCTAGACTCAGAGTGGGAGAGAAATGTCAGCTCAGCCCAGAGTGTGTTTCTAGGGAGGGAAACCAGCCCACACCCCTCGCCATGACCCTGGACCAGAGTGCAAGCATCAGGCAGCAGCTGGACGCGATCTTGACTCTGGGTTCTCTGATGCTGGACGGCCCGTGGGGGACTGGGCACCTGCCGTGCTTTAGGCCTGTTCTCAGCAGCTGCGGAGGGCTCCCTGGGCCCTGGATGGGCAAGAGTCAGTGGTCTCACGACGTGAATGTGTGCTGGGGGCAGGGGCCTGAGACGAGGGTTGGCTGCCCCTGTGAGACCTGCAGATACTGGGCGGGGGGCCAAGGGATGCAGGGAACGTGGGACCAGGCAGAGGAGGCATAGTCCGTGGGGACCCCAGTGTGGTCGCCGTAGGCCACGTGCTCCCACCCTGAAGCCTGGACATTGGAAGCCTGCCCCCAGACAGCTGGGTCTGTGCTGAGCCCTGAGAGGTGGTGAGATTGGGCCCGGCCAGCAGCTGAGCGGTCTGAGGTGTCTGCCCTGGAGTGCACTGATGAAATCCACGGCTCAGCAGACTGGGGGTGGAGCTCCTGGCAGCCTTCTTGGACTCTGCCTTCTCCTCCCTAGCCTCTGCTTCCTCTTCCTATGAGGACAGTCATTCTGCAGTAGGCCCCCTGCCGTCCTCACCTTGGTTACACCTGCAAAGACCCTACTTCCCACTCAGGCCACTCCCAGGTCCTTGGGCTGGGACTTGAACCCATCTTCTGTGGATGCAGCGCAGCCAAGCGTGGGATCGCACCCCCCCCCCCCCCAGCCCCCGTGGCCCACCACACACTGAAGCGGATGGGTGGAGAAGGTCTGAGGGGGTAGGACACATCCTAGGAAGACCACTGGGGAGGCCAGGGCAGCCGCCCAGGCCCCTCCCAAGGACCCAGCGTGCCCAGCAGCACCAGCTCTGCCTCTCTACTGGTGTCTTTTGAACAGTAGGGCCCAGCAGGCAGCAGGTGAAGAGCTCCAGGTTCCCAGGATGGCTCACTCCCAGGACAGCTCACTCCCAGGATGGCCGAGGAAGGCTTGAGACCAGTGAGAGCAGTTGTGGGTGATCTGGACAGCAATCCCCACCCCAACCCCAAACGAGGATGAGGAAGTGACCTTCAAGTAAACCAGGGCTGGTGGGGGTCTGGGGCAGGAGTGAGCCTGGTGTGGAGGACGGAGGAGGCTGCAGCCAGGAGCCCAGGAAAGGGGCCTGAGTGTGGGGTTGCCAAGGGACAGGCAGCAGGGCTAAACACAGCCCATAATGTGCCAGCTCAGGCTGCGGGGCAGCGGCTGTGGGTCCCCAGCTGCCCTGCTGGCTTCTCCTATTACAAAATTTTTTTTCCACTTGGGTGCACAGCACAGCATGCAGGATCTTAAGTTTCCCTACTTAAGGTGATGGAAACCGTGCCCCCTGCAGTGGAAGTGGTCTTAAAACACTGGACTACCAGGGAAGTCCCAGCGCTGGCTCCTACTACTCCAAGTGCTGGCTTGGCTGGTCCCACATCCCGGACAGGTCCCCAGCAGCCCCACAGCTCAGTGGCTGGTTGAAGGTGGTGAAGTCAGGGAAGGACCCCCACTCCACATGACGATGTCAGCATCTTGGGGTCAGCTGTATCACCCCCTCCCCACATCTCCCTTCCAGGCTTCCAGCAAGGGGGCACAGACTTCCAGGGTTGCAGCTCTTGAAACACCAGGGATCTTTGAATCTATTTTCATCATGTGCACATGAGGCTGGGGGACGTTCCCAAGGCCAGAACTTACTGTCTACTCCTGGTATATCCAGCAACACTGGGATGAGTCAGGGGCTGGCCAAGCGCACAGGGACAAGAGGGCAGCTGGGTGGCCGGCTCCTCCAGCTCTAAGCTGCATACGGGCCTGCACTGCAGGGCCTGGAAGCTGGGAAGGCAAATGCGGAGGGTGGGCACACCTCCAGCCTCACTTGAGGGGAGCCTCACCCCCTTTCTGCCATAGGGTCTCTCCTGGCAGCTGTGTCCTGGGTGAACTCCTGGCCCACTATATCCCTGGTCTTGCTCAGTCACATCAGGTGAACTCAGGCTTTGGGGGCATCTAGAGGGGTGAGGTGGATGGAGGGTTCCAGTCAAGGCTGTGTGGTGACCCAGCAGTTGGGTGCCCCAGGACTACTCACTGGATCTGGACCATCCTGGGGCACATGGCCTCCTCCAGACTCTCAGGTCCCATGTTACTCTATTTTATTAATTAGTGACATTGTATATATTTTTAAATTAAGCTTTGAGTTTTGGCTCTGTGTGCTGTGCACCACTTGAGGTGTTCTGTATCCTAAATTCCCCTGTAGAAACCAGTTTGGTGGTCTGACTTCTCACTCCCTGAAGGTCTGCTGTCTTCTGAACCTGGCCTGGCCCCAGGTCCACAGAGCACACACGCCTAGACAGCATGGACTTCATGGCAAGTGCCTCAGCAGGTGGGAGGTGCAGACCAGGAGGACTGCCTGGGAGGGGCACTGTGGTCAGTCCACAGGCAAGGGTACAGAGGGTGAGGGCTTGGCTCCTTTAGCCGGGAGAATCTGCAGATCAGACAGCGGACAGGAGCGGAGAGGCAGAGGACAGGAGACTCCTCCAGGTCTGTGACAGGCTGGGCTCTGTGATGTTCACATGTAGCCTGTCCATGGGGTCCAGGAAGGGGTCCTGGCCTTCAGCTCCAACATGCTGACATCTCATCAGCCACAGTGTGGAGAATCACCATCAGCCCAGAGTGTGTTCTGAAATTTAATGTTCTAGGATGAATACAAAGTTTGTACTTTTGAAGGTCAAACTGGCTACATACTGGTACTTTCACGAGGTTCAACTAAATATTAAAGCTCACAAGTGCCCTGCCCCCAACACAGGTGCCAGGAGTTGTAGACTTTTTACTAAGCAGTCTTGTTCAAGCGGCAAAGACTCTGCCTGCAATGCAGGAGATTCGGGAGACACGTTTGATCCCTGGGTCGGGAAGATCTTCTGGAGGAGGAAATGGCTACTCACTCCAGTATTCTTGCCTGGAGAATCTGATGGACAAAGGAGCCTGGTGGGCTAGTCCATGGAGTCGCAAAGAGTTGGATACAACTGAGCATGCATGCACTTAAACATTGGTGCTGGGCAGGGATCTGAGAGTTCAGAGGCTCTGAGCTGGCCATGTGGGCTTCCATGAGTCCTCCTGTCCTGAGAAAAAGATATGTGTGTCCCCCAACTCCTCCAATGATCCTGAGGTGGAGACAAGACATCCCAGGACCATCATCCCATACGGTCAGTAGGAACGGCATCCTGCTGTGGTCAGTATCCCCCAGCGCCCACCTGGCAGGGGGCAGGGCCCCATCCTGCTCACCCTGGTGTCCCCAAAACCTAGATCTTCTCCTGAATCTTTGTCTAGCCACATGGTCAGTTCTGGAGCAAAGCCCACACCTGGAAACCAGAGCCGGGTCAGCGAGTGGGGCCCCTGGGGTCTTGAAGGCAGGAGAAGCGCATTCAGGTCACCAACCAGCAGACCACCCTTCCTTCTGGCCCGAGACCCTGAGTTTTGGATACTCTTCTACCTTTAGATGAGAATAACCAAACCTGCTGCTAAAGGCTGACTGTGCCCCCAGACCAGATGCAGGCCCCGACCCCCTGGCTCAGGGTGAGGCAGGGCCCCGAGATGGGGTGATAGTAGAGAGCTCACTCTGGCTCCTCCACCACAGTGCAGTGGAAAAGTGGCCATCTGCACAGCAGCAAGAAAGCGTCACCAGAACCCGACCATGCCGGCACCCGATTGCAGAACCCCAGCCTTCAGAGCCATGAGACAGCCACCCACTGTGTGAGTTGCCTGGGCCAAGACACCCGTTCTTAAAATCCACAGCCTGAGAATGGCAGCCAAGGGGCGGGTCAAAGGCGTGTTCCCTCCGTCCGGTTCCCAGTGCCCCAGAGCAGGCTGCAGGCAGGGGGCAGCAGGGCCCGGTTAACAGACAGAAAATGCAGAATCCAGCCAGCTGGGGAGGGGCCTCCGTTGCCACTTTATTTGACTTCAGCCATGACTATAGAGCTCATTCTCCATGTTTAACAAGGAACAGAGCTGACTCATTGGAAAAGACCCTGATGCTGGGAAAGACTGAAGGCGGGAGAGGGGGATGACAGAGGATGAGATGGTTGGATGGTATCGCTGACTTGATGGACATGAGTTTGAGCAAGCTTTGGGAGTTGGTGACGTACATGGAAGCCTGGTGTGCAGCAGTCCATGGGGTCACAAAGTTAGATACAACTGATCAACTGGAAAACAACCTTCGGGTATGTGCAAAAGTGCTGTGAACATCCGCTGCCCCCAAGGGGATGTAGCCCAGCAGGGCTGTGTCAAGACAGACTTTGGGAAAGCTTGTCAGTGCTTCCAGAAACACCTGCCCTGTGTGGCCATGAGGAAGGCTGAAAGGGAAGTGTTTTTAGAGAGAGGAAGTGGGGTCACCTTCCATGAAAATGGAAGAGAGATAGATACTTTTGAATTCTTCCATGTTTCAACACTCAAGCAGCAATGGGTCTACAACACAAGCTGGAAAAATAGATTAATCCATAAATTCCAAGTTTTGATAGAAAAGTCTTCTCTTAAATAACTTAAAACATACAGACACCCATACACTCCCAACTTAAAACTATTCAAAAGTTACAAAACTTATAAATAAATTACAGGCAAGCTCTGAATTACATGTACCACGAATTCACTCCAGACACAGACCAAAATACCATGAAAGCTGATTCACACGCAACGGACTTAAATACTAGATGACACGTGACAAACGATACCAGTAGGAGATGCAAGCGATGACCTAACTGCACAAGGTGAAGTAACTTCGATAAAAACTGTTGGGTTGCATCACACCTCTAGTCTCCAAGTGCCAGGGCCCAGTTTATGCGGTCATGGCCCTTGGTGTAGGTGCACGGTCAGTACAGTGGCTGCAGGACATAACACTGTCCACAGCCCCGATGGGGTTGGGAATTTTTCTTTGGAGTCAGGTGCTGCAAGTCCTGCCAGCTCCACCCTCTGGCTCCTTGGCACCAGCCTGGGAGAGGAAGGTAACTGAACAGGCCCCATGCCCCATGGGGCTGCCTGGACACGATGCTGGTTCCAGACACAGAACAAGATGCCCTCGGGTAGGCATGGACTGGTTCCTGGGCTTAGGAGTTATCCACCGCTGCTAGGCATCTTCTCGGAGCCTGCTGTCACCAGGTAAACCGGGTCCTCTCGAGAGCCAGCCTCATGCTAAGGACCATGCAGAAGCTGTCAGCTTTGCCAGCGGAAGGCCGATGGGAGGCCTTCCAGCACCGCCTCTCGCGGGGTCGAGACCCTGGCATCCTGTGGGCGCGTGGGCCAGCTCGGCCGTCAGGGGATGCCCTCTTTCCTCTGACAGCACTGCGAGGGCGGTGCCGACCAGTCATAGACGTAGGACAGCCGCAGCTGCACCTCGCGCTTGCACAGGCGGCCCTCGTGCGTCAGCGTCCGGTGTTTCTCCAGCATGTCCTCCAGGCTCTGCTTGTGCGTCACCAGGTACTGGTTATTGCAGCCGCGGGACTTGTACTCGGTGTCAAAGCGCGGGTCGTGCTCTCGCTGCACGTCCACTGGCGCCAGCCAGGCGCCCAACGACACGTCCTCGCTGTGCCAGGCACGCAGGTACTCGCGGCTGAGGCGCAGGTAGCGCACCAGGTCGGCAGAGAGCACGTAGCCGCCGCCAAGCGCGTAGGGTAGGTAGTAGTCACACAGCTGCCAGGCGGCCTCACGCCAGCGGCCCCCGGGCCGGACACGGCCACGGCCCGAGAAGAAGCCCCAGTAGAGGCGGCGGCGGCGGGCAGGGTCGCGGGCGCGCAGTTCGGCCAGTACTGCGTCCAGGCGCGCGAACGAGTCGTCGTCCGCCTTGAGCACGAATTCGAAGGCCACGTGCTCGTCTAGCCAGGCCAGCATGGCCAGCACCTTGGCCGTTAGGTTCTCGTACGCGTCACGCACCCCGGGCAGCAGCAGCAGGTCGCCATGCTGAGCCTGCTCCCGCTCCAGGGCGCGCCGTTCCTCGTCGCCCAGCCCGCTGGTGCCCACGGCGAAACGCGCCCACACGTCCCCGGGGCCGCCGCGCCGCGCCGCCAGCCACGTGCTGCGGACCACGCTGCGCCGCTCGGCCGCCCGCGGCGCGCTGGCCACCAGCACGGCCAGGAAGGCGGCGGCGCGCGCCGGGCCGACGGGCGCCGGTGCGGCGGGGCCGGCGAGCGCGGGGTCTGGAGGCGCGGCGCACCGCGCCAGGTAGAGCAGTGCGACACCGCCCAGTGCCAGGCCGCCCAGGCCCAGCGCCGTCCGGTGCCGCCACGCGCGCCGCAGCAGCTTCATTGCGCGGGGAGCGCCGCGGACCGAGGTCGCGCGTGGGAAGGGCCGGGGCCGCGCCGCGCCGCCGGGCTACGTGGATCCCCGCGCTGTTCTCATTGGCCACTCCGGAGAGCTGTAAGGCCGCTTCCGCCCGGGGAAAAGATGGCTGCGCCGGCGTCGGCGTGGGGAAGTCGCGCCGCTCGCACCGCCCCCCACCCGACCCGCCTCTTCCCGGAAGAAAGATGGCTGCGGCCTAAGCAGAGGCCCTTTGGAGCCGTAGCGGGCGCTCAGGCCGCGCTCGCGGATCCTGGGTGAGGGGAGGGAGGCCGGTGAGTGAGGGCCGCGGGACGTGACAGCTCCCGCCCGGCCCCGGGGCGGCGGGAAGGGGGCACGCAAGCCGACTGGGCCTCGGACGGCCCGCAACTACCGCCGACCGGGCCCCTCGGATGCCTGGGTCGGGGGTCGGTGGAGCGGGGTCAGGGGTCGCGGCCCCGCCGTGCTGGGGGTGGGGAGCATGCGATCCGCGTGAGGCCCGGGACACCCGGCTCGGCATGGGCCTGTCGTTGCCAACGCCGTGTGCGACTCCTGAAGCCGGGGACTGATCAATTGAAAAACCGTTTGCTTTTTAACGACGGTGGCCTTATCTGTTTCACAGAGTGGGCCCCCAGGGGTGTTCAGGAGCCCAGGGAGGGTCCACCAGTCTGTAGGGCAGCCCCTGCTCTGAAATCCCTTCACCTGGGACGGGAGAGAAGTGAGTGACTGACTCCTGTGCTCAACAAGGTGCAGAAACAAGGTGTTGTGACCCAAGGAGAGGAAGTCTACCTAATCTGATACCTACCTGGTCATTTACTCTGTGCACAATATCAAGTAAATAACACCCCCTGTACGACCATCAAGACAAGCAGAGTCTGGCATTGACCGTTCTTTCCAGAAGTGAAGTTCAGTACACCTGTGTGTTTATGGCCATGAGTCACGAGGGTGGTGTTTAGGTCAGGAGGAAGTTGTCTTGCTTTGCTCGGAACTCCGGAAACGTACACATGGTGGTGGAGTGGAAAGGCCTGCTGCGTGGACAGTGCTCTCAGAGGGGGACAAACTGGAGTTCCAGCAGGCGTGGTTGAGGGGGGGACGGTGGCAGCACAGAGTGACAGCAGGTGGGTTCCGGTGAGGAGGGTACAGGTGCTCTCAAACATGGAAAGATGCCGTAAGGCTGCCCATCCATGAGACAGTTTCCCCTCTAAGGAATGAGCTAGCTGAGCCAGGAGAGCAGGATCTCGTCCAGGGGTCCAGGTAGTATCTGGGCCCAGAGAACATGAAACCGACAGATGCGTCTTTAGTAAGTGGAAGTTCTTTTGTCTGGCGCAGAAAGAATTCAGTGATCCCCAGGGTGACAGGTGAGGAAAGAGTTTATAGTATAAGACGTTTATGAGAGATACAAGCAGGTAGGCAAGGTGACTCTGCCCTGAGAATTAAGCTACTACGTTTTTATAGCCAAAGGACAGTGGGGAGGGAGAGAAGACCATCTTCTTCCTCGTTCTTGAGTAGACGCCTCTCCTCCATCATCAACTCCTCCTCCATGTTGGGCGGGGACCTTCTTGTTCCTACCTGGTCAAACTGTCTTGTCCCTGTGTGGTTACGCTGTCCTGTCCCCGCGTGATCAAACTGTCCTATCCCCTCGTGGTCAAGCTGCCCTGTCCCTTGTGGTCATGTTGCCTTGTCCCCATGTGGTCATACTGGGGCTGTCCTGGTGCAGTGGGACTGAGTAAAAAGGTGGTAACTTAAGTATGGTAAATCATCTCAGGTTTCAGTATAATGTGACCTTTTCCTTATATTTTTGTTTTTAGTGAGCCCAGAGGAGGAGCTTGTCCTAGGAATCATTAACTTCCTGACTTTGCAAGCAGGATGTAGGTCTTTTTCCACCATTGTTTTATTGCTTTGGGGCATGTCTTGTGCTTCTGTTGCATGGTTTTGTTGCTAAGCGAGACTGCTTGGTTTTGTGGTTAGGCAGACCTGTTCTCTTAAGTGATCATTAACTTACAGGGGTCTCCCATACTTTTTCCTTTACTTATGATACCTTAGTGGGGTTAACTATTTAATTACTTGCTTTGTTTCTTTACTCTCTGTCCTTGTCAGAGTGACGTGCAGAGGTGTCCCCCTGCCAGGGGAGATGTCAGCCAGGAGCATGTAGAACAGAAAAGAGGCATCAGAGAAGCAAGTGTCTGCCGGCCAGGGAGAGTCCATGGCCCTGGCCTCCGTCATGCTGCGGCCAGTACAGGGGTCTCCTTGGTCTGGTGATGGGCACCGTGGTTCAGGAACCCTTTGTGCCTCAGCTTGGCTGCCAACGGCACCCTGGCTTGAGGAGCTTCCCTCTACTGCTCCCTCTCAAGCCTGCTGGAGGGGGCCTCTGAGGCACCTGGAAGGGTCAGGAGGTGTTTGCTTGGTGGACAGGCTCCAAGAGGAACACGTTGAGGCGCACGAAGGTCCTGAGGAGTCCTGTGGTGGGAGGGACCCTGGAGCAAGTGTATTATGTGTGCACGTGAGCACATGTGGGTTTATGTGTGTAGGTACGTATATGTGTGCACGTGTATATGTGCACAAAGTGCACATGTGCACGCCTCACGTGCATGCACATGCTGTGTTTACGTGTGAACATGTGTGTACACAAGAGTCATGGAGATGGCGAGTGGGAGGGGTGGCTCCCTACTTGGTGGTTTGGGCTCTGTTGGCCCCAGGTGTCACAGAGCCTTTGGGCAGGAGCCTGAGGCTGAGGAGCTCTGGTGCCTTAGTTCTGGTCCCAGGGCTTGAGTGCTGAGCTGGCATCTGGAGTGTGAGTTGTGACTCTGGGGTCAGCTTCTTTGCCAGCAAGTTGAGACTGACTATGCTGGGCACTGGGCTGTGGGCCTGAAGGGGGAGAGGGCTAGCGATGCAGGGTGTACCTTGGGGAGGGAGTAAGAACTGGAGAAAACGAAAACAGGACGTCCAGCACGGGCCCTGGAAACTGAGGACTTGTATTTCGTGTTACCAAGTAAGCATCTCTTTAGCTAAGCATTTGCTGGGGCTCCATCGGCTGATGGCTTTGGATCCTCTTGTAAACTTTTAAGGGCTAGTCAGGGCCTGGCTGCCTCAAGCTGTTGGCCGCGGGCAGCTGTATTGGATGAGCCGCAAGGCCTTCTGCAGTCCTTGATGTGGTGGGTGGCTGTGGTCGCCATCTCCCCGCTTCTTTACCCACTCCCCTCTCTCTCCACAGCTCCTGGCCACACTTGCAGCCTGTCCTGCAGCGCAGACCCCGGCGGCCATGGCCTCCAGGCAGGCTCCCCTCTGTGGCCTGGCTCCTTGCTGCCTCTGGCTCCTGGGCATTGTTCTTCTGATGGATGCATCTGCCCGGCCTGCCAACCACTCGTCTGCTCGAGAGAGAGCAGGTAATAGGGAGGAAAATGAGATCCTGCCCCCGGACCACCTGAACGGGGTGAAGCTGGAGATGGATGGGCACCTCAACAAAGATTTCCACCAGGAGGTCTTCCTGGGCAAGGACATGGATGACTTTGAGGAGGACGCAGAGCCTCGGAAGAGCCGGAGGAAGCTGATGGTCATCTTCTCCAAGTAGGTGTCAGTGGGGGCTGCGGGGGGCATGGGAGTGGCTGGCCTCAGCCCCTCTGTCGGTCCCGCCCTGGTTTTGTACCGAGTCCCTGCTTGGTGTCGTGTTGTGGAGGTGGAGCCTTGACACGTGCTCTTGGGAAGTTGGCAGCATTTGAACCATGGATGTGCAGCCCTGAGCTGTGCCCTGTGCCCACCCAAGGGCAAGGGGTTCAGGTCATGGGGAACCCCCCCCAAGTCGCGGGGAAATGCAGAAACTGGCCTCCAAAGGACCGGGCATCCTGGGGCTGACCAGATGTGCTCTAGCCCTGTCTGTCCACACTGTACATTTTTGTTATACATCCTGTGTCTGGTGGGGTTGTCGTGGGGCTGGGGGTGTATAGCCTGCATTTACCTTCTTGTTCAGACTCCCCACACACCCGTCTCTCCCACGTGGGGCCCCGTGTTTTTGCCACATGCCAACTGCTGTCTCCTTGCCTGTCCCCGCCCGGACCAGAGCAAACAAGAAGCCTCAGGACCTAGTTTTGAGCAAGCAGAAGTAACGTTGCCACAGCACTTCTTACGCAAGGTTTTTATTTTGGGAGCAGTTTTAGATTTACAGAAAAGTTGCAAACCGAGGCACATTTGTGGAAATTAAAACACGACAGCGTTCTGTTGCTGTTCCCGGCACTCCAGACTTCAGGTCACATGCTGCCCCAGGGTCCTCTTTCTGCCCTGGATCCCATTCAGGATCCTACCTTTTCGTGGCCTTGACAGCTATGAGGAGGACTCCTCAGGTGTTTGTAGCATGTCCCTGTTAGGGGTTTGTCTGCTGTGTTTTCTCCTGGTTGGACAGGGGTTGTGGAAAGAAGACCCCAGAAGTGAGGTGGCCCTCTTGTCACATCACATCAGGGCACGTGACGTTTGCACGACATCACGGGGGCTGTAGGCCTGCTCACCTGGCTCAGATGGTATCTGCCAAGGAGGGTTGCTCCTTGTCCTGTTCTCTGATCTCTTTGGCAGCCACTCAGGGAGAGGCAGCCCACCCTGCTGGGGGTGGGAGCTAAGCTCAGGGAAGACCCACCGTGTAGTCTGGAATTCCGTGAGGACGACGGACTTGTGGGTGTGTTTCTGCACCCTAGAGGGGACCCAGCTCCGTGCTGTTTGTCTTGCTACTCCCCTGTTCCAGCCTTCGCTGCTCATCCGTTCCAGCCTTGGCCATCAGGAGATCATCAACCCCCAGCTCCTTGTTTTGAGCACTTTCTCCCTTTCTTGCACTGTCAGGCACTCCAGCTTCACTTTCTTATGTAATGTTCCTGCCACAGTTCTCCAAGGAGTGCTAGTTTATTTCATTGGAGAGTGGGATTTAGAGATAAGGAACCAGGCAGTGGGTGTGGGCATTGCTGCTGGGGTGTCATTGCTTGCAGTCCTCTCCATGGACTTGATAACATATCTGTGCATACTTACCTGTGTGTACATTGTGTGCACCAACTCACACATGCTTGTGCGTTCTGACCCGTGTCCATGGGTGTGCACTAGCCATGTACACACTCACATCTGCACACCTTTCGACACACCTGCATCTACAGCTGTTTCTTTGTCTCGCTGGCTGTATCTGTGTGTCAAGTTGACTTTCCTCTGGTGTCTGAAATCCAGTCCTGTTACTGGGGCTCATCGGGCTTGCATCCCAAGTGTGTGGTCCAAAGAACTGGGTTGATGATTCTCCCCATCCTGTAGCAAGGTGGTCCCAAGACTGATGGTGTAGGATCAGGCACACTGCCCAGTGTGCTCCCTGATTCCCCCATATCTACTCAACTTTTCCTATGTCCCTGTTGGTTGGAGTGTTTTACCGTTTGTGGTGGTTTCATACTTCCTGTGGAGCCCCTCTGGCCGTCGTTCTGTCTGTCTATTGGGGTCCTGGAGGCCTTGTCTGATACAGCCTATGGGCCCGCAGGGTGGATTTGAACACCGACAGGAGGATCAGCGCCAAGGAGATGCAGAATTGGATCATGCAGAAGACGGCTGAGCACTTCCAGGAGGCTGTTGCCGAGAGCAGGGCGCACTTCCGAGCCGTGGACCCCGATGGTGACGGTATGGCCAGCCCACAGCCTGACCCTGAGGGGCCTGAGGCTGCCAGCAGAGGACAGCTCATGGGCAGGAGTGGGGCTCTAGGACAAGGGAGGGAGAGGAGGGGGGCCCACTGGCTGTGCAGATGAGGACCCCACGGCTGGGCTCAGACAGACCCTGTGGCTGGGCTCAGGGATGAAACTTGAAGCTGGTGCTTTGCTGCTTCTGCCTCTGTAGCTGCCCGTGGCACAACGATTTTTGACTGATGGCTTAAAATAACTAAAATTCTCTTTTTAAAAAAGGTTCCTTGTTAAAGTTCCTAACAGTTTGGTCTGCTCTTTCAGGCCACGTATCTTGGGATGAGTACAAAGTGAAGTTTTTGGCGACCAAAGGCCACAATGAGAGAGAAGTTGCTGAAAAGATAAAGAATAAGTGGGACCTGAACATCGATGAGGAGAGTGAGTGCTTGGCTCCCATGGCCAGTGTGGCGCCGAGAGGGTGCAGGTGCCGGGAGGGGCGTGGGTGAGACATGGCCACAGCCCGTGTTCCTGCAGGATCTTTAGGCAGAGCCTCCAGGACCCTCAGCCATGGTGCGGGGGAGGCCCAGGGGCAGACGGCAGTCCCTAGTGGCTTGAGCTCTGGGGAGGAGGTGGCAGAAGGTACCAGGGCACTGGGAAGCAGGTCTCGGCCGGGACTGGTCCTCAACCCTGGACGAGGTCTGACCCTGAGAGTCAGTGAGGTTGTGGGGGTGCTTGCCCACAGTGCCTGGTGACTGTGGTACCGAGTGTGGCGACAGATGTAACTCTCCCCTTAGCTTTTGAGAGAAGTTCCTCTAAAAACCTGTCTCACTGATACAAAATTTGATACTTGCTAGCTGAGTTCTAAAGCATCACTGAAAAATTCTTACCACAATTAGTGGTTACTATCTTCAGCTCTGCGCCCTCCCATCCCTCCCTGGGGGTTTGTTCGCAGCCAGGTGTCGGGTTCGTCTCGATGGGCACTGTCAGAGCGCAGCATGCCACCTGTGGTCTCTGTTCAGTCTTTTGCTCGGCATGTCATCGCCGCCGTTGTCATCCAGTGTGTTGTCTTCTCTTGATGGACTTTCTCTGCGTGTCCCCATACCTGTGATGCTCCCTGTTTGTCTTGCATCCACCTGGCCATCGGGGTTGAGTGTATCATGGCCTCCTGCGGTGTCTGTGGCCCTGCCTGCCTCTGCTTTGTGAGGGTCGCTGCTGCTGTGTTGTGTACTTGTAGATGCACTGTGGGCACCACTGTTCTTTGTCAGGGTTGGTGTTTCTAGGACTGGACTCCCTTCTTTGCCACTGAGTGTGCGATCCATGCCTTCTTTCTGTTTGCACTTGTTTTTTTTTTTTTAGGTTTATTGTTAATATTTTAAAATACTTATTTGGCTGTGCCAGGTATTGGTTGCAGCACATGGGGATGTTTGATCTTTGCTGTGACTTGCAAGGTCTTTTGTTGTAGCATCTGGGATTTGATCCCACCAGAGATCAATCCCAGGCCCCCTGCATTGGGAGCACAGAGCCGTAGCCACTGAACCAGAGAAGTTCCTCTTTAGTTTCTAATTCCCAGTTTCACTTATTCTTGTTGGTGTGCAGGAAGGTGACTGGCTTTTGTATGTCTGCCTTCCATCCGGCAGCCTTGCTGCACTTGCTCAGTGGTTCCAGGAGTTTCTTGTCTATTCTTTTGGGTTTTCTACACAGGCAGTTGTGACATTGTTGAACAAAGATGGGGTATTTCCTCTTTGCCAATCATTGTCCCTTTTATTCCTTTTCTTGTCCTAATGCATCAGGACTTCCAATACAATGTTGAAAAGCAGTGGTGAAAAGGAGCATCCTTACCTTAAATCTGATTTTAGTGGGAAAGCTTTGAGTTTCTCACCATTAATTATTAGTATGATGTTAGCTGTAGATTTTTTGTGGATGTTCTTTATGAAGGTGATGAGTCCTCTCTGTTCCTAGTCTACTGAGAGTGTTCATGAATGGATTTTGTCAGATGCTTTTTGCATTGTCATTGTTGTTCAGTTGCTAAGTCATGGCTGACTCTTTGCGACCCCATAGATTGGTGCACACCAGGCTTCCCTGTGCTTCACTATCTCCCAGAGCTGGCTTAAACTCATGTCCATAGAGCCCATGATGCCATCCAACCAACTCATCCTCTGTCACCCTCCTTCTCTTGCCCTCAGTCTTTCCCAGCATCAGGGTCTTTCCCAATGTTTCAGCTCTTTGCATCAAGTGGTCAAAGTATTGGAGTTTCAGCATCAGTCCTTCCAATGAATTTTTAGGGTTGATTTCCTTTAGGATTAACTGGTTTGATCTGCTTGCTGTCCAAGGGACTGTCCAGAGTCTTCTCCAACATCATAATTCAAAAGCATCAATTCTTTGGCGGTCAGCCTTCTTCATGGTCCAACTCTCACATCCATACATGACTAGCTTTGATTAGATGGACCTTTGTTGGCAAAGTAATGTTTCTGCTTTTTAATATGCTGTCTAGGTTTGTCATAGTTTTTTCCAAGGAGCAAGCGTCTTTTAATTTTGTGGCTACAGTCACTGTCCACAATGATTTTGAAGTCCAGGAAAACAAAATCTGCCGCTGTTTCCACTTTTTCCCCAGCTATTTGTCATGAAGTGATGGGACTGGATGCCAGGATCTTAGTTTTTTGAATGTTGAGTTTTAAGCCAGCTTTTTCACTCTCCTCTTTCACTCTCATCAAGAGGCTCTTCAGTTCCTTTTTACTTTCTGCCCTTAGAGTGGTATCATCTGCATATTGGAGGTTGTTGATATTTCTTTTGGCAATCTTGATTCCAGCTTTTGATTCATCCAGCCCAGCATTTCTCATGATGTATCTTGCATAGTTAAATAAACAGGGTGACAGGGTGACAATATACAGCCTTGATGTACTCCTTTCCCAATTTGGAACCAGTCTGTTGTTCCATGTCTGGTTCTAACTGTTGCTTCTTGACATGTGTCCAGTTTTCTCAACAGTCAGGTAAGGTGGTCTGGTATTTCCATCTTTATAAGAATTTTCCAGTTTATTGTGATCCACATAGTCAAAGGCTTTGGTGTAGTCAATGAAGCAGACGTAGATATTTCTCTGGAATTCTTTTGCTTTTTCTATGATCCAGTGGCTATTGGCAATTTGATCTCTGGTTCTTCTGCCTTTTTAAAATTTAGCTTGTACACCTGGAAGTTCTTGGTTCACATACTGTTGAAGCCTAGCTTGAAGGATTTCGAGCATTACCTTGCTAGCCTGTGAAATGAGTGTAATTGTGCGGTAGTTTGAACATTCTTTGGCATTGCCCTTCATTGGGATTGGAATGAAAACTGACCTTTTCCAGTCCTGTGGGCACTGTGAGTTTTCCAAATTTGCTGGCATCTATTGGTAGGATCATGTGATTTTTCTTCATTAGTATGTTGATGTGAATATCAGTTGAGTTTCAGATGTTGAACCAACCTTGCCTTTCTGGGATAAATCCGACTTGGACTGTAATCTTTGTGTACGTTGTTGGGTTGGATTTGCTAATATTTTGTTGAGTGTTTTGCATTTGTATTCATGTGAGGCACTGGTCTGCAGATCTCTTTTCTTGTTGTGTGCTTTCTATGTTTGCTGTTAGGACCTCATAGAGTGAGTCAAGAAGTGTTCCCTGTGCTCTCTTTTGGAAGAGGTTGTGGAGATTGATGTGGCCTCCTCCTCACATGTTGTGTAGAATTCACCTGTGAACTGCCCTTGAGGCTTGGTCTTTCCAAAGCATTTCCTTTTTTCGTGGGCTACATGAAGTTTAGCTTTATTTTGTGAGCCAGTCTGTCTTTGTAATCCATGAGATAAGCTCATTACTGTTTTTTTTTTTTTTCCCTTTCATCTTTCCCTCTGCTGATGTGGGGTTTAGATGCCCCACTTTCCTTTTCTCAGCAGTCACATGACCCCACATGGCTGCCTGACAGGTGTGAAGGGGGTGCCCGGCTTTGCAGGTGTGCCCATGAGGGCTGCTTGTTGTGGGCAGGGGTTTGTATCTTATAGCTTCACTTTTTCCTGCTCATATGGATGACACCCGTTTAACTTAACAGAGTACAAGTTGAGAGCGTTTCAATCTGTTCCTGGGTGGAATAGATGCCCCCTTCCTGTGCAGGTGATGTCACCCAGGATTTTGGTTCTGCTGTTGTTTTTAAACCTTATTTTCCTCCTAAAATGGCTATTGGCCATTTTTATATGTCTCCATTTTGTGTTTTCATTGTTTGTCTTGTGGTTCAGACAGTCCCCTGAAGGTGTCATTTAGAGGTGGCTGGGGGCCTGGTCCTCCTGCTAGCATTGGAGATTTGGCGCTGGTTTCTCGGGCAGCTGGCAGTTATCTCTGCCTGGTTGTCCTCAACACCCTTTCCCTGAGGTGTGTGTGGGTCGGGATGTGTCCTTCCTGGATCTAGAGGTTGTGGAGTCTCTGTCTGTACAGCCCTCAACTGACTCCCCTGTGCTCGTGCGTCTGGGCTGGGGGTGCGCAGATCTGGGGATCAGAAGTGAAGAGCAGTGTCGGGGTACCCGGAGGCCCTAGAATGCATTGGGGGAGGGCTGAGTGGTGAGCCCCTGTGGGTCCCCAAGGCCACTGTCCCAGATGGGCACCCAGTGCACCCAGACGGGCTCCTTCCAGGCCTCCAGCTGGTGCTGCCAGGTCCCTGCTCGTGGCCACTGCTCTCCAGTCTCTCCTCCTGCACGAGGACACCTGAGCTGAGGGCCCACCTGAAGCCCAGTGGTCTCACCTTAAGACCTTTCACCAATTATATCGGCAAAGACCTTCTTTTCAAATCAGGTCTCGTTTGCAGGCTTTGGGTGTGCTGCGCTTGCTTTTCCTCTCCCCCGCTGGACACGTAGGTCATTGCCGACCACTGGCCCCCAGGGTCCCCACTCCCTGCATTGGGCCTTCTCATGGCAGGGGGAGTGAGTGTCGCTTGGGGGACACATGACTTATCTCTGGAGACTGGGTTATCCTTCAGAGCACTACCCAGTGAACGGGAGGAAACGGAAGGGAATCATGCTGTGCCTTTGTTCCTGTAGAGCTGGCGCCCTGCCGGCTGCACTTTTTCCATTGCCTAGGAGCGAGTAGGGGTGGGGCTGCATTGGGGGGGTGGGGTCTGTGTCTGAAGGGGTCTATGTCTGGGTTGGGGGGCCTGTTTAGTTGAGAGTTTGTGTCTGTGTCTTGGGGGCCTGGGCATCTGTTCTCTGGGGGCTGAGTTCCCCACTGAGGGCCAGGTCCCTTCTCTTGGGCTGTGCATCTCAGAACTTTGCAGATGTCCACAGTGGTCCTGTGTGCCTGGGTCCTTACGGACACACCTCTCTCAGCACAGGAAGTCCTGGAGAACCTCAAAGACCGCTGGTATCAGGCGGACAACCCGCCCCCGGACCTGCTGCTGACAGAGAGCGAGTTCCTATCGTTCCTGCACCCCGAGCACAGCCGTGGCATGCTGCAGTTCATGGTCAAGGAGATTATCCGGGACCTGGGTGAGGCCTGGCCGCGGAGGTCAGCCTGGGCCGGTCCTAAACTGGGTGGCCTGGGGGACTGTGTGGTCGCTGTTCTCGGTCACACTGAAACCACACAAACTGAAAACCTGGTGGCAAAGCCCCATTAGTTGAGTTTCTCCTGAGTGGCCTTGGTGGTCCTGTGCCCACTGGAGTCTGACATCTGCCCTCCTGTCCCGCAGACCAGGACGGTGACAAGAAGCTCTCGCTGTCTGAGTTCATCTCTCTGCCTGTGGGCACCGTGGAGAACCAGCAGGGCCAGGATGTTGACGACGGCTGGGTGCGGGATAGGAAGAGAGAGTTTGAGGAGCTGATCGACGCCAACCACGATGGGATCGTGACCATGGCGGAGTTGGAGGTGGGTGCGGGGCCATCTTGTGCTGGGAGGCAGAGTTGGTCTGGCTGCAGCTGGGCGCTGTTCAGGGGAACTGGAGCCTCTGAGCTGGGCTATGCAGCTGATGTCACGGGCTTCCCTTCTTGGGCCCGGGTGTGCTGTCCCCCGTGGGCAGTCTGGCCAGGCTCTGGTGCAGGAGAGCTGTGCACAGGCTGGATCCATTGCCTGCCCGTCAGTGTCTTCCCTGATGTCGTGTGTAGGTGCTGCATGGGCTTGTTTGCTCCCATGGCTGGATGAGTCATTGCATTTTATTCCAGAATCCCCTGACCCCTGCTCATAGCTGGCAGGATGTCTGGTTTGGGAACCCCTGCCTGTCAGCACTGCCATCCTGGCAGTTGGTGTGCATGTGCCCCACTCCAGGGCCTCCCTTCCCCCTGCCTTTCTGTGGCTGGACACCCTGATATGGGCAGGGAGGTGCCCACACAGGTGGAGGCTGCCTGGCCCTGAGCCTCTTCCAGCCTGGTGCCCGCCTTCCAGAACAGGCCCACCTCCTTGCTCCACAGCTTCTGTCCTACCAGCCGATGGGTGTTTCAGGCCAGGCTCTGCCTGCTGTAGCCGAGGCGCAGGTGCCCCATGAGTGCAGGGTGTCCTCAGGGGGGTCTTGGCTGCGGAGCTGGGTGCAGCCTGAACATAAGGAGATGCCCCTGGCCCGGGGAGGGTTCGGAGTGCATCAGGGCTGAGCTGCTGCCCTTGCAGGACTACATGGACCCCATGAACGAGTTCAGCGCCCTCAATGAGGCCAAGCAGATGATCGCTATCGCTGACGAGAACCAGAATCACTACCTGGAGCCCGAGGAGGTGCTGAAGTACAGTGAGTTCTTCACGGGCAGCAAGCTGGTGGACTACGCCCGCAGCGTGCACGAGGAGTTCTGAGCCACCGCCGCATCCCCTGCCCCCCTCCCCACCCCCCGCAGCACCTCGCGGGCTGCCCGCACTCTGATTCCAGTGTAATCGCTGCATCTCGCTTCTGAGAACTCAGAGCCCTGCTGCCGGAGGCACTGACCACATCAGGGCGGCGGGCTCCCCCACCGTGGGAAACGACGAAGCTCCTGCTGTTCCCTCGAAAACTGAAAGGTGAAGCTTTGCTGGAAACCGGCAGCCAGTGGCCAGGGTGGGGCGGGGTGCTGGGTAGAGCTGTGAGAGCCGCCCGCCCATGGCCTTCAGTCTCTGAGGAGCATGAATATTGGTGACAGGAATCACATTAATTTACTTCAAAATATAGTTGCCTTTTTCTCTCAGCTTCATTTTTTTGATGGGAAAAAAAACCACGTAGATGATTACTTCGGACGTTTGTGGCCAGGCGGCTTCCCCTTGAAGCTTTGCGGTGGGCGGTTTGGTTAAAACCCGGGGCTTCCTAGCGTTGACGTTCACCTGTGATCTGGTGGGGCCTCAGCTGCCAATTTAAAGTCAGGAGCAAGAGTCCAGGCCTGGGCGAGGCCACCTGGGAGGGACCAGGAGGAAATGGGACTTCAGGATGGAGGGGGGCTCTGAGGATGAGAGCTCCCAGGGATGGGGGTGGAGAACTAGGGGCACTCACAGAGTTTGGAAAGCACAGGAGTCCTGGCCTGGGGCTTACTGCGGGGGATGGGGAGGAACAGCTCAGGGGGCTGTGGTGAGGCTGGGGAGTTGGGAGCCTGCAGTGGGGGAGATGAGGCAACAGGTCCTCTACTGGCTCCTTCCCAGGTTCTGCCATGCCTGGTGCGTGGCTGCCGTGTGGGGTGGAGGAGATGACACACTGGGGGTCAGATGACTGAGGGAGGGTCAACCACCAAGCTCCCAGCTGGCCCCTGCCGGGCACCGTCGGAGGCCTGAGCCCATGGGGCCTCAGTGGATGGCTCACCTGGCCAGATGGTGTGCGTGGGCCTCGGCTGGGGTGGGGGCTCCAGCCAGGTGGGCATTTGGGCCAGCCTGAGCTGCCCATGTGACCTGCTTCCGAGCAGTGTGGGGAGGGGCTGCCCCAGAGGAGCAGGGCGCGGCGGCAGAGCTGGTTTCCAGACAAACAAGAGGAAAGAATGTTTTCAGAACTGAGACAGAGTGCGGGGCCCGTGGCGGTGGCTGGGGCTGAGCGTGTAGGCGGGCAGCCGCCAGCAGGTGTAACTTAGCTGGGACAGAGATGTCAATCAGCTAGGTCCACGGGCGGCCACATGTGGACCCCGTGTGCGGCAGGTGTCAGGACCTTGGGCAGAGGGCAGGGTGGTCCTGTAAGGAGTAGGGTGCTGCCAGGCCCTGAGTTATTGCCATCTCAGAAGCTATAGTTTGTCTTAAAAATGTTTTTCTCACCTTCAGTGGGAGAGGGGTACAATACTTGCACGCACACGCGTGTATAGCAGGCTGCCTGGGTGCTCTGCCCCTCCCCTGTGGACCCTCCCTCTCTGGAGGCTGGGCCAGCGACCTGCGGTGGCCCCTGCGGGCAGAGCCGGCTGGTGGAATTTCCTGCAGGTGGGGAGGGAACTTCTTACCTGTGCCCGTCACCACCAGGAGGAGGGGGATTTCCAGCCCCTGCGGGAGGCTCCCCGCCTGAAGCTTCAGGTTAACCATTAAGCAGAGAATCCTGTCTCTTGGTTCACATTATAAAGGCACCGAAGACAAGAACGGCCTCTACCATGGGGCGCCAGGATGAGAGCTCTGTGTGGGAGGAAGCATGTGCACATGTGTGCATGCGTGTCTGTGCTCATCTCCGCTCACGCCCCACAGTGACGGCATACTGGCCGTCCTGCTGTCCCGAGGGCCCCAGGGCTTGTCTTTCCTGGCCCCCCCGAACCCGGGTGGCTGTGGGGTCAGGGAGAGCCTGGCATGGCCTCCAGAGTGTTGGGAGAGGCAGCACTTGTCCAGCCAGGGGGCAGAGCAGAGGGTCTGTCCTCATGGGCCACCCCTTCCAGACACAAGCCCAGGGGCTCACGGGGGCAGCACACACACGTTCGGGCACGTGGGGCTAGCATCACACGTGCGTGCCACACATGTGATTGACACACACTCCCAGGCACACATCACGCCCAGGACACCCGGCAGTGCTTGACCAGCAGCATGTGTTGGGTCTGCGTGGGCGGCTTATCCTCTTCCAGTCCTGGAGGCTGGACGTCGGAGACCCAGGTGTGGGCATGGCCGGTGTTGCCGTGTAGCCAGCTGTGTTCTCTGTGTCCTCATGTGGTCGTCCTTTGTGCATGTCTGTGCTCTGATCTCCTCTTACATGGACACAAGCCACACCGGATCAGGCCCACCTGTGACCCCACCACGCCATCCTTGCCCCCCAAGAGACCCCTTCTTCCAGTATAAGCCTCATGAGGGTCGGGCTTCCACGTGCGGGTTGTGGCCTGTGAATTCAGCCCCTGACGCCTGCTGTGCTCAGGGACATGCAGCTGCTCTCTCACACCTGCACACGCCTGCACACCCATGCCCATGTTGGCGCTCACTGTGGGTACTGGTCAGGAGGGGCCCGGTCCATCAGAACTGCTGGCATTGGTTTGGGCTACTTTTGGACCCTTGGGCCAGTGACCATGCTCCAGAGCCCCCAGTACCACCTCCCCTCCCCCATAGTTGATGCCTGACCCCATGTGCTGCCCTGGCTCACCCACGGACTCTGGGCACCCTTTGGCGAAGCGGAGGGTGAGGATTGGCATCAGTGCGGCTGCGCGCCCCCACACCCCCATTTCTCCTGAGGTTTCGGCCCTGCAGAGAGAGTGGGAGTCTAGAAGCAGCAAGCCAGGTGAAGGCATCCCAAGACCATTCTGGTCCGGGCAGCTTGGCTAGGCCAGGCAGGGCAGGGGGGCAGCCAAGATGCCTGGCCGAAAGGGCTCCGGCTCCACTTTACCGTGAGACAGGAGTGAGAGTGTCCTGTGGTGGGTGCAGACCAGCTGGACTGGAGAACTGGCCTGGCCCTGGCAGGGCTGGGGGAGCAGCAGGTCCCCCTCGGGGCCTGGGTCTACACACCACAGCTGCTGGCTGGGCTGAGCTGAGGCCTGTGGGTATTGTTGCGGGGTCGGGGCCCCTGGGCCCCAGGGCCAGAAAAGAAGGCTGGGAGTGGGCTTCCCAGACTAGCTGCCTTCCAGCGCTTCCTGGGGCCCTCCTAGTCCCCTCCTCGCCCTCCCCACCCCTCCCCCGCAGCCCTTATAGCCACTTCCTGCAAGGAAAAACCCCAGACTCCCAGAGCCTCGGAGCTGAGAGGAGCTGAGAGGAGACGAGAATGTGCGT
Organism: Muntiacus reevesi; assembly: GCF_963930625.1. NCBI lineage: Eukaryota > Metazoa > Chordata > Mammalia > Artiodactyla > Cervidae > Muntiacus > Muntiacus reevesi. The sequence continues at coordinate 97,258,472 of NC_089253.1, forward strand.
GGGGACCCAGCCGCCCAGGGCGCCGGGTTCAGCCCTCCTGCTCCTCGGGCTCATGCTGGGTGCTGCGGCCCAGCCCCGCTGTCCTGGGGACACCTACCCCAGTGGCAACAGGTGCTGCAAAGAGTGCCAGCCAGGTGAGTGGCCTGAACATGGAGTGGGGGAGAGGTGCCTACCAGGACCTAGGACCAGGAGACAGGATCGGAGGACACGGATGGGGTGGCGGGAACCTGCAGATGGGGTCACGCGCTGCAGGTGTCGTGAGGCAAGTGTAGTTGGGTTAGTGGGTGATCTGGAGCCGCACCTGGGATGACGGGCCAGCCAGAAGCCGGGTGGGGCTCCTGGGGGATCGCTGGGCCGTGCAGGGCTCTGACCCCGGCCTCCCTCAGCAGGTTTTGGGATGGAAAGCCGCTGTACCCATGACCGGGACACAGTGTGCCGCCCGTGTAAGCCCGGCTACTACAACGAGGCCATCAACTACGAGCCCTGCAAGCCCTGCACCCAGTGCAGCCAGAGTGAGCACCACGGGTGCCCAGCACCCACGTCAAGACTCGACCATGGCTGGGGCCTGCCCTGCCCCCGGGGCCCCACAGCCAGCTGAAACAACCCACAGGGCACCTCCCCTTCCTAGGGGACCAGGGCCACGTGGCTCTGAGTGGGGGTGGGGTGAGACCCAGAGTCAAGGGCTGCGGAGGGTCCTGAGCAGACTGGAGGGGTGTTGGAAGGGTGGTCAGAGCTGCCGCGGGTGACCCCTGGGACCGTGTGACCAGGAGGGATGTGACGTGCGCGGTGAGAGAGAACCAGAAGCTGCCCAGCCGTGAGGGGCTGCTGGTCAGGAAGGTGGCTGTGGACCCTTGGCCCCATCCTCAGCCTGCTCTGCAGCTCTGGCCTCCCCACTGACTGGACCCACCCCACCCAACCCCCAGGAAGCGGGAGTGAACCCAAGCAGAGATGCACACCAACCAGAGACACGGTCTGTGGCTGCAGGCCAGGCAGCCAGCCCCAGGACAGCTACGGCTACAAGCGTGGAGTTGGTGAGGGGGGCCTTGGGAGCCATGTGGAAGGAGCATGTCCCTCACACGCTGTCACTGCTCCTCCCAGAGCCCCCACCCCAGCCTCAGCTGAATGCCTCTTCCCCAGCAGATCACACCAAGATGGGGGTGGGGGTCTTCGAGGTCAGGACCCACGGGTGGCATGCAGGTGGGGAGGGGCTCTCGGAGACCCTGGGGAGTGAGCCTCTGGGCATCCCAGGGGTGGCAGATGGGCAGAGCCTGCTGACTCTGTTGCAGACTGTGCTCCGTGCCCACCAGGACACTTCTCCCCGGGCAATGACCAGGCCTGCCAGCCCTGGACCAAGTGAGTGTCCCTGTGGTCAGAGGGCTTGGGTGGCCTGGGGTCTGGGAGCTGGGTCAGGTCTGGGAGTAGGAAGCTGCTGGCTGGGAGCTCTTGGGCCTGACTCCCCGTGGCCCTTGCCCCGCCCCACCCTGTGATGTCCCTGCCCCCACCACAACCCCTGCTCAGCCCTGGCCCAGCCTCCCACTGGCCTTCCTGCTGGGTCAGAGTAGGGAGCCTGTGAGACCCCAGCCCAGGCCCTGGGAGTGTGAGAGCCTCACTCACTCACATTGGAGAGGTTCCTGTCCTGGTTGGGCTGAGCTGGTGCAAGCAGGAAGAGTAGGCAGGGGTTTGGGAGAGGAAGGTGCAGGTGGGAGCAGGGTAAGCGCAGGAGGCCCCAGCAGAGTCCATGGCCCCTCTCCTTGCCGCCTTTGGCCTGGACTCTAATGCTGCCTGAGTGACCAGTGTGGACCGCTATTGCTTCCCACATCTCCCTGGTACTGCCCCAGTTCTGGGCCCATCCCACTGACGGGGGAGGAGGAGGGGGACTCTGGCCTGATCAACACCCTTGGCCCCCTCAGTTGCACCCTGTTAGGAAAGCGAACACTGCGGGCGGCCAATAGCAGCTCGGACGCCATCTGTGAGGACAGGAGCCCCCCGGCCACACCACCGTGGGAGACCCAGGGCCCCCCAGTCCAGTCCACTACTGCCAAGCCCACCACCTCCTGGTCTAAGGCCTCACAGGGGCCATCCATGCCCCACACAGAGACCCCCAAGGGTAAGGGGACCTGGTCTTGCCCCAGCAGGGCCCTCCCCGCAACCCAAAAGGGGAATGGGATGGGTGGGGAGGATGGGAGTAGAGACTCCCTCTGGGCTTGGTGGGGCCCTCCCTATGGTGGGTCCCTTCCCCTGGCGGACCCCACCCAGCAGGCCCTGCCTCCTTGCAGCCCCTGAGCTGTCTGCTGTCCTGGGCCTCGGCTTGGGCCTGGGCCTCCTTGCCCCTGTGGCTGCCACACTGGCCCTGCTCCTCCACCACAGGGCCTGGAGGCTGCTGACCAACACCCCCAAGCCCCCAGGTAAGTGCTTGTGGTGGGCCCCAGACCAGACAGTCTCCCAAGGTGCGGGACCCCTGCCCACCTCCCACCTCTTGCCCGTACCTCTTCCCTAGGGGGAAACAGCTTCCGGACCCCTATCCAAGAGGAGCACACTGATGCCAACTCCAGCCTGGCCAAGATCTGAGCAATGTTTGCTGGGGTGGGAGCCGGTGACCCCTCCCTAGGCTGGGGCCCCAGAGGGGCAGTGGGGGCCCCCAGGTGCAGGCTGCCCCCCGTGTCACCCCTGCACGTGGCGCCCTGACCCCTGCCCTGTGCCGTTTTAGGTGCTCCTGGGCTGGCCCTGGGCTCTGCTACGTATGCTGTGCATACTCCCCGCCCAGGGTGGGCCCCCAATAAACGACGTTGGCAGATGTGGGCCTCTGACTGGGCTGCCTGGGGCTGGGGGGTGGGCAGGTGCTCCCCTGGATCCCTCCCAGATCCCAGGGCCGCTGTCCTGTTCCCTGGGCACATCCCAGCACCTGTAGGGGGTGGGGGAGCCAAAATAACTGCCCTGGGGAGTCAGTGCTGCATCTGTCAGCCACGTGAGACCCTAACCCGGTGACCTTCCCTGCGCCACTTGGGAGGGGCTGGCAGGGGCTGAGTACTGATGGGAACCTCGAGGCCCTGGCCCCAAAGGTCATCTAGGGCCACCCCTCGGGTTGCTGGGCTCCTCTCAGGAGAGGGCACAAGTGTCTGTTTCTTCTCAAACCCCATGCCCTGCTAGACCCAAGTGTATGGTGATCCTACAATCCCCATGATGCCTGCAGGGCCCCTGAGTCCCCCTGAGACCAGCTCCATGCCCTTGGGGAAACTGGAGTCTTCTGACAGGGCTGATCCTTCATCCACCCTGGGTGGGAACAGAACAGGCACCATTATGTGAAAAGGTTCCCGGTGTCCATGGACAGCAGAATGGGCTGTAAAACCTGCATGGTCAGACAGTCCTGCTGGTCAGCACTGGGGACGGCCCTGGCTTGGGCAGAGGTGTGGACTTGGGGCGAGTGGCCAAGTGCTCACTTGAGGTGTGCAGGTTAAACAGCTCAGGGATCCCAGGTCAGTGTGGAAACTCTCCACAGCCCATAGACATTTGCACCCCGGGTGTTCAGACAGATTGCAGAGCTACCATGAACCGAAATAAAAGACTACTTAGCTGCTGTTGGGGGGGTGGAGGAGCAGAGAAAATCTGGGCAAGAGCCCTAGGCCTCACCTGGTGCACTTGGAAAATGAGCGCCTGGCTTGCTGTCACACCTTTCTCTGCCGGGTGGCCAGGACCCAGGCATCGCTGCACCAAGAGGGCCCTATAGCAGTTGAAGATCCTCCTGCCACATGTGTCAGGCTGCCGTCCTGCCCTCTACCCCTAGTTTCTTGGGTTGGCTTTCTCCCCAGAGCTGCCCCGGAGGCCCATCCATCTCTCCTCAAACCTCTGACCCCTGGTGGCCTCCTGGGGAAAGGGACAATGAGACCATCATGTGTTCTTGGAAGGCTCTCAGGATGCAGCAGTGAACACACACACCCTGTGCCCTTGGAATGGGCAACAAATTGGCACCACCGGTCAGGGGCCTGTGGTCCCTGGGGAGCGCAGAGGCTGTGCAGAGAGGCTACGGAACAAGCCAGAGGGGTCTAGGGGAGAGCCCAGAGTCTTAGGGCCTGGAAAGTCGAAGGTCATGGGAAAGGGCTTCCTCCCCAAACCTCCCAGCTGCTCCCTCAGCCATAAGCCCCCCACCTGACCCCTTGCCTGGCAGCTCCACCTCTGAACAGCTGACAGATGGACGGACGGAGGTTGATCACTTTTAGTTTGCTTTGATGCTGCCGCTAAGCACACTCTCCACTCCTGTCTCTGCTGCCAAGCCTCCTAAACCCTGCTGAGCTACCCCCTGGGCCCACAGACACACCCCCCTGATATGCCCACACTGGGCCCTCCCTGCTCCAGGGCCCCTACCTGGCTCCCCATCCCCCCCCTCAGCCCTCCTGATTAACACCTGGACCCCATGTGGGACCCTCTGCCCCTTGAGTGAGCATCACTTGTGTGAGCTGAGACAAGTGATGAAAAATGTGATGAGCTGCTCAAAAAGTATTGGAAAATACAGCTGGCAGATAGAGATCTCCCCCGCAGTGCCAGGTCACAGAAACTCCGCAGTTTGCGGCCGCGTAGGAGGAGCCTTCCGGAGCCTTGGGGACCAGGAGGCGACGCAGGTCCCCACCCCCGATGTCACTCTTGCCTCTTGTCACACACGACCCTCCCTCTGGTTTCCTGCTGCTGCAGGTGGCAGTTCCCTTTGCACAGACAGCTGCCCCCTGGTGCCTGCGTGCTGGTCAGCTTCCAGAAGGGCCAATAGAGAGGACCTGGTTGGACAAGCATCATTTTAGGAGATATATCATTTTTTTCTTGGGCTTTTACCAGAATTGGGGTGGTGCCAACCTGGTACAGACCTGACTGTTCAGGTCTTTAAAGTGAGTAGTGGCAGAAGGTCCAGAACTGCCCAGTTCTCCACTCCGCACCTTGCCCTGGGGTCCAGCGATGGCTCAAACCCTCCTCTAATCTAGGAGTTGAGCTGCAATCTGGGGGTCCTCAGAAAGGGCCAGTCCTAGGGGCCTCACCTTGCCCTCTAGCAACCAGAGCCACAGCCCCCGCAGAGACCCTCCCTTTTCTGCAGGGCCCAGTTGCTTCTCTGAGGAGGGCCTTGCACATCCTGGGACTTGAGTCACAAACCCCGTCATTCTCAAACCAAGTTTCACGGGTCTGCCCTGGTCACCAGGTCATGGCCTTCAACATACCTGTGGGTGCCACCAAAATCACACTCCTGGGACCCCCAATGCCCACCCTACAGCATTCCCAGGGATCTCTGCCCATTTCCCCTGTATCAAGCTTCCACTGGAGGGCCAAGCAATCTGGGGAGGCTTCCTGAAGGAGGCAGGGCCCCAGAAACTAAGGTGAAGAAATTAAGGTTCATAGAGACAAGGGACAGTCTCGTGGCGAGCTGCAGCCTGGACAGCCCTTCCTCCCGACTTCAGGGTTCACTTGGTGTTTCTGGAGGCTGAGTTCTCAGCCTCAAGAGCTCAAGTGCTCCATCAGGGGCCAGCACATCCCCACGGGCTGATGGGATTCCAGTGGGGAGAGCTGGGTTGAAGTCTGCAGGGCTGTCAGGGCTGCAGCCTGGGTGGCCCTTCCTCCCTCTGCAGGGTTCAGCCAGTGACTGGTTTCTCCTTGCTGGCTCCTCTCAGGTGTCAGCACAGCTGTAGCCTCCAGTATGTGTGATGTCTGGAGCCTGGTCAGGCCCACTTGGCCAAGCTGAGGGGCGGGAGGTGGGGGTGGTGGGGTGTGGGAGGTGGGGGGGTGGGGGGTGGGGAAGTCTTGTCCTAATTTCCCAAAGTGGGGGGCTTCTTCTAATCCTCAGAAAGCAGGGACCCTTCTGGCCCCTGAATAGGTTCTGAGGCTGCTCAGTACTGGCAATCCAGGACTTCTGGGAGGTTGTGGGATCCCTGGCCTGGAGGCTTCAGAGGATGAGGGATTTCATCCTACCCGCTCTGGGTGTTGGAGGGGCCTCACAGGGCCCCCCTGGGGAAGCTGGAGGTGGAGAGGGGGTCAGCCAGGAGCCAAGGGGCACAGTGAGGAAGCAGTCCTTGTTGGGGGTGTGCCCCACCCCCGATGACTCAGGGTACTGTCTGCCACCCCGCATCCGGCGCCAACCCACACTCCAGTTCCTTCAGGGCTGGTGGCTGTAGGTTTTACACAGAAAATATTTCTGACCACCCCCGCCCATCCTCCTTGTGATGTGGCTGGGGGTACGAGTGGTGTTTCCCCTGACAAGGCACACACATTTAGGTCACATTTAGTTTCCGGAAAAGAATTCCTGGGCCAAAGGGCATGATCACTTAGGAATCCCCCAAGGTCACCTTCACACATGGGTCTACTGGGTGTCTTGTCCTCTGTGGTCAGTTGCTCTGTGGCCTACGATGATACCTGCTCTCTTGGGGTCTCTTTGGGACCCCTTGAATTGTTTTTTTCTTTTTTTTGGTTGCACACAACTTGTGGGATCATAGTTCCCTGATCAGAGATTGAACCATAACCCTAACCCTGCCTAAGGCAGTGAAAGCACTGAGTCCTATTAACTGGACTTCAGGGAATTCCCATCCCTTGAATTTTTTTTAAAAAGTATTTTTTATAGCAGTTTTAGGTTCTCAGCAAGTGAGGGGGAACCTTCCCCCCCCATCAATACCCCCTCTTCAGTCGCTCAGTTGTGTCTGACTTTTTGTGACCCTATGGACTGCAGCAGGCCTGGCTTCCCTGTCCATCACCAACTCCTGGAGCTTGCTCAAACTCATGTCCATGGTTGGTGATGCCATCCAACAATCTCATCCTCTATCCCCTTCTCCTGCCTTGAATCTTTCCCAGTGTCTTTTCCAATGAATCAGCTCTTCACATCAGGTGGCCAGAGTACTGGAGCTTCAGCTTCAGCATCAGTCCTTCCAATGAATATTCAGGACTGATTTCCTTTAGGATGGACTGATTTGATCTCCTTGCAGTCCAAGGAACTCTCAGGAGTCTTCTCCAACACCACAGTTCGAAAGCATCAATTCTTCAGTGCTCAGCTTTCTTTATGGTCCAGCTCTCACATCCATACATGACTACTGTAAAAACCATAGCTTTGGGGGCTAAGATGGACCTTTGTTGGCAAAGTAATGTCTCTGATTTTTAATATCTAGGTTTGTCATAGCTTTTCTTCCAAGAAGCAAGCTCAAGAGGGGGAGCTGACTGTGGCTCAGATCATGAACTCCTTACTGCAAAATTCAATAACCCTGAGGACAGTGCATTTATTACAAAAGACAAACCTGCACTGGCACTTCATCCTAACCCAGAGTCTGTAGTTCACGTCCAGTGGATCCTCCTGTGCTCTGGTCAAACGAGTGATGACGCGTCCTCGCTGCTTAAGTTTCCAGAGCAGTCTCATTGCCCCAAACCTCCACCCACGCCTTGGATTTTGAGTCGCAGGGTCTCGGGGGTCACGCATGGGAACAGTTCCTCTGGCATCTTTGGGGCGTGGCCGAGGCGGAGCGGCCCGCGGGGCGGGATCTGGGCGTGTCTGGGAGGGGCCTGCTTCCTAAAACGGCGGGGCTCGCGGCCAGGGGGACGCCATGGGGGCGAGGGGCGCGCGAGTGGCCCTGTGCAGTGTCGCGCTGCTCTGCGCACTGGGCCTGGGCCAGCGCCCCCTCGGCGATCTGAGATGCAGCCCTGGCCAAGTTCTGCATGGGACGGGGACACAGGCACGCTGCTGCCGCTGCTCCCCAGGTAAGGCAGGCAGGAGCTCCTGCGCGGAGGGCGGCAGCGCGGCGCGCCTCCCCGTGCTCAGGGCAAGCTTTCTGGGTCCAAAGCCCTGATCCCAGAGCAACCCGGCGGCGGAGGCAGAATTGGCTTGGGGATTGGGGACTGGGGGTTGGGGGATGATGACCGGGAGGTGGGGCAGGGGCAGGGAGTGTGGGAACCTTCCCCAAGACAGATCAGGGGTCCTAATGTGGAGGAGGGGTGTCCCTGTTCCTTCTGAGTGGGTAGTGAGACCGTAGCCATCACTCAGGCTCAGTTTGGGTTTGCGCTCCTCTTTCTGCCAGCTCCCTGCCTCGGACTTGCATATCTGGGTGGGAGAAAAGTGGAATGGGTCAGTTTGGGGACAAATATCCCTGGGGAAAACACCCAGGGTGTCACCCTGCCAGGACCTGGGGGGTGGTAAGTGGCTCTTAGAGTTCAGGTCTCAGTGTCGTGGGCACTGTGGACAGCAGTCAGGGAGGGATGGGCAGGCTGCCTGGAGGGTCCTGGCAGCTGAGGGCCATGCAGGATGGAAAGGGGGCAGGGAGTAGATCTCCCAGGCGACTACCTTGTCCATTGGGATAGCTCTGGGTCACATTGAGTCATGGTCACCCTGGGTGAGAGCAGCTTCAGGGCAATGGGAGATGCATCCAGGCCAGGTGGGTGAAGGAGCTGGGTGCCCAGGAAGGAGGGGCACAGCTGGACCAAGCCAGGGTCCTGGTTCCCAGACAGTACTCTGCCCAGCTGAGGTAGCCCAGCCCTGCCCCCCACTTCCCTGGGGGTTAAGAGGGGGTGCCCTGGGGAGGGGGCTCCCCCCAGCTTCTGAGAGAGCTGCTTGTTCCCTGCCCAGATGAGGGGACCTGTCCTGAGCCAGACTGTCAGTGTATCCAACCCGAGTTCCACTGTGGAGACCCACAGTGTAAGAGCTGCAAGTACCACTCCTGTCCTCCTGGCCAGGGAGTGCAACCTGAAGGTAAGTGGTCGGTGGGGGTGGCCCATGCAGGTCAGGGGCATTGACAGGGCCCAGCCAGAGCTCATAACAGCTGGTGTGGAAGAATGCTTGCAAGTGGGGGTACGGACACCCTCTGGGCAGATGGGCGCCAGTGTGGGGTCCTATGGTACCCTGGCAGGCAGGCAGTTCTCTTGTTCTGGCATCTCAGCCCTCGCTGGAGGCACAGCGCACTGTGTGTGTGGCTCTCTTGGCCTAGGTGTCTTTGTCCAGAGATGATGCTCTCAGGGCCAGTTGTGAGGAACAGAGGGGTGTCCAGGACTGTCTGGCTCTTAGGCCCTGGCTCAGACTATGTCCAGGTCCTATACCCACCCTGATGCTCCACGTGGAGCCCAGTCTGGAGTTCAGCCCCTTTTCTGGAAGGAGCCTCTCATCCTCTTAGGGGGCTCTTTGCCTGGGAAGTGGGGCCTGCCTGAGCATGTTGGGGCTGGGGGAGTGAGGGCGGCAAGGGACTGTGTGAGGTTTCTGGGGCAGGGGAGCCTAGGGGTGACTGGGGCACAGCCTTACCCCAATCTCCAGGGCCCTCACCCGCCTCCTGCTTCCCAGCCTCCTGGAGCAAGCGAAGGCCCAGCCTGGTTCTTGCCAGGCTTCTACCCAACCCCCACCCCCCCGCCCGGCTCCATCCTTTGCAAGCAGGTCCCTCCTCTCCCCCATATCCCTTCAGGGACCCTCCACTTAGCCCTGAGTCACAGCCTGCCCTGGAAAGGGGCACATTGGGGACCTGATTTATCCCAGGCCCCAGAGGCTCCTGTCAAATCGATGAGGTGGCAGGGGAGTCCTTCTGCTGGGGAACTGGACACCAGCAGGATCCCACCCCAGTCACCCCTGCAGCCAGTGTATGTTTGTCTGTCTCCAGGCAACTTCAAATTCGGCTTTGAGTGTGTTGACTGTGCCGTGGGGACCTTCTCTGGGGGCCATGAGGGTCGCTGCAAACCTTGGGCAGAGTGAGTGCTGGTGGGGCCTTCTGGTGGCTGGGAGGTCCAGGCAGGCATGAAGGCGGGGCTTCTGCTGTCCTTTCTGGTGCAGTGACCCCCAACAGCTCAGAGGATTGCAGCAGTGCGGAGGAGTGCTTGGTTGCCGAGGGCTGACCGAGGGCTCTGTCCGTGTGTCCCAGCTGCGTCCAGCTTGGATTTCCCACCCTGTTCCCCGGGAACAAGACGCACAATGCTGTGTGCCGCCTGGGGCTGCCGCCCACTGAACCACCCAGCCTGCTGACCATCGTCATCCTCGCCCTGGCTGCCTGCATCCTGGCCCTGACCGTTACCCAGCTGAGCCTGCACATCTCTCAGCTGAGGAGGCAAAGAGTGTGGCCCCCAGGTCAGTTGTGCCTTGGGCAGGGGGGGGTCCCCTGCCTGCCGGCTGATCGCAGCCCCTCTGCAGAGGCCCAGCTCCTGGAGGCCCCACCACCCCCGCCCGAGGATGCCTGCAGTTGCCAGTTCCCTGAGGAGGAGCGGGGCGAGCGGCTGTCAGAAAACAAAGGCCACCAGGAGGACCTGTGGGTGTGAAGTGCGGAGGGCCCATGCCAGGCTCTCCCTGGAGCTGGCCTAGGCTGGCCCTCAGGAGCAAGGGCTCTGGGCTCCGCGGTGGGGCCCCAGCTCTGGGCCCGGTCCTGCTCCCCTCGATGGTGGAAGCAGGTGGGGGATGGTGACAGTGACCGGTGCCCTGGATCATGCCAAAGAGGCAGCAGCTGTGGCTGGATCCTGTGGAAGACCCAGATGCACGGTGGCTGCCTCCCTCTCTTGCTGCCCCACTGGGGCCGCATCTGTGGGCCCCTGGTTCCCAGGACAGGAGGCTAAGGACCTGGCTACAGGCAGCACTCAATAAAAGCTTGTCCAGTGACCTAAGTGGATGTGTGCTGGGGGAGAATGGACAGGTTCTGGATTTCCCCCCACCAGTGCTCACAGTCCCTTCCTAGCCGAGGTGGGAGTGGGGGTGGCTGAAGCAGGACGGTTACAGTCCTCGGCACAAGCCCTCAGCTGGGACCACAGGGGAGGCACGTTTTGCTGGACGCTGCCCTCTGTGCCTCTTGGCTGCCCTGTGCAAACCCACTCTCCGGTGGTTGGCCAGGCAGTTGCTCGGGCAGCCGGGTCCTTGGTGTGTGTGGGTCTCTGTGCCATGGGTGCTCCAGACTCTGGCTCCAGGCTGGCTGCACGTCCTGCTGGTTCCTGTGGGGTACCTGCCCTTGGGTCATTGGGCCCCAATCTGGGGCAAGGTAAGTTTCTGCCCACACTTCCTGGTGGTTGTGGACAGCCTCAGAATGGCCTGGTTCTAGCCCTCTGTCCCAAGGCCTCCTGTTGGCCTCCACCACCTCACAGGGCCCTCGCTCTTGGGGCACTGTCCTGGGGTCTTGCCCAGTGGAGGCAAGCAGTGTTTTTCAGCCTCTTGACAACATGATACCTGGGGAGTCTGATAAGGTCTCCATGGCATCCAGGGCGTGGCTGGCGGGAGACCGGTCTTGGCAGCGGCCCTCTCCAGGTGTCAGTACACCTGGCCCCCCTGCTGTCTGTGGCCCCAAGTGTTCTAGCACTGTCCCCCTCCCCCCTGCTCACCGCGCCCTCCCCACCCACCTGCACGCGGCCCAGAAGAGCCCCTTGATTCACTGGTCCCCACCCCCACCTAGTTCCAGGGGTGCAGGTGGGCCCAGCACAGAGCAGGAAGTGGAGGGGAGAGGGGCTCTGCGCCCTGCATTCCACCCCTTGTGGGGCACAGCCTGCTTACGCCTGGAAGGAGGGACGTGGCCGGCTCATGACCACTCACAGGGGGAGAACAACCCCCTCAGCCACTTCTCTCTGCCTGCCCCTGGGGTCCTAGCTCTGGGGGCCCAGGGAGCCAACCAGCTGCCACACCCATAGGCTCCTCCTCTGCCCTCAAGCCAGATCTCCTGTCCCCCACCAACCCTCGCCCACCCACCTCCAGGAAGGCCCTCCTCATCGCCGTCACGTGGGTCCCTTGACTGCCCCCCCCCCACCTGTGGGGAAGGGGTCCCCACCCTGGCTCAGCCCCCTGATGAAGCCAGGAGTCAGGTCCTAGACAGCCTGGCGGGCGGGAGCGTGTTCCGCTGACTCAGCGCGGAAAGTCCTCTGGGGCGGCCATCCGGCGTGGGAGGAGTGCCCGGAAAGTCAGCCTGTGGGTGGGGAGGTGACGCCAGGTGTGGGGTGATGTGGAGCAGGCGGGGGATTCCTGCTCTGCAGCGGGCTGGGGACAGGGGGATTTGCCCAGCTCAGCGCAGGGCCTGGAAGAGGGAGGCCAGGCTTGCGGGGTGGGGGGGGGGGGGTGGCGAGGAGGACTCAGGGAGCCCCTGCCACTGGACTGGGCCCACCCTTCACGCTCCCCTCCTCCCTACAGAGTGCCTCTGCCCCACCAGGCCTGCCCACTACTGGTCACCCCAGCTCCCTCCGCTCACTCCCTGTTCTCCCCACTCCTGGACTCACGTCCCTCCCTGGCAGCCTCCTGGGAGCTGGTAGCAAGCTGGACCTGAGTTGAACTGAGGCGCCCCAGCTGAAATCCTACAGAGCAAGAAGGGGCGTGGAGGGGCTCGGTTAAGGGGAAGCAGGAGGCTCAGGTGGGTTGCCCAGGACCGGGTGTGCCCAGGGGAGGCCTGAGCAAGTCTAGGTTGGGAGGAGGGAGGCCCTGGGTGGGCCTGGGATGCAGAGCTCAGGGCAGCGGGAGGCACAGGAGACTCAAGAGTGCTGATATGTGGGGGACGGAAGGGGCTGGTGTGTTGAGGTGCTCCCACCACCTCCTGCTCAGCCCAGTGTGCTGGGATGGGCACAGGTATAGGTCACCAAGCCCAAGAATGACCCGAAGATTAGATTCTGCCCAGGCCAGCTCCAGCCCCTTGCTGCTCCCCCCCGGGAACTCCCCAACCCCAACCAGGGAGGCTCTCCAGCTGCTTAGCTCCTCCCCGGTCAGGCTCCAGGGTGTGTGTGCAGCCTCAGATAAGGGCCCAGAGGCCATCCTCTGTTCCCAGAAGTGCTTCCGGCCACAGCAGCGTCCCACCCAGCCACAGCACCTCATCTTGTTTGAAAAGGCCCCTGACCCCCCACCCCCTCCTTCCCTGAGATCTGGACTCAGCCAGTGTGGGACATCCTCCCAAGCAAACAGACACACCCATAGTGGGCATAGGGAGGGAACCTGTCCTAGACAGAACCGGATGTCTGCCCTCCCTCGGCCCCAGTCCTAGGGCAGCTTCAGGGGGCTGTCCAAGGGCAGGTGGCCCCTGCCTGCCCCCTCACCAATCAGATAGGTCCATGGTGCTAAGTCTGGCCATTCAAGGGCCCTGACTTGGAATTGGGGCCATCACTCCCCTCAGTCCCCACCATGGTTTCAGCACCATGGCCTCTCCTCTGCAACTGGGCTGAGCTCTGGCTCTGCAGTGGTTTTCAGGGCCCTGAACCCCCACTTCCCAATAAGGAGTGGCCATGCTCCATGGAGAGGAGTCTTTCCAGAGACACTGATTTGGGCCATGGCTGTTCCAACCCCTCTATTTGGAGACACATTGCAGGGAAGAGGGGTTTGAGGGGGGTCCTCTGAGTCCTGTGGGCTCTTTAGTGGAAACATATTCCTGACTGCCAGGGACTGCAGGAGGATCCAGATGGGGGGCAAGGGTGTGGCCATCACCTCTGGGGATGAACGAGCAGCAAGATAACCTCATTTATTGTCACCCAGGTTCTCTGGGTACCAGGGGCCCAAGAGCTACAGACAGTCCAGGGTTTGGGGTTGCCTGGGGATGGGGGCCCAGTACGGACATGCATGTCTCACCCCACCATGGTCCCTGGGGGCCACTGCACCCACTCAGGGCCCAGGGACAGTGGAGGCCTCAGGCCAGCTTCCCCTCGAGTGTCAGGTCATCTCTGCAGATACTGCCTTGACCGGCTGGGGATCAGTCCTGCTGGAGGAGAGCTGGAACATCCAGGGGGCAGCACTGTTCTACCATGGGTCAAGTCATGAGCCCCAGGACAGCGTGGGCGAAGGCCCTGTGGGCAGGATGTGAGGAAGGGGCAGAAGAGGCCTGGAGGCTGAGACATGGGGTATAGAGGCCCCTCAGGACGACCAGGGGCTGAGCCTGAGGTGACATGGCTGTGCAGTGACCTTCACCCCAGTAAGGAAGGACTGGTACAGACCCTGCAGACACTGATGTGGGTGCGCTCTGCCCACCCAGGGGACCACCTCTCCCTGATGGAGACTGGTTTTCACCCTCCCCAGCCTCGGGGTGCAGAGCTGGCCACTGGGCTGTGGAAGTGGCAGTGCTGAGCTTGATGCCTCATGGAGAGCCCATCAACACGCTGGGTGGGCTTGTCACACGGTGACAAGCGTGCTTCTGGCCTGGGGACCCGACACTCCTGGCCACAGCAGCAGGACGAGGAGGGAGTGCAGTGGTGGGGATGCATGGGTGAGCTGTGAGTGACAGGGCAGCTTGGTCCTGGCCTGGGCCCTCACTGGCTCTGTGACCCGGGAGGACTGTCTCTACCTCTCAGCCCCAGGTTTCATTTGGCTCTTCTCTCCCTGACTCCCTGACTGACTGCACATCTCCATGGACTGGCCAGTGGCTCAGCTGCCCTCTAGTTTGCTCTGGCCCTTGCTCCCCTGGGAAAGGAGTGGGAGGGGCAATGGGGGAGGGGAAGACAAGCCCCTTTGCCCCTTAGGTCCTACCCGCACTCCAATGCAGAGCAGAACAAGGGTCCCAGCAGCCCCTCCCACCTGTGGTGGAGCCCACTGGGGTCATGAGTGAGGGTGGGCAGGACAGGGGCAGGGCATGTGACTTGGTGGTGACTGATGGGAGAGGGGAGGGCAGGATATGTGAAAGGCAGTGCAGGAGGAGGGGTGCCAGCTGCAGTAGGCATAGGGGTGGGCCTGGACTGGGGTCGGTGTGGGATGGTGGATGTGGAGAGGGGATTATGGCTGGTCCAGGATGCTTGGTGGTAGCAGGTTTCTTCCAGCAGCCTCGAGGTTGGGGCCACAAGGAACATAGGGACATGCTGGCTCGGCACACCCCTCAGGGCAGCGTCCTGCACGACTATGCACCTGTTGCCCACAGCCTGAGTTCTTGGGACCTCTGCGATGCTCTGCCTGCTGTATAGCTCCCACCGTGGCACCATTGGGGAGCTCAGGGCCCTGGTGCTCTGAAGTCCCAGAAAGGAGCTGAGCCTGGGCAGGGTGGGGCCTGGTGTGAAAAAGTGCTCCTATGGGGATCTGGAGGGGCCCCTGGGGACTCAGACCCTTGCCTGGGAGTCACTGGCTGCCTTTCCCAGGGACCGCAGACTAGGCAGCGGGGGTAGGTGACCTGTGAGGCTGCAGGGGCCCAGGGTCCGGATGGAGGCCGGCTATAGGTGACGCGTGGGGGCCCAGAAACTGGAGAGCTTCACCGGATGGAAAGAGCCCATGTGGGCAAAGTCAGGGGTTCAGATTCGGCGGCTCATCTCTCGACCCCCATGTTCCCCCAAGAACGGGTCCCAGCAGTGAAGTAGCGGCTCGCGGGGTTCAAGGAGGCTGCCAGCGGGGGTCTTGGGGCCGGGTGTGCGGGGCAGAGGCCGTGCTTGTAACAAAGTAGCTTTTATAGGTCCCTGGGAGAGAGCTGGTAGCCCGCCCACTAGGAGCCGCGATGGCCCGCGTTCTTGCGCTCCTCTTCTGCCGGCCCCAGGGAAAGCTCCCGTACCCGGTCTTCGTCGCCCACTCGCGGTTGCCCACCGCCCTGGGCCTCGGGGCCTCCACTCAGGGCGACGTCGGGGGCGGGGACGGGAGGCCGGGGGCGCCGTTGCGCGGAGGAGGGCCGCCCTGGCCCTCCGCCGAGGCCCCGGCGCGCGCCCGGCCTGTCGGTGGCGCGGAGCAGGGGTGGCTCGAGGGGCGCGGCGTCGCAGGTAGGCCGAAGTGGGGGCAGCGGCAGGCGGGGGACGTTGCGGGAGCCCCCCAGGCACGGCCACGGGTCTGTCTCGCCGTTGTGCAGGAGCACGAAGCGGCGCTGGGACAGCAGTGGTAGCATCTTTTCGCTGCGTAGGCTCTTCTGGAAGGTCTCGAGCGCAAGGTCTGAGGAGGAGTCAGGGGTGAGCGGGATGCGGAGCGGGGGAGGGCGGTGGGGGGGATGGGGGGACCCCCAACCCCGTCTGGAGGTGACAGGGTGGTGAGGGGCGGGATGGCACCACGCTGGCGGGGAGGTGGGGGCATGAGCAGAGGCTGGGGTTGCCTCGCAGCCCTCAGGGTGCTGGAGAACTGGGTTTGCGGGCGTCTGAATTTGCAGAGAGCGTGTGCAGGCAGAGGGGGGCAGTTTGAGGGTCCTGGGGGGTGGCTCACCCAGGGTCTCCATGACCACGCTGGGAATCACTTCTTTCAGGACTTCACAGTTGGTGTGCAGGGCGGGGTTGGAGTTCATTTCCAGCAGCCACACCTGGGCCCAACACTACTCAGCATCCCTCCCCACCTACCACTTGGCCAGGAGAAAGCTGAGACCCTGGTCCCCATTAAGCCACGTGACCATCAGGTCGCTTCTTTTCCATGACCTCACTCCCCCAATTGCCCAAGAGGCTGAGACTCTTGAGGGTCTGAGAGTCTGGCCTTAGGAGCCACCCCAGCTGCAGGAGGAGTGAAACCTTATGGACACACCACCTCCAGGGCTAGGGAGGGCACCTGACTGCCCACCCCAGGGGCCTGCCTGAGTGGTCAGGTGTGCACAGAGGGCCCCTGCCTCCTGCACCTGCCTGCCAGGCCCACCCCCCTGGAAAGCCTCAGCAGCACCTTAAAGTTTTCATCGATCAAGAAGTCACAGCCGATGAGGTCAAAGTAGCCCAGCTTGCACTCCAGCTTGGCTTTGACGGCCAGGAAACAGTGGGCCATGATCTGCTGCATTCGCTTCTGTGGGTGGGGTGGGGTGGCGGGGATAGGACGTCACCTGTGGGCCTTGATTACACCCTCCAAGCCTGAGCAGCCACAGCCCATCCCTCACCTGTGCTCCCACCGTGCCCATACTGTCACATTCTCAGGGTCACAGGCTCACAGCCAGAAACTCCTTCACTCTCATTTTATGCATCCAACAAATGTATGGCCCTCCTATTGTGTGACAGGTACTGGACTGGTGTGGCAGGAGAGTGGAGAGAGCTTCCGAGGAGTCTCTGCCCTTGAGCAGTTCACTCGTAGGAGAGAGACAAAAAACTTGATGTGTAAATCATTATGCACTTTGTATGGTGCACAAAGCCACACATGCTAAAGCCACACATGCTAAAGGAAGCTAAACAGGGTGAGAGGTGGGGGGTTCGGGGTGGTGGGGAAAGGGGTATGATCCAGGTGGGCCCCATTGAGAAGAGAGTGAGTAACAGGTGAAGATGGAAGGGGGAAGCTGTGGGATGGGGATGGGACACCTGGCGGGAGCAACAGCTGCAAGTTCGAGCATGCCCAAGGTGTCAGAGGACCAGGGTGATGCTGCTGAGGCTGGAGCAAGCTAGGGAGCAGCAGGAGATGAGACCAGAGTGGCACCAGTCACTTCTCAGGGTGTGGGAAGACCTTGTCTTTCACCCTGAGATCAGAGCTGTGGAAGGTGGTACACAGGAGGGCATATCTGACCTGTGCCCTCACAGGGTCCTCAGGTTGCTATGCTGAGAGATACTGAAGGGGCCTGTTGCAAGGGTCTAGGTGAGAAATATGCTGGCTTGTAGAAGCCGAGGTGGTGGGATGGATGCTAGGTCTATTTTGGGGTAAAGCCAATGCAACTGATGAAAGGATGTGAGCTGTGAAACAAGAATGAAGGGCTATCTCTAGATGTTTGGTAGGTGGAGACCTCATCAACCGAGACGAGAGGAGGCCCTGGAGGCTGAGACCTCTGTGAGCTTGCAGACGGGGTGCTGATAGGCTTTATTTCAAGATCAGGAGAGTGGTCAGGGTCCATGTTTAACATGGAATCTTAAGCACATAGATGGAATTTAAAGTCAGGGGATGTCTGAGAAAGAGAAATGTCATATGACATCCCTTATATAAGCAATGATACAGACTAATTTACAAAACAGAAAGAGACCCACAGACTTAGAGAACAAACATGGTTGCTGGTGGAATGGAGCGGGAAAGGGATAGTTAGGGAGTTTGGGATGGTCATGTACACTCTGTTATATTTAAAATGGAAAACCAACAAGGACCTACTGTATAGCACAAATAACTCTGCCCAATATTATGTGGCAGCATGGATGGGAGGTGAGTTTGGGGGAGAATGGATACATGTATAGATTCAGCTGAATTCCTTTGCTATTCACCAGAAACTATCACAGCATTGTTTGTTAATTGGCTTTACCCCAATACAAAATAAGAAGTTTTAAAAAAAATAAAGTCAAGTGATACCTGATAAAGACAAAGAGTAGATAAAAGCAGATAAAGAGTAGAGCCAGGCTGGACACTGGACTCCAGAGAACCATTGTGGGGAGCCCCACAGGGGGCTAAGAGGAAGTGAGCAAGGTCCTGGAAGCCATGGGGAGTGAGGAGCTATGCCCAAAGTTGGCTGACAGGTCAGGGAGAAGAGGACCAGGACTGACCCCTGAGTTTGACAACATGGAGGTCACTCTGGTGAGCATTTCAATGAGACAACAGGGAGAAGCCTTGCTGAGCAGGATCAAGAGAGACGAGAGCATCACAAAACGGGCAGAGGAAGGGGTCCAGAGATAAGCCATTCCATAAAAACAGCCAAAATGGGCCAAATTTGTCAAAATTAACCTTAGAATGCTGGAAATTAATCAAAAGTGTTCAGCCACCTGAAGAATGTTTATTCAAATAGAATCTTGCATCTTGGTAGGAACAGCAAGTTTTGTAGTAGTTTAACCTGCTCTAATACTATTCCCTGCATCCCAGCTCAATGCCTTGAAAAAAGCCTACATTCTTGGTACTGGAGATAGCAGGATTAATCTGTTTGGCAGAGGAGTATAGTCATTTGTTGTAATGTCTGATGTTTCCTTGGAAGACCTCATTTGAACTAAAGGAAAATACAGGAACAATGTCTTACCAAATAGAGAATATCGGTGAAGAGACAGAGATTATAAATGAGAGCTAAACAGAAATTCTGGAGTTGAAAAGTATAATAATTGAGCAAGACATTTGTGTTGTTTGAAGATAGATCAGTTGAGATTGTCCAGTCTAAGGAACAGAAGGTCAAAGGAATGAAGAAAAATGAAGTTACAGAGATCTATGGAAGGAGATCTAGAAAGAGAGTAAAGGAAGAGGCAGGAAGAATACTTAAAGAAATAATGGTAGTGGAACTTCTCAAATTTGATGAAAAAGAATTTACACATTTAAGGCCAATGAGGTCCAAGTAGGATAAGCTCAAAAAGATCCATCATATTATAAGCAATCTTTTAAAAGACAAAGACAAACAGGATGTTGAAATCAGCAAATAGAAGTGACTTATCATAAGGGCTTCTCAATAAGACCAGCAACCAATTTCCCATTAAAAACCATGGAGTCCAGAAGGCAGTGGGTTGACATATTCAAAATACTGAAAGAAAAATAAAACTGTCAACCAAGAATTGTATATACAGCAAAATTATCCTTCAAAAATAAAAAAGAAATTAAGACATTCCCAAATTTAAAAAACAGATTATCAGTAGTAGAACATGTCTATAGTCCTTTGGACTGAAATGAGAGGACATTAGACAATAATTTGAATTCACGTTAAGAAATTAAGAGCATCCCTGAATTAACTATATCAGTTCAGTTCAGTCACTCAGTTGTGTCCAACTCTGCAACTCCATGGACTGCATGCAGCATGCCAGGCTTCCCTGTCCATCACCAACTCCTGGAGCTTGCTCAAACTCATGTCCATCAAGTCAGTGATGCCTTCCAACCATCTCATCCTCTGTTGTCCCCTTCTCTTCCTGTCTTCAATCTTTCCGAGCATCAGTGTCTTTTCTGATGAGTCTATTCTTCGCATCAACTGGTCAAAGTGTTGGAGGTTCAGCTTCAGCATCAGTCCTTCCAATGAATATTAAGGACTGATTTCCTTTAAGATTGACTGGTTTGATCTCCTTGTAGTCCAAGAGACTCTGAAGAGTCTTCTCCAACACCACAGTTCAAAAGCATCAATTCTTTGGCACTCAGCTTTCTTTATGGTCCAACTCTCACATCCATATATGACTACTGGAAAAACCATAGCTTTGACTAGATGGACCTTTGTCAGCAAAGTAATGTCTCTGCTCGTTAATATACTGCCTAGTTTGGTCATAGCTTTTCTTCCAAGGAGCAAGCGTCTTTTTTTTTTTTTTTTTGTAAGCGTCTTTTAATTTCATGGCTGCAGTCACCATCTGCAGTGATTTTGGAGCCCAAGAAAATAAAGTCTGTCACTGTTTCCATTGTTTTATAAATAACTACATAGTTAAATATAAAAGACACTACACATTCATTTTTTGGTAATTGTCTTTTTCCTTCTGTTTTATTTCAAAGACAATTGCATAAAACAATAACTATGAATCTATGCTGCTGGACAGTAACAACATAAATGAAGAGATAGAGCTATATAGGAAAAAATTAAAAAAACACACTATTGAAATTAACTTGGTTTGAATCCAAACTAGATAGTTTTAAATTAAGATGTTAATGGTAATCCCAAGGGCAGCAATAAGAAAATAACTCAAAAACGTATAGTGAAAGAAATACTAGAAATGGTACATTAGAAAATATTTAACACAAAAGTAGGTAGTAATGGAGAAACAAACAAAAAGATATAAGATATATAGAAAATAGCAAAAGATCAGATGTAAATCCTAACTTATCTGTAATTATATTAAATGTAAATGGATTAAGCTTTCCAATAAAAGACAAAGATTGGCAGAATGCATCCCCCCACCCCCCATGCTTTCTATGAGACTCACTTTAGATTCAAAGACGAAGATAGGTAGAAAGTCAAAGAATAAAAAAAAAGATTTATCAGGCAAAAAGTAAACAAAAGAGAGCTGGAACATCTGTACAAATATCAGAGAAAATAGAGTTTAAGATGAAAATTGATGACATTAAGAAAAAAGAATATTTTCTAATGATAAATCAAGAACATGTAATAATTATACATTCACCTAACAACAGAGCCTAAAAATATATGAAGCAAAAACTGACAAAACTGAAAGAAATAGACAATTCAATAATAATAGTTGAGGACTTCATTATGCCATTTTCAATGATAGAACAGCTATACAGAAGATCAATAAGTAAATACAAGACTTGAACAACACTATAAATCACCTAACCTGAAAGATATCTATAGAACACTCCACTCAACAGCAGACTACACATTCTTCTCCAGTGTGCATGGAACATTTTTTAGGATAGACAGTATGTTGAAACATAAAATAGGGACTTTGCTGGTGGTCCAGTGGTTAAGAATCTATCTGCCAAGGCAGAGGACATGGATTTGATCTCTGGACCAGGAAGATCCCACATGCCAAGGGGCAACTAAATCTATACACCACAGCTACTGAGTCCATGCTCTAGAGCCTGTACTCCGCAACAAGAGAAGCCACCACAATGAGAAGCTTGTGCATCACAACAAAGAGTAGCCCCCACCCGCTGCAAGTAGAGAAAGTCTTCACTCAGCAACGAAGACCCAGTGCAGCCAAAACAAAAAACATGAAACAAGTTTCAATACTTTTTTTTTCTTTTTTTTTTTTTTCAATACTTTTTTAAGGGTTGAAGTCATGCAAAGTATGTTTTCTGACCACAATGGAATGAAATTAGAAATCAATAGGAGAAAGAAAATTAGAAAATTCACAAATGTGTGGAAGATAACACACTCAAGCAACAAATGAAAGCAGAATGCACGAAATCTTATGGGATGCAGTAAAAGCAGTGCTCAAAGGGAAATATATGACTGTAAATGCCTATATTAAACAGGAAGAAAGATCTCAAATCAAATCAATAAGCCAATCTTCAACCCTAAGGAAAAAAAAGAGAGAAAACTAAACCCAAAGCAAGTAGAAGGAAGGCAATAATAAAAATTAGAGTGAATACAAGTGGAATTAGAGAATAGAAAGCAATAGAGAAAATCAATGAAACCAAAAGCTGGCTCTTTGAAAAAAATCAACAAAACTGACAAACCCTTAGCTAAACTGACCAAGAAAAAGAGGAAAGAAGATTTAAATTACTAAAATCCAGAAAGAAAGACCTGGGGGCTTTCCTGGTGGTCCAGTGGTTAAGACTCTATGCTGCCAGTGCAGGGGGCATGGGTTTGATACCTGGCCCTGGTGGCTCAGACGGTAGTCTGCCCACAATGCAGGAGACCCAGGTTCGATCCCTGGCTCAGAAAGATCCCCTGGAGAAGGAAATGGCAACCCACTCCAGTATTCTTGCCTGGAAAATTCCATAGACAGAGGAGCCTGGTGGACTTCAGTCCATGGGGTTGGGAAGAGTTGGACATGAGTGAGTGACTAACACTTTCACTTTCAATGTCAGGGAACTAAGATACAATATGCCAGGTGGTGTGGCCAAAAGAGTAAAAAAAAATTTTTTTTTAAAGAAAGACTTTACATAAAGATGAAAATGATTATGAAAAGGATTATAATTGTTCATAAAATACCACGAGCAACCTATATTCCAAAGAAATTAGGTAACTTAGAAGAAATGGAAAAATTCCTATAAAGACAAACTGATAAACTTGACCCAAGAAGAAATAGATAATCTTAGTTACCTCTAACAAATAAAGGTTGAGTTAGTAATAATAATAAAAATAATCCTTCCCACAAAATAAGACCATAGTAAGGTGGCTTGACTCGTGAATTCTTCCAAATATTTAAGGGCTCCCTGGTGGTTCAGATGGTAAAGAATCTGCCTGTAAAGCAAGAGACCTGGGTTTGATCCCTGGGTCAGGAATATCTCCTGGAGAAGAGCATGGCTACTAACTCCAGTATTCTTGCCTGGAGAACTCCATGGACAAAGGATCTTGGTGGGCTACAGTCCATGGGATTGCAAAGAGTCAGACACAACTGAACAACTAACACGACACATTTCACAAACTACAAATATAGAATAGAAGGGAACATGTTCAAAACCAAATAGACAATAATGCTGTGGACCAACATTGCTTATGAGGGTACACACAAATATTAAACGAAGTACTCAGAAACCCAATTAACAGCATATTTAAAGGACAATATGCTATGTCTGAGTGCGATCTATCCCAGAAATGCAAGAGTGATTCATTTAACACATGAGGGACTTCTCTGGAGGTCCAGCGGTTAAGACTCCCAAGTTTCCAATGCTGGGGGCATGGGTTTGATCCTTTGTCAGGGAAGTAGGATTCCCATGTGCCTCATAGCACAGCTCCCACCCCCTCAAAAAAAGAGAAAGAGAATGAAGCTACAGCAACTCAAACAGTGTGATGCTGGCTTAAAGACAGACACACACATCAATAAAATAGAATTAAGAGTCTAGAAATAAACACATATATATCTGGTCAATTGATTTTCAAAAATTTGCCAAGAACAGTCTGACAGATGGTCCTGGGACAATGGGGTAGCTACACACAAGAGACTGAAGCTGGACATTTACCTCACACCATGCACAGTAATTAACTCAGAGTTGAAACATAGGACTTTTAGAAGAAACCTCAGATGTATCTTTACAACTTGGATTTGGCAGTGGATTCTTAAATATGACATCAAAGCATGGATAACCAAAGAAAAATAGATAAATTGCATGTCATAAAAATTTAAAACTTTTGTGCAAAAAAGGACCTTATCAGGAATCCCCTGGTGGTCTGGTGGTTAGGATTCTGTACTTCCATTGCAGAGGGCATAGGTTCAACCCTTGGTTTGGGAACTAAGATCCCGCAAGTTGTGAAACAAACGAAAAAGGACATTATCAAGAAAGTGAAAAGAGAACTCACAGGAGAAAATATTTGCAAATCACAATCCGATAAGGGTATAGCAATCAATATATAAAGAGCTCTACAGCCTAAAAGGGACTCCCCAGGTGGTGCTAGTGGTAAAGAATCTGCCTGCCAATGCAGAAGATCTATAAGATATGGGTTTGATCCCTCAATCAGGAAGATCCCTTGGAGGAGGATACAGCAATCTACTCCAGTATTCTTGCCTGGAGAATACCATGGACAGAAGACCCTGGCGGGCTCAGTCCACAGGGTTGCAAAGAGTTAGATATGACTGAAGTGACTAGGCAAGCTATGCATGCACAACCTAACAAAGAAAGAGTGGACAACGGAGATAACAGAAATTTTTCTAAAGAAGATACAGATATGGCTAAGTACATAAAAAGATGCTCAATATCATTATCATTAGAAGAATGCAAATCAACCCGTAATGAGATAATACTCTTTTATACCCACTGGGCAACTATTAAACAGAAAGATAGTAAGTATGGGCAAGGATACAGAGAAACTGGAACCATCAGACATTCCTGGTGGGAGTGGGAGCGATTGCAGCCACTGTGGAAAATGTTGGCAGTTTCTCAAAAAGGTCAACGTAAGAGGGACCATGGGACCGTGCAGTTCCTTTCCTAGACCTGTATCCAAGAGAACTGAAATACCTGTTCGTGTATGTGAATACTGATAGGAGCATTACTCATGATTGACAAAAAGTAAAAACAACCCAAATGTCTATCAACTGATGGACGTTTATCCAAACAAATCATGGTCCATTTACACAATGAAATATTATTCAGTCATAAAAAGGAATGAAGTGAATCTTGAAAATGTTATGCTTACTGAAAGAAGCCAGGAAATCCCACATATTGTGTGATCGCATTGATGTGACATGTCCAGAACAGGGGGATGCATGGGGACAGAGAGTGGACTAGTGATTGCCAGGGGCTGGGGAGGGCAGTGGGAGATAACAGTGTTCTGGAATCAGAGGGTGGTGATCATTGTTCAACTCTATGAATCCACTGAGAATCACTGAAGTGTGCACTTTCACAGGGTGACCTTTGTTTTGCATGAATGATCCGTTTGAGAAAGGGAGAGGAGAGGACTCTTAGAGCCAACTGCTGGGGGCACACCCAGAGGCAGCCCCGCCCAGGGACCTGCCTGTGGCCCAGCACCCCCCACCCCAGTCCTGACCCCCAACCCCTCCCCTCGCCGAGTGGGCAGGGCAAACACAAACCGTGAAGGTGGTGAAGACCCAGTCTCGCGGGAGGCCCTTGGTCTTGTGGAACTTGTCGTTGATGTAACGGTTGAGGTGCTCCATGCTCCACACCGTGTCCTCCTTGAGCAGCACATACAGGGGACTCTTCTTCTGCATGAACTGGGGGGAAGTGCAGCAACTGGAGGCCCGTCCCCCACGGAGGCCCCAATGGAGAGCATCACCCTGATGCTGCCACACCCCCATGGGGCCTGCTTCTCCTAGATGCCCTGGGCTGGCCCTGCCACCTGAGACCCTCCCCCAGCAACTCCTACCCTTGAGAAGCCCCTCCAGATTCTCCTGGGGGGATCTGCCCTTAGCATCTCTGCACTGAGGTCCTCACCAAGACCCTCATCCTCTGCTCCCACCCCTGTGATGCCTGATCCACATCCAGAGGTGCCTGATCCACACCCAGAGGGAGACAAGCTGGGGTGGGGGTTGGCGCATGGCTCTCAGTCCTTTCATAGGGTGCCTGCTGTGGCTGAAGGTGAGAGGCATTGCTGACCACAGGAAGGGCCACCTCCAGGCCTGGGCCGTGTCTACAGCTGGGTTCTTGTCTACATTCTTGAACAGCGATTTTTGTCCACGGCTGCATCTGTGCAGCGCATTTACCTGGTTGGTTAAATGGCCACTGAGGTCGCTGGAATGGGGATCATAAAGGCCGAGGGTGAGGCGAGCATAGCCGTGGCCGAAGAAGACCATGTAGGGCATGGCACAGGCGATGAGCAGGTAGGAGCGCACATCAAACTTCTTCCCATCCAGCAGCAGCGGGTTCTTGATGTACCTGGGGAGGTGTGGTCAGCCTGGCCCAGGCCCCCACCTGGACCTCTTAGTTCCCCAGCACCCCTACCACCTGCCTCAGCTGTGAGCTCTGGGTCCCCTACTCCAGTTGAGTGTAATGTCCCCTCATCAGGGGACATTTCTGAGCCTGAACAGGTCAGGGAACTGGGGAGGAGGGCTTGGCCCCCAGAGCTCAGCCTGCCGGTGTATGACTGGGGTACCCCAGGGCACAGTTCTTGTTAGGAGTTGGGGCGGTTGGTTGGCCCCATGGTCAGGGAAGATTGTCTGGAGGAGGAGGCAGGGATGACCTTGGGCCTTAAAGGGCGGGTGCCTTTGGAGAGACAAGGAGGGATATCCCAGTGGAGAGCACTGAGGTCTGGAGACCCAGAGGCTGGGAGCAGCTGTTTACGGTGACTGACAGCAGTTGTGGCAGGAATGAGGTCCCGCTGGTGGAGAGGGAAGTCCAAAGGGAACTCTCTGAGGCCGGACTGTGCCTCTGGTTTGAGGCTGAGGGTCTGGACCTCACCCAGAGGCAGAGGGAGCCCAGGAGCGGGGGTCAGCTCTGCCTGAGGGCCTGAAGGCTGCAGCTGGCTGAAGGGGGATGGGGGAGAGGCTGGGGGAGAGGCTGGGCTGCCTGCGGGTCAGTGTGCAGGACCCAGGTCAGGGCACAGCTAACTGAGTGCCCCCTGCCCCACACTGTCCAGGAGCCTGTGGTGTGTGTTGTGGGAGGTGGTGTGTGCAGGACATCTCCTTCCGGCCCTGACAGCAGGAGAAACCCCACCCCTTCCTAGCTACACAGAGGCCCAGCTTGGGGCACTGAACCTTCCACTATGAAGAACTCCTCTGGGCCCTGCGACCCCCATGGACCCTCACAGGCACCAGCGGGCTTGGGTCAGCCCCACCCATTCAATGCCCGTCATGGGGCCCATGAGCAAAACCTCTGCACGACCCGCGCCTGGGGTGCCCGGAATGGCATCTTGCGGTAGATGGGGTCGTCCTCGATGCTTTGGGTCTTGGCTTGGAGGGTGGTGACTTCCTCCTGGTTCCGGAGCAGAAAGATGCCTTTGCCCTGGTTGGAGGCTGTGGGCTTGCAGATCCACATTTCAGTTTCTGCAGAGAGAGCCATCTGAACCTGCGGGCTAGATTCTGCCCTGCCCCACCCCTCCCAGCCCTGACTGCTCTCCCAGTCATAGCCCTGCTCACACTCCTCCTAGTCATGGCCTGGAGCCTGCCAGGCTTTAACCTCCACTAAGGTCCAGCCATGACACCTCCCTAGCATGCCTTAGTACCAGCCTTGTCCTCACCCAGGCTGGCTCCACCCTTCCCCTCCCTGACCATGCCCCTCCCTCAATCTCGCCAGGACCTTGGCCCTGCCCTAATCACACTCCATCTTGGTCCAGTCCTGCACTGGTCTCCCCAGAGTGGGCCTGGAGTCCAGTGACTTCTCACCATCAAAGAGGGTGAAGAAAGCCTCTCTCTCGTCCCTGATGTCCAGACGGTAGGTCTCTGGGAAAAAGTCTTCCATTTTCAGGACC
The DNA here is from genome assembly GCF_963930625.1 of Muntiacus reevesi. Lineage (NCBI taxonomy): Eukaryota > Metazoa > Chordata > Mammalia > Artiodactyla > Cervidae > Muntiacus > Muntiacus reevesi. The sequence goes on from NC_089253.1 coordinate 97,285,594, forward strand.
CTGGGGAAGCAGGGGGCGGGGAAGTCACTGGGAGGGTTGTCCCCTCCCCCCAGCTTGTCTGACCATTCCAGGGGCCTGATCTGGGTGGGGGGGTGGCAGTTGGAGGGAGAGTTTCCAGTGGGGCTGGGCTCTAGGCACCCTGCAGCCTCTGGAGTCCTCTAACACATATCTGCCACCCCAGCTCTTCCCTCTGCAGAACCTTTGCACCTTCTGTTTCCTAGCCAACTCAGGCACACATGGCTTCTCTGCAGGCTGCCTCACCTGTCTCTGATCCCTCCCACCTCCCAGCTCTTAGGTCTTCAGGGGTGGTCAGTTCAGACCTGGGTCTCCAGGCCAGGACACTGACCAGCTTGCAGTGAGTGGTTGGCACGGATCCCCTGGCCTGGGGTGCCTTTCAGTCCTTTCATGGACCTCCAGGCTGACCTTCGGTTTAGGGCATAGTGGCTGAGTGCGTCTACCTCTGTGGCCCCAAGTGTCCTGAGCTGATCCACAGGAGCTGTTCCAGGGCGGGTATCATGTCCTTTCCAGATCTGCACCCCAGGGGGACACAGGACCTGGCTTGAGTGGCTGCTCGGGGTGTGGAGAATGGATGGGGGATGTCGAGAGGTGGGGCATGGGTGGAGGCTTGACGGTAGTCTGATGGTGTGTGGTGTGATGGATAGACAGATGCCTACAGGGCAATGGTCCAGGGCTGCTGACAGAAATGGTGGAGGTGGACAGCTGGACACGAGGATGTAAAGATGGCCTTGTGGACGACCAGATGGTGGCTGGTTGTTTGGATGAGTGGGCAGATGTGTTAATGGCTGGGCAGTGAGTGGGTGTGGAGTAGACAGGTGAGTGACGTTGTGGGCACATGGCGTGGGCAGGCCAAGGGGCAGGAATGGCTGTGGGGTGGACAGCAGGGGTGTGGTGGGCAGTGAAGACAGTACAGGAGGCCAGTGGGTGGCTCTGTGGCGGGCGTGTGAGGACCGCTGAGGCCGTGGGGTGGGGGGTGGGATGGTGGCAGGTGTTGGGGGAGGAGACAGATTAGCTGGGTCAGTGGGAAAGCAGGTGGGCAGATGGACTAAGTGGAGGGTGGTTAGGACCAGGGACTGACCCATCGGTTGGGGGTGTGCAGCTGGGTGAGTGGGTGCCAGGGGTGGGGGGCAGGCTGGCTCACTTGGTCTGTGCGCAGTGGGCTGGTTTGCTGGTCTTGCTCAGAACTCTCGAGTGCTCCCTCAGGGCGCTGAGCAGCCCAATCTTGGTGGTGAGGAGCTTGTTGTTGGGGAGCTGGTACAGCAGCTGCTTGCCTGGCAAAACAGAGCCCGGGCAGCACACGGTGGCACCCTGTGTTTGAGGGCCGCCCGCTGAGCCCGGCCCCACCCCTACCTTCCCGGAAGTTGCAGTAGGTGTCTCTGCACTTGACCTCACACCACTTGAGCTTGTAGTCTTCCCGCCGGTTATCCTGGATGCGCCGCCAGCCCTTGCTCTTGCAATAGGAGCTGATTCTGTAGGGGAAGGGCAGTGCTGACCTGGGGGCCGCGGAGCCGGGGAGCACAGCTGGGTAGGGCCTGGGGGCGGTGGGGCAGGGCCCGGATTGAGGTCCCACTCACATGGAGGCCCCGTTGGTCCCTCCAATGTAGAAGAAGGGGCCTTGCCCTGTGCTGGGTGGCTGCTTCTCCCCCTCCAGAAAGTGCTTCTCTAGGAGGGCGGCCTGGGGCCTGATGGCTTCAGAGTCGTGCAGCTCTGTGGGCAGGTGGGAAGTCAGAGCCTCTGGCCCACCCGGCAGCTTTCCTGCTCCCTGATGGGCCCTGCCCGAGCCCACCTGCATCTTGGTCCAGCTGGCTTAGTTGATGCAGGAGCCCCTCCTGTCCGTGGCTCCCCATGGGTCTCTCATGGGCCCAGCCTGTGAACAAGGTAGGTTCAAATGGAGGGGAGGGCGTTCACTCAGAATCTGGCCGGAGCCCTTGGGCCGTCCCCCAGCCATCTCGGCCCATCTCTGCCCATCTCAGATGGCCCTCTGGGCCTCCCAGGAAATAGGGGAGAGTCACCATCATCAAGGGCCAGCTCTGGAGTGGGCAGTGTCCCTCCTTACCAACAGGGCAGGGGGCAGAGGCTGAGGTTGAGGCTGGAGCTGGGGGCACACATGAGGCAGAGACATGGCCAGGAGGGTGGGGGTCACAATGTCCATCATGATGTCATGGGTGACCCATGTCAGTCAGGGTAGACCCCTGTTTATGCCTGTTCAGACCCTGACTCTGCTGGCCTCTATCCTACTTGGGCCAGCCTGGATCTCATACCCCGCACTTGACCTCCTCCCAGCTGCTCTCCCAGGACAGAGCTGTGTTGTCCCCTGTGAGAAGGCCTTCTTGGGGGTGGGGTGCCTGTCCCCAGGAAGGTCCTGGCTGCATTCACCTGGTGCCCAGGCGTGGCCCCGCCGGATCCCTGCCATCCTTGATCGCTTGCCTCTCTTTGTGCCGACTTGGGTCCGAGGGGGTAGTCCTCGGCGGTGGAGAAAGTGGGTGTGGCTGCGGGCCACAGACACTGGGGTACCTGGGCAGGGGTACCTCTGGGAAGACATGGCCCCCACTCCTCTGCGGACCCTGCGGGCAACCTGTGGTCCTAGCCCTTGAACTGGGCACCCGGTCGGGCCCGCCCTGTGCGGGGAGGGGTGCTGCCTGGAGTGCTGGACTCTGGTCTGGTTCCGGTCTCTGTGGTGACTTTGGGGCCGGGTGCCCCTTGGGGGCAGGGCCATCTCTGCATCCTTTCTGTCCGGGGCGAGTCCTCCTCTGCAGGGACGGTTTGTCGGTGGTCGGTGTCTCTGTACTCGGCCGTGGGGCCGGCTGTAAGGAGGGCTGCTGTCAGGCCTGTGGGGTTGGGGGGGAACGGCCTTCAGAGGGCCTCTCCCAGGGTCAATGGGACTGTGGGCCCTTCCCCTAGAACGATGCCTCCCTGGGGCACCTTTCTTGAGTGGCTGAGTTGGGAACATTTTAGGGAATTTTAGCTGTTCCTTGACAAGTCCTTCCCAGGTTGAGGGCTGCTCAGGAGGGTAGGGTTTTCCGAAACTGAAGAGCCACAAACAGTGGAAAGGCCAGCAGCCTGGAGCGTGGGCAGGCACAGAGAGGCTCCTCCAAAGAGGACAGTCGCTTTGCAAACAAACCAACTGGTCACCCTAGAGATGCTGACCAAGACCTTTGTCCCCATTTAGGACAGAAGAGGGTAAACTGGAGATAGCTGTCAACCCAGTGATGGGGGCTGGGCGGTGGCTGGGTGCAGGGAGGGTCTCAGCCTTCTGCCAAGAGTGGGCCAAGCCGTGTGGATGACCTTGAGCCCCCTACCCAGCCCTGCCCCTCCCAGAATGAGAGGTCTCCTTAGTGGGGCTGGCCCCGCCCAGCATGGGGAGTGAGGAGTGGTGCCTGCTGAGGACAGGGAGGGTGCGTTCATGTCTCCACGTTGCCTGATACCCAAACCTTCTGGGGATGGAGGCCCCCGAGAGGAAGACAGGCAGTGCTACCCCCCAGCACTCCCGGACACCTGGCAGAGGCCCCCTTAGGTGTGAGCAGGTCGACACATAGAGATAGCAGCTGCACAGTCAGGCTCAGAGAGGAGAGGAGAGGGTGGCTGGGTGGCGAGGGCGGGCAGAAGGCACAGGGGCGTGGCCCTGGAGACATGCCAGGGTAGGACTGCCATCCTCACCCGAGAAGAGGGCTGGACGGTTAGCACACGGGGACAGACAAGGTGGACCAGCTCGTAGGAATTAAAAACGCAGTATAGCCTTGTGGTAAGTTCAAGGCAGGGGAATGGGTTGGGAAGAAGAACACAAGGAAAAAGCCTTGAGAAGTCTCAGATCAGGAGGTAACGCTCTGCGGCCAGCCCAGTGTGGCCGGAGGTCTGGGGACAGGATGCTGGGGCTCTCTGGGCTGTTGCTCTGTGCCTCAGTTTCCCCACCTGAGAGAGAGTCGAGGGGTTTGCTGTGAAGACGGTTCCTACATGTGACATGTGCAGACACTTGCCTCGTCACCCGTATTCCAGGAGGGCCGGCCTGACAACAGTGAGGATGGGAAGGCCAGGCTGCTGCCAGCAGTGGCCACCCCCAGGGGCATTGTTCGGGGTTATCATATGACCATGGGGGTGTGGAGGGAGCTCCCGGCCCAGCACTGGCTAACTTCTGCCTGTCATCTGGATACAGCAGTGGGCACTGCCAGAAACAGGAGCCCTGGAATTGGGCGTGAGGGCGTGGGTTTCAGAACAAGCCTTGTAAGCCTGGGCCTCTGGCCTGTCTTCACCCTGTATATTTTATTACTTCTGCAAAGAATTAAACAGGCCATGAATTACAGTTTCTTGTCATTCAAATGAACAAAGATTAAGAAGAACCCCTACCCTGGACATGCACACGTGTGATGACTGTGATGTCCCTGGCCTGCAGAACATGGCTGGTGTGGTTGTGGGCGGGGTCAGGGGGGGTCACAGCTCCAGCTCCCAGAGCCTTTGTTGAACAATTGCTTTTTTTTTTTTTTTGACCTCACCCCACAGCGTGTGAGATCTTAGTTCCTGGACCAAGGATCAAACCCACAACTCTTGCATTGGTAGGTGAAACCTTAACCGCTGGACCACTGGGGGATGTCCACAATCGCCTTTCTCAGGATCTGACAGACTCATTCTAAATAGAAAGCTTTTGCTGGAAAATGTTCAAGGAATGTAATCACTGGCGGATGCAGCTTGGGCAACCGTGGCCCCACATGCAGGATGGCATCAGGGCTCCCGAGAGGGCTGCAGCAGAGCAGGGACCGTCAGTGGAAACCCAACTTTATAATGAATTTTTAAAGAAGCCGTTTACCTGGTCAGATAAAAAGACCGGCAGGAAACAGCGCCCTGGTGTGGCGAGTGGAAGACCTTGGTGAAGCTGAAGGAGATGTCCGAGAAACGAGATGACACCATGTCCAACTGGGCCCATCCCCAGATATACGCTTGGCCACACGGGCGCTGAGTACTGACTTTGCTCATCCGGGTGGCGCTTTCTGGCTAGGGTTAAGCTGTCTTGGGGGGATGTGGATCCCTGTGGATTTTAGGAGGCCATCTTTTTGGGGTTCAGTCCAGGGAGACAGACCTGGTCTTGAGCAAAGCAGCTGGTCCTAAGGGGCTGCAACCTCCGGGAGGCCTACCCTGCTCAGCCTGGCCTGGGCGTCTCTGCTCCTCACCCTATGGCCCTGGGTGCTTGGGCCCTCTTCAGTGGGGGCTCTGCCCAGCCAGGCCCCTCCTCCCCTCCTCCCCCTCCCCTCCCTTATACTCCTGGACAGAGTCTTAGAGGACCCACAAGGCTCCTGGGGGCTGGGGGGCCAGGTAAGGACCACAGCACAGCTGGCTCCAGCCTTCATGCCCAGCCAGGACCCTGCTGTGGCCTGCCTGTCTTTCTTACCTGCCCCATAAGGTGGTGTGAGCTCTCTACCCAGGAAGCAACAGTGGTGACCAGGCAACTGTTTCCCAGCAACCACGACCCAGTGGCCCAGAGGCGAGCAGGTAGATGGGGAGGGGCTGGAGGCTGGCCTGGGAGCAGGGGCAGGGAATGACTAAGGTTGGAAGAGGGGTGTTACATGCACAACTCCCACCCGGATCCTCCATCCTCCAGGGTCATTCCTGAGCCTTCTCAAGATCCCTAAGTCCATGCCCAGACCGCGGGCCTGACCCACTGTGCTTCAGCTGCTACCCTTCACCTCCTCTCACCACAGCCTCAGCATGTGGAGCCCTCACTTAACAAAACGGAAAGTGGAGCTCTGCAGACCCATGCCTCCCCAAGGGTAGATGGGGCTGACAGCCAGGTCTGGGAGTCCAGGGACGTTGGGAGGGCCTCTGGCTGCCCTGCACGGCCCCTTCCTCTACCCTCCAGAGCCTTGCACGGGTCAGCAGGGTGTCTCCCCTTAGGATGCCTTCGCTTGCTTCCTGTAGGGTGGACGGTGGCCCCCTGCAGTGTGTATCCACGTCCTAAGGCCCAGAACCTGGGGATGTGACCTCACTTGGAGAAATGGTCTTGGCAGATGTGATTATCTGATGGGCCCTAAATCCAGCGACCAGTGTCCTTGTGAGAGGGAGGCAGAGAGCAGGAGACACAGAGGGGAGAAGCCAGCAGAAGGTGGGACAGTGGCCGAAGGGCCACAAACCCTGTGGAGGTACACCTGGAGCCCTAGAGGCCAGAAGAGGCAGGAGGGACTCTGCTCATACCTGGACTTCTGACTTCTGGGCCAGCCCACCTCCCCATTCCTCTTGTGGCTTCCCATGGGTTCTCAGGAGGCAGCCCCCTGCCCATGTGGTACCACCGAGAAATCAGACTCAAAAACTGCTTTATAACCTGAAGCTGGTGAGGGAGCCAGCCTGGAGGCAGCCTTTCCCACAACAGGCCATTGGTCACATCTACAGTCTGGAGCAAGGCAGCCCAGCATGAACTGGCTAGCCTCGCAGGGCAGACGCCTCTCCCCTCTCCTCAGACCTGGCTGTGCTTGGGCTGAGTACCCTGAGGGCTGAGTACCCTGAGGACAGCAGGGGACAGTCAGCCCCTCTCTGGGAAAAGGCCCAGTGCCCCTCCTGCAGCGGTAGTTGAGGGTCTTCCCGGCCTCCCACGGGGAACTGGCACCTTTGCCGGGGCTGGAAGTCCTCCTTAGTGGCCCCCATGCAGCCTCTGGCCCCCTCTGCTCAGAGAGGCCTTCCTGAGCACCCTCACCCACCCGACCCCTGCTGCATCCCCACCCCTGACCCCCCACCCCACCCCTGCATCCCCTCCACCCGTCCCCTGCCTCTGCCGCACCCCCACTTCTGCCCCCCAACCCACCTCTGCAGCCCCTCTACTTCTCCGGCTGCTGCAGCACCGGCAGCCCTGCAGACCACATGTCCTGCCCACAACCTTCTCGCTCTCTGTGGCTCCTTCCCACAGGACACTTCTCCCCCCATCCCCAGTGTGTCTGGAGCTGCACCGGCTTTCCGAGGGCACTCAGCAAAGAGTGGGCGCTGAGGAGGGAGGGAGGGACAGAGAGAGGGGCCCTTATACCCTGACTTTGGCCGCAGTGCCTGGGTCAGAGGCATCAGCCATGGAATGAGACCCTAGGGCCTGCTTAGAATTCTCAGGGAAGGAAGAGGCTCTGGGGTCACAGCCGTGAGGCTGTGAGTGGGACTGGCATCCACTGTAGACAGACTATGTCTGGATGTGGAGCAGAGGGGAGGGGGCAGGACCGCCAGGCCTTCCAGCGGTACCTGGGTGTGGGGTGTGATGGCCTGGTACCTGGAGAGGCCCCCGACCACCCAAGAGCCAAGTCAGGTCTATGGGGACCCAGGGGAGGAAGGCCAGCACCCTCAGGGTCCTGGTGCCACCTGGGGTGGGGGAGAGGGCGGCCTGGGGTGTCTCTGGGGGCACAGGGAGCTGAGGTTGCTTCTATCCTGTACTGCTCATCCCCCACCACTCCTGGCATAGCGATTAGGGTGCCTCCCTGGAGAGGCTCCTGGGGTCTCCAGGGGTATGGCTGCTGCAGCCCAGGTCTCTCATGGCCCAGTGGAAGTGCCAACAGCACGAGCCTATCGCCAGTGCACCTGAGCTGAACAGGAGCCCCCATGCTTTATTACACCAACAGTTCATTGTGTCTGTGACAGAAAGCCCTCTGGGAGTCCCAGGGCTGGGGCGTCAGGTGTGGCCTGGGCCTGGGCGGGAGTGTAGCACTACTGGGACCCACGGACCCCGGCCCCCCTCCACCCAGCATCGGTGAGGGCCCTCCTGTGGCGGTGATGAGGCCGGGGATGAACGGCATTACCAGACAGTATTAGACAGAAGGACCAGATCTAACCGTGTCTGGTAAGACGCCCATCGGCCGGCTTTGGTGCAGGCAGTCTCGTCCGGTGGCCCTTCCGGGAGGGGTTGGGCTTCGCCCACCACCGGCCCTGCGTCACCTTGAGAAAGCAGGAGGGTTCAGCTGGATGGCAGGACCCCTGGAGCCTCCTAGTCTGTGGAGCGGCCCCAGGAGGCCCGGTGGCCCAGCCCAGGATCACCCCGAGGAGAGCTTTCCTGAAGACCTGTCTTCAGAGTGGCCCTACAGGCACACATGTTTGAGAGCACAGCTGGGGAGCAGTCTGGCTTCCCTGCTCTGTTTCCCCGGTCAAGGTGGCTGTGGCACCCTGCGGCTTCCTGAATGGCTCTCAGCCAGTTAATGAGTAACAGCAGGGCCAGGCAGACCCTCCCCTCCCTGCGAGAGCCACTGGGGTCCAGGGCAGAAGGGCCGCCACAGTGCCTGTGCTGAGTGGGTCTGGGGCGGGTGTCCTGGTTTCAGATCAGAACGATAAAATAAAGGGCCATCCAGGCTTCAGCGATTTGGGACAATGTTCCCAGTCTCACCTACGAGGCTGCGGGGGATGGGGGGAGAGCAGCACGGGATGTCCACTGCACTGGGCGCCTGGATGCACCCTGTGCTCCCTGCGGCCCCAGTGGCCTGAGGGAGTGTGGCCTCCTTTGTGGAGCAAGAGGCCACTGCCCGCAGCCCCAGCTGCCTGGGACCTCTGAGGGCAGGGCCTGGACAGTGGCGATGTGTTGGGGGCCCTGGACACCCGTAGTGAACATCTGACTCTGTGTGGTAGATGGGCCAGGCCAGGAAGGGAAGGCGAGGGCTGCCAGCTCTGTACCAGCCAGAAGGCCATTTCCCTGTGTGGCTGTTGACGTGCCTGCTGGCCGCTCTGTGAGGAGAACCTAGGCTCAGCCACAGCCTGTGAGTGTGCGAGAGGCCAGGACTCCCCAGGGCCCCCTGCGGGCTGGTGGCCCTTCCCAGGTCCAGGTGTCCTGGGTTTCTTGGGGAGCCCCGAGGGCCCCAATGTGGCAGAACCGGCCCTGCACCTGGACTTGGCAGTGGTCTCCCTGGTTGGGCCGGCCTGCAGAGTTGAGACAGGTTGTTTGCCTGCCCCCAGTTGACTAGGCCTCGGCCCAGCTCTGGGGTCCAGGAGCTCAGGATCACGTGTCCTCGGGCCACTTCCCGGCAGGTGGTGGGTCACCTTTGAACATCGTTACCAGACAGTGTTAGAGTTGAGCCGAGAAATCCAGCACTGTCCGGTAAGATGTCCACAGAGGCCCTGGTGCGCCTCGGCCCGAGGATGTGGGATGGATGTGGGTGCCGCACCCCCTGCAGGCAGGGCCCAGTGGAGGCAGGGAGGCCTGCCTGCTGCCCCTCACTTTCCCAGAGCCAGGCGTGGGGGTGAGGACCTGGGGCCAAGGCTGGAGATGTTGTTGGTCTGCAAGGTGGCCCACCCAGCTGGGCTCACCTGGGCCTTCACCCTCCAAAGCCTTTGTTGTGCTCTGTCCCACCCACACCTGTCAGGTGTGGTGGCAGCAGCACCTGCTTGGGTGCCATGGGCAGGGCCCAGACACCCGCCTGTCCTACTGCTGATCACTGGGGGCGGGCCTGGTGCGGCTGCAGGAAGCCTTTGATTCTGTGGGCCAAGAAGGGGCGCAGACATGTCTGGACCTGGGGGAGGGCCCTGCCCCAGGTCAACTTTCTGCCTTGGAGCTGCATCTGGAAGCCACTGGGGCAGGACTGCGTGGGCCAGCTGACTGTGGGTGTCAGGGGCTGTGGTAGTGTGGGGCCTTGGGCAGAGAGGATAGGGCGGGCCAAGTTGCGGGAGGGCGGCCCCGTCGCTGCGAGCAGGGCCCCAGCGTCATCATTACCAGGCAGTATTAGAGACCAGACACCATCCAATGCTGCCCAGTAAGATGGCGATGGCCACCCCGAATTGGGTCTTGGGGCCGCCCAGCTGGGATCAAGAGGAGACTCGATGAAAGGGCACCCAGCAGCCTGAGGTATGAGGGTTTCTTAAAGCACTGAGGTGGGGAGGGGCCAGAATGGCCGGGGCTGGAGCAAGTGTGTACCCTGGGACCAGAGCACCAGGTAATCCCCTCTGTGGGGGCCCCACTCAGGGAAGGCGGGCCTGCAGTGCCTGGAAGCGCCCAGCGGCCAGGACCACAGGGTGATCTCCCTGCCCAGTCAACTCTGGCAGGCCAGGTGGGACCACCAGCTCTGGGCATGGGGTGGGCAACTTAGGGGGTCAGGGTGTCCTGCCCACAGGTGGTGGGAGTTCAGGGGACAGGAGCAGGGCAGGACCCTCTTTCCGAGTGGTCCCAGGGAAAGGCCCAGCCCCTGGGGGTCCTGGGTGAGCATGTGTCTGAGGCTCCCAAACACAATCTCCCATGCCCCTCCCCCTGCCTTTGTCAAGAGCGCAGATGAGGGTTGGGGCCAGGATGGAGGGTGGCTTCCAAGACCTGGCCCTCCTCTGGCCCCATCACCGAGAGCCGTTCCCGGGGCCTGGGGTCCCTCCATTCACTGAGCAGCCTGTCACCAGCGCCCTACTGTGGCATAGCCCTGGGGTTCTGGCTGCTGCTGGCTCTGAGGTCCAGGGTGAGATGGTGCCGGGACTGCAGGAGGGGTGCAGGAGGGGCAGCCTGTCCAAACTGCCTGGCAGTCACTGTGGCTTGTGTGCCCAGAGCACGTGAAACAGCAGCCCCCAAACACAGAATACAGGGCAACAACCCCCAGGTACATGGCGGGGACTGAGCCAATTTTGAAGGCACCCCAGGATGTCTGTTCAGGGTGGGGGGTGAGGAAGTGGGCAGCTCTGGGGTCCCACCCTGCTCAGAGTCTGCATGTGGGGCCCCTGCAGGGAACTGAGAGACCCCCAGAACACTGCTCTGAGGCTCTGAAGGGTCCTATCCTCTCTCCTGTCACCACACAGGCAGCATACTGGCCTGGAGAGCTGACCAGAACAGCTTCTGAAGTTTTCTGGCGCCTTCTACCCATAGAGTTTGCAGGGAGAGGGTGTGAGCCCTGTGCTGATCCCCCCACCCTGGGCTGACCACAACAAAGACTGTGTCCACCTAGTCCCCGGCCTCAACTGGGTTCACCTGGTTCTCTGGCTTCATGCTCCAGAAGGGCTGACATTTCTCAGAGGGCCTGACCAGACTTAGGCCTGGTCTTGGGGGAGATGGGGCTTTCCTGGTGGCTCAGACGGTAAAGAATCCGCCTGCAATGCAGGAGACCCAGTTTGATCCCTGGGTCAGGAAGATCCCCTGGAGAAGGGAATGGCTACTCACTCCAGTATTCTTGCCTGGAGAATCCCATGGACAGAGGAGCCTGGTAGGCTACAGTCCATGGGGTCACAAAGAGCTGGACACAACTGAGCGACCAACGCTTTGCCTTTCTTTTACGTTTGGGGGACACACACAGTGATGGGGCTTCACAGGTTCCTGGACCCTCCAGGTGACCGTGTCCAGGCTCAGAGAGTGGTGCCCTTGGCCGGGATCTAGGCCTTCAACCTTCTGGCCCCAACCTTGCCTTTCATTGTCCATCCCTCAGACCTGTAAAGTCAGTTCACTTTTTTCTGAGCTAAGTGAAGTTGTTTAGACTTCACCTTCAGAGCTGAGTTAAATTTCGGCTCCACTCCCAGTGGTCAGGCCATGGGGGCTGAGACTGGGCCCAGGATCCCTCCTTGAAGCCATCACTTGGGCCAGGTGCCTCCCTTGTCTGACCTCCAGTGCACTCAGCTACTCATGGCCAACTGTGCTAGGGGGCCAGTGAGGGCCTGGGAGACCCCACAGGCCCTGGCCGGCCCACCTACAAGAGGATGGATGAGCTACTCCCATTGTCTGCTCCCTACCAGCACAGTGGCTGTTACATTTTCACTAGGAGGCAGAGACCTGGGGCTGGTGGGCAGCAGAGTGCTCCCTTCTGAGCCCCAGGACAGAATCTCACTCTTCTCCTAAACTCAGAACCTGAATTCCACAAGAAAAGACTGACACCCTGGCCTGCACCTCAGTCTGGCTCTCATATGGGCCGAGGGCCTGACTTGCTATGCACCTGGCTTGGGGTAGGCTGGTGAGTCTTACTGGTTGACATGAAAAGTGAAAATAAATGTTCCCTGTTTCCAAGTGCCCCCAGTGATGCTTTCTTGGCCAGTTGTTGGTAGGAATGAAGCCAGCGTGCGGTCCCTGGGTGCGGGGTCTGGTTAACCATCACCATTCCAACGCAGCTCGGCTGAGGACATCTAGGAATCAGAGCATCTCCTGTTTGCAGAGCAAATAGCCCACCTGGGGGGCACCCAGCCTGCCGGGTCTGGCGGGTCCCACCTGCACAGGACAGGGTGGGGTGGGGAACACGAGCCCAGCGTGAAAAACCAGCAGGCTGGTTAACCTGCCTGACGGGCCTTAATCAATGGTGAGGCCAAGCAGAGAACAAAGCACAGAAACCCAACCCCTCTGCGCGGCCGGATCAGCCAGCTGGGCAGGGAGGCTGGGGCGGGGGTGGCCCGAAGCTGGCCCATCTGCACGCAGGTATGGTCGGAGCTGTGCATCTGAGGCCTGGCCGCCATCCCCCCGAGCCCTTTGGGGTGCCCTCCCCACACCAGAGGACAGACCAGGCTCCTCAGGAGGCCTGCAGTTTCTGTGGGCTATTTTACCTACTCCTAAATCCACCAGATTTTGTAAGTAAGGTATTTGCAGATGATCAACATGCCTGAAAATGCACAGCAGACTGCATCTATTTTCATGAATACAACACTTCTTTTGCCTATTTCAACTTGCTGCCAATGGCTCTAACTTTGAAGCATTTCATCTGAGTTACTAGAAAAAAAGGAAAACGAAACCAACCCGACCTATTTTTACAGATGCTCAGCCTAAAAGGGTCGAAAGTTCTCCCAGTGGATTAATTAAACATCCTGTGCTTCTGCCCTAGAAGTTTCGTTCGTCAGGAACAGTAAACTCTATACTATGTCTCGAAGATGGTTAACCTCTGTCACGTCAAGGTTTCATTTCCTAAACTTCAAACCTTCCCATGAAGGCCAATGCCTGGGCTATGAAGGAGGCTCTCAGGCCAGCTTGCTCAGGGCCAGTGTGTGGGGCCGAGGCACCGCAGCCTCACTGCTGGACAGGGTGTTTGTGGGGGTGCAGCCGAGGGTACTACTTTGAGTTTAGGTAGAGAATCTTTAGGACAGACTTTGGACCTGACCCCATAATGCGTCGCTGGCAACCCGACCTGCACCTCCTCTGAGGTGGTTCTGGCTCTACTGGCGCCTCAGACAGGGGCGGGTAGGAAACAGCAGTGAATCCGGGCCAGACCGGCTCCAGCCCAATGTGGCCAGTGGCAAAACTGAGCCCTGCCCAGGAGCAAAAGCCCAGAAACCCAGAAACGGCTTAGAGCTGCCGGCGTCTCAGGCCTCCCTGGCACCCGCTCTGGGTGAAAAGACACCTCAGAATCGGCACTTCAGTGGCCGACTCAGCAAAGGGCTTTCCTGAAGGTCTCGTGGCCCTCTGGTTGGGAGGGAAGACCCCCACCACCCAGTACTGGTCCCATGGACGTGGCCTGTGTACGCTGACTGCCCTGGGCTGTGGGGTGGCTCCAGGCCCCCCAGTCTGCTATCCCGACCCCCGAGGCCCACCTTCTCCTCGGAGAGGAAGGGCCACCCTTCCCCGAGTCCTTGCCCCACTGGACTCTGTGGCCAACCGGCTGTCGCCACCATCACACCATCCTCCCCAGGTAGGTGGTGAGGGCCCCGAGGGAGGCTCTCGGCCCAGGGTGGCTGCCTCCAGCTCCTCCACCTCCCGCACCAACCTGCCCCAACAAGTTCTGGGCCTGGAGGAGTAGGGTAGGAGCCCCTCCCGCCTCTGCCCACAGCCCGAGCCTAGCTGGGCCCCTGTTTCTGGGACCCACCAGGCCTCTGTGTGGACACCAGGGTCGCCTTGGCGCCAGTCTCCCCAAGTACCTGTCAGCCCCTGGTCCGTGGCCCCGGCGCCCAGGTCTGGCTTCGGCCCGACCGAGAGAACTGCCTGTCGCCTGGGCAGACCCGAGGCCCACCGCCTTCGGTGGAAACTCCGCACAAAGGAACCCGAGGTCCACGCGTGTGCAGTGGATGGCTTGCTGGGCCTTGGGGGAAGTTCTGAGAGCGACTGGGAACAATGGAGGCGGCGCCGGGTAGGGCTGGGAAGAGGCGGCGAGGCCCCGGCTCGCCTTACATGTAGGGCCTCCCCCCCTCCCCACGCAGGTGCCTGCTCCAGGCCGACCAATCTCCACTCCCGGCGGCCGACAGGTGTGTCCCCCGGGCTCCCATAGGCCGGGAGGGAGGCAGCTAGTGACGCAGCGGCCGGGCGGGCGCGGGGCCTGCACACATTCCTGCCCCCGCCTCGCCCAACTCACCCGCCGGCCAGGTTGAACAAAAACCAGGGCAAGGAGCTTCAGCAGGGACTGCACTGGAGTGTGTGAGCCGGTGGCCAGGGCGGCTGGGCAGCAGCTCCTGTCCAGGCGCTGGGGCCGCCTTGCCGAACCAGGGAGGGAGCGGAGGGGGCGTCATGCTCCGCACCCATGCTTTTCCTCAGATGGCTCTGGTGATGCCTCTGACCCTTGGGGCGGTGGCCTCCCGCTGACCAAGGGCAGAGACTGGAAATGACCTCTTGGTTCCAGGCCCTCAGCCCCTGTTGTGGCAGAAGTGGAGGGTCTGCTTTGTGTGGGTCTCTCAGAACCCTTCTCCTGTTTGCCCCCAGCCCACCGCTATGGTCAGGTGGCCCGGATCAGGCGCGTGTCATACCGGCCCACATGCTAGGGGAGTCAGGCTGCTGAGAAGGGTGGGGGGTCTGCCTGGTGACTAAGGCCTTGGCAGCCCCCGGGGCCCACATTTTAGACCCCTAGACTGGGGTGCAAGGTTTTGTGTTGGGGTTCACAGGGTGGGAGAGACAGGGCTCCAGTCCAGCTGGACTTCATGTTTGCTGTGTGCCCCCAGGGAAGGGCCTGTAATGAAAGGACAGTGATTCCAGTAATTAGCCCAACAGTAGACAGATCCCAAAGGCCCAGCTACTCTCCATAATGAACCCAGCCACCGTGCTGGAAACTCATGTGACAGGGCTGTCCCTGGGCTGCTAGCCCTGGCCTTACTCCACCCCGGGAGGGGCTCTGTGGCCCAGAGGCTGTCCTCCAGGGATGGATGAGGCCAGAGTGCTGAGTCACCCCCAGAGGGCTCCCTGGCAGCTGCACAACTCCAAGGGGTGCTGTGCCCAAACGTGGGGGATGCAGAGGAGGGTACGGCCCCCAGAATCAATCGTGGGGTCACGGTGGGGGATCCAGAAATCTGCCATGGGCCCCTCAAGCATGGTTCTGAGTTCACTGCCACCTGGACACTCCAGGCTGCTCCATTCCCTGACTCTGGATGGGGAGCGGCCTGGAGCTGGTCTGGCCCCCTGGGCCTGGTGTGGGGTGTCTGGAAGGCAGTCCTGGGAGCATCAGTGACTTCTAATCCTCGACCCTTGGGCCCCAGCCCCTCCTTGGGATTGTCATGATGCCCACCCGCCCTGATGCCCACTCAGGTGTCTGCGTTTGTGTAGGGGTGAGGCAGGACATAGGCATCCCATGAGTACCATCTTTTGAGGAGACTGAGGCACTGTCAATGGACAGAAGTGGGAAGAAGGGCTGTTCGAACTGACTTCCTCCTCAGTCTCACACCCTGCCCTCCCCAGTGCTGCCTGCCAGCGGGGAGGGCCTATCCATTAAGCCCTGAGGGCCAGGATGCTGTGGGGACCAAGGGCCTGCTCAGCTCTGCCAGGAAGGAGCACAGAGTTAGGTGCAGGAAGGGAGACAGTTATGGGGGGAGCCCCTGCCCCTGGAAGGGAGCATCTAAGGGTCGACTGGTTGCTTGGCCTGAGAAGAGGCAGAAGTAAACCTCCTCTTAGTTTCTGGCCTGCCTGGCAGCTCTGATCCTGTCATCACCAGGCAGGGACCCTTTCCTGCCAACTCAGAGGCTCCTCCAGACTCAAAGACATCTGGGCACACACATGGCTTCCCGAGGCTGCTCTACTGGGCAGCTTCCTTGCGGCAAGGGGTCCCCCTACCATGGAGGCTACCCTAGCTGGCCACAGTGGTGCCACTGAGGCCTGCTTTTAGCCCAGGGTCAGAAAAGTCAGAAAGCAGCTCAGCTATTCCTGTGGCCCAGGAGCCAGGCCCGCCCCCACCCCCCACGGTGAAAGCCACTTGGAACATCCCCCAGCGCATCACTTTGAAGAGGGCTATTCTGGTCTGGCTGACTGCCCGCCCTTGACCTTGCAGTGACCGCTCAGTGCTCTCCTTGTCTGTTCTGCCTAAGTCTTGAAAAGGAAAAATGACCCGAGTGAGACTGGGCCCTGTTCTGGCAAGATGACCGAGGAGGTCTTGGCAGGTTTGCATGCATTTCATCCCTCGGTTTTCAACAAAAGTTCAGTTGAGATGTTCCCAGTGCAGGCAACCCTAACCAGCCCAGGTGGAGGTCCCAGGCACCTCTGAGCTCTGCTGATGGCCACCTCAAGGCCTGAGCTGGGGTCATCACTGCTAGTGGAGCAGCAGTTGGCTCCTCCCTCTGCAGAGGCCCTGATCCCTCTAGGGCAGTGCTTCCCAGACGGCCAGGATGCGTATCCAGGAAGTAAGGGTGGGCGGGCCCAGAGCCTCTGGCCTCCTCCAAGGGGAGAGCGAGAACCAGGTGCCCAGGCCCTGAAGGGTCAGTGGGGTGCTGCCCCATAGCACACCAGGCTCACGTTGTCCCAGCCCTCGGGCAGCAGCTATACTGGGCAGCTGGGATCCCTGGAGAAACCAGTGGCCACCAGACAAAGGTTCTGGCCCAGCCTACCTGCTGGGTGCGGATGTTGCCATGGCAGCGGGAGGGGGCGGGGCCAGCAAGACAGGCTGTTCAGGGACAGGGAAGCCTGACCTGGGAGGGGTGACAAAAGCACCCCTTTCCAACTTGGGGACACAATTGGGCTGGTGGTAGAGCTGGTGGTGAGCTGGCCCCCAGCCCCACAGCCCTTTCTCTGGGGCTGAGGCCTCACGGGGCGGGGCAGGCAGGACAAAGGGCCATTGTGCTGTGGCTGCGGCTACTTCCTGCATGGCGGCCAGCCACAGACGGCTGCAGGCTCCCTGTGCCCCCCAGGGCTCAGCCTCAGCCTGGAAGCCAGGCCCAAGAGGGTCCCACCTCGGGTGCCAAGGGATGGCCTTCCCACTGCGACTGTGCTGGGGCAAGGGCAGGGACCTGGAGCCCCTGAGCCTTGGACTTGGGAATGGGACCTCTCTCAGTTTTTAGCCAGCTCTGGGCTCCCCAGGGGACACCTTACTGAGTCGCCTTACCAGTCCCTGTATTTCCGGTTGGGACGGGCTGTTTCTCCTCTACAAGCTCCTCTGACTCACCTCCTCACCTCAACAGAGCAAATACCTGGGGCAGGTGTGGGTAGATGCTGGGGGTCACCAAGCAGCCCCTTGTGGGCCCACTTGGGCAGCTGTCCCTGGGGTCAGCACCCCCACAGAGGGGGCAAGCTCTGTCACTCACTCCTCCCTGGCCCTCCACCAAGTCAGTGGTGTTGACCTACCTGGATTGGGGAGGGGCTGTGGCTAACTTTGCTTTCAGTCGCTGCAACCGGTACTGCCTTGGAAGACAGGAAGCTTGGCTCCAGGAACTGGGAGAAAGGTCTAGTTGTTGGTCCAGTAGGGCAGGTGCTAGTGTCTGGGATCTGGACTTGGAGGTTCTGTCCAGGAACAGGGCTACCCGCGGGGCATGGCTCGGCTACCTCTTCCCACCTGGAGCTATGTGAAGCATGGAGACCCCGTCCCAGGGAGGCCAGGCTGGGGAGCTGTGCTCCAGGGCAGGGGTGGGACTGCAGTGCCTGCACCCCTGGACCTGCTCTCCGGAGGCTTCCTGTCCTTGATCCGTGGGGCCAGTTATTCCCCGTAGAGGCCGCTTCCTCCCACCGTGCTGACAGGTGAGCACAGGAGGCTGGGCCCTGCTGTAATCAACTGCTGCACTGAGAGGGGACCCTCTTTCTTCCACCTTTTGATCTACCTTTCCACTCCTTTTGGCCTCAGCTACTCCCACTTGACCCAAGGACCTAGGACCTGTTGGCTATCCCTAGCTCAGGGCCAAAGGGTTCAATCTAGAAAGCTCAGCAACTATCACTCCAGGTCCCTCACAGCCCCACATGCTGCCCTGAAGGCTTGCTGGTGCCCATGGACAGGCTGGGATTACTCCAGCGCTGGGACTTCTCTCTGGCCCTCCTAGATGAGTCCTGACTGTTTCGTCCCCGCCTTCCTGCCCTGGGCCACGTTGTTCTCAGACCCCATTGTTTAGGCAGGGCCTGGTGGCAACACCCACAGGCTGTGCCAGTGCCGCAGTGTGTTCCGGCAGCCTGACTCAGCCTTGACCTTGACCCTGTGCCTGAGACCCAGAAGCACCTGTGTTGCTTCAAGCCCATCTCCCTGAGGGCCACACCTGGTCACGGTGTCCAGAAAACACTGGGCCAGAAGTCTGAAACCCTGTGTCCATCATTCTTAGACACATTGAGGCCCCCACTGGCCTCTAGGGAGCCAAATCCAGTGGTCAGCCCTCTGGGCTCCTGTGCTCAGCATGTTGGCAGCTGGTCACGCTGCTTGCAGAGCCTCTGCCCAACTGGGCTACCAGAGACCAAGGTACCCTGGCCCTGCCCATCTCTGAGAGCCTGTGGGTTGGGTTCTGGTGCTGTGGGGATGGAGGCTCAGGGGTCGACCCTGTCGGGATCTGTAGCTGGGGAGGACCCAGAACTGTGGAGTTTAAAAATATTTGAAATTAAAGAGGTCCCACTGGTGATGTGAGAACAGGTGCCTCAATTCGATGTGATGAGCAGGGCAGTAGCCCTGTGGCTCCTGCCAAGGCCTTGCCCCAGTCTAAGTGTGAGAAAAACATTAGACAAAGCCCAGCAGAGGGGCACATGATGGACATATACCTGGTCAGACCTCCTGCACAGGTCAAGGTCACAGAAACAACTGCCAGTCGCAGTCAGAGGAGCCCAGGCATACGTGACGACTGATGTCATGTGGGGTCCCGGGTAGGAAATGAGGAAACCGGGCGAGGTGGGACGGGAGCCCACGGAAACGTGCTGTAGTGGCATCACTGGCCAGACAGTAGAGGAAACTGGCTGTGGGCCCCCGGGAATTTGCAGTGGCTCTGCAGTCCGAAACTATCAGATACAAGAAGTTCATTTAAGTATATCTGCAAGAGTCCCACCATAACCCTGGCAGATGTCCCGGGGGCAGCAGGGGACAGAGCAGGTAGCTGTGGGTGGAGGCGTCAGGGGAACCTGAGGATAGAGGCATTGGTGGAGCCAAGGCGGGGCGAGCTTGGGAAGGGCTGGGGACCTCTGGCTCTGACTCCCATCTGAGGCCACGAGGGAGGCTGTGTCTCAGGTCCCTCTGGCTTCCACCCACACCCTGTCCTGTGCATGGGCTTGGCGGGGCGCCTAGAGCTCGGGGGTCCTTGAGGCCTCTTGTCTGGTCTGGTCTGAACGTTACTGGTGGAACTCCGGACACTTGAGGCCTGATGGGGCCAGCTGCCTCTGGGCTCCCCTGCACCCCCTGCCCAGAGGCTCTGAGCAAAGACTGGCTCAGGGTCTGAGTGCCTCAGGTCCCAGTGGCCCCTTTGTCCTGGGAGAGCTGTCCACAGAGCTGGGGCCTCATCTGAACCCCGTGGAGGACATGGCAAGGGACATCTACTCCACTTCCCTCACAGCCCCACAGTTTGGGACCCCATGAGCCCCAGGCCAGAGTTCAGGCCGACAGCAGGAACTGTTGGCCTATAAGGCCCACACTTGGCCTGTCTTGTCCTGGGGTCCAGCACTCATGGGGCAGAGCAGGTCCAGTGACCCGGCAGCCCCTCAGGAAGACACAGATCCTGGGGGCAGCTGGGGTTTTGGTGCTGAGGCTGGAGTGATCTAGGGATCTGCACTGGTGGCCTGTCAGGTGGGGTGCTGGCTTGAGGTCATACCCCTGTGCTGGGAGACCAGGCGCTCAGCCCTACCACCCCTCTGTTCCATCTTTGGCCAAAGTTAGAGATTTGCAAGGTCTCCATCTCCCCAAGAGCCTGCTTCCAGGGGTATCAGCCCCAAACCCAGCACTCAAGAAAGGAGGGTGGCTGTTGCCTCTCAACCCCTCCCCAGGGTCTAACTGAAATAAAAACCATCTGTGGGGGTGCAACAGGGACCTCAGATCCACAGGCCAGCCTGGCAGGAATCCTCTGAAACAAGGCCACAGTCCCCCCACTCAGGGCAGATCCACCGAGCCCCATTTCGCCACCATTCAGCGGGACCTGGAGCAGGATGCTGGTGCAGTAGGGGTTGAGGGGGGCAGGGGAAGCTCACACAGCCCCAGCTGTATTGCCAGCCATCCAGCACTCACTGGTCCCCTTTGTGGTCTCAGACCAGGCCCCAGGCCTTATCTGCACCTGGAAAGGGGGAATGCCAGATGCCTTGTCACAGTCATGGGGCCTCTGCATCCCCAAATCAACATCTTTACTCTTTTATATGGCACCTCACATCCCTGGCCACCGCCAGCCTGACTGCCCATGCTCAGGGCAATCTGGCACCCTAGCCCTCAAGGTCCTCTCCTGCCTGGCCTCCCCCAACCCCCACTGCGATCCCTTGGGCTTCTGGGGGCCTCCTTGAGTCACGCCCACCCTGAATCTCTAGGAACCTGTAGCCCAGACTCAGCATTACGCTCTGCAAGGCCACCGGTCTCAGTTCTCAGATGGTGTCAGTGCCTCCTCTCCACTCCTTGCTTTGTGCCACGGGCCCTGCTGCCTTCCCTAAGCAAGAGTGACCTTGGAGCCCCTGCACCCCCACTGTCTCCTGCCCCAGGCACTGCTGAGCCTGGGGAGGGCCCGGCACTCTTTGGGGCCTTGTTTTGTTCAGAGTCTTTCCTCCATGGCAGTTTCACCCTTTTTCTTTTGAAATAAGTCCAAACTTAGAGGAGAGTGGCAGGGACAGTATGAATCAGTCAACTGGGGCGGCTGTAACAAATCACTACAGCCGAGGGCAGCATAGATAAGACACTGTTCCCACAGAACTGGGTCTGGGAGGCCCAAGATCCAGGCAGGTCTGAGTCTGGTGAGGCTCTTCCTGGTCTGCAGGTGGCCTCGCCTTAGTGTGTGAGCAGGGAGGTGATCCCTCTGTGTTCCTCTTGTTACAAGGGCACCACACCTCTCATGGGCCCCGCCTCACCCTGAGCACCCCTGAGGCTCCAGCTGCAGACACCAACCCACAAAGGTCAGGGCTTCCGACCGAGGATCTGGGGACACAACTCAGCCCATAGCAGACACCGTTTCTTTCTTCGGGACATTCAAGAGTGACACTCTTCACCTCACGGTGGATACTCCTCACCCTGTCACATGCGTTTTTGTCCTATGAACAAGGTCCCCCTAGAAGCACCACACAGCCTCTGCATCCAGGAGTTCCCATCTCCCGACCCTGTGCCCTCTGCCGCCGTGTGTCTAATAAACATTGACCTTCCCGGACCTGCCTGCCACAACCCCACCTTGTGTCCACCAGGAGCCCTCTGGCCCCCTGGACTATGCAGCTCCAGGCCCAGGAGGGCTGACCCATCATCTCTGACCACTGCCATCAGCCCAGGGTCAGTGCTATGGCCCCCGCCGCCCCTGCATATCTGCCCTTTCAGGCCACTGGCCCCTGTCCTCCACCGGCCTCCCCTCCCCCACAGCCTCTCGTGCCCACTCTGGGTGTCTCTACCCCACGTGACCGCTCAGTGAAGCCTGGGCACCTGTGTCTAAAGCCCCGCCCATGCCGCGCCCAGCTGCCGCACCCAGACGTGCCTGTCAGTTACGCTCTTGTCTGCTTCACGGCAAACCAGGCCCGGGCATGGCCGCTCCTGTGGATGCAGATGTTGACTGAAAGAGTGCATGAGTGACACCAGAACTCCCAC
The DNA here is from genome assembly GCF_963930625.1 of Muntiacus reevesi. NCBI lineage: Eukaryota > Metazoa > Chordata > Mammalia > Artiodactyla > Cervidae > Muntiacus > Muntiacus reevesi. Next base: position 97,307,325 of record NC_089253.1, read on the forward strand.
CACCGTGAGGGGACACGCAAAGCTGCCTAGGCCTGGCTTTGGGCCAGAACACACCAGACGGGAGGGTGGGCTTCTGTGTCCTTCTCGCTGGCACCAGGTGCCAAGGTAGCAGTGGCGCTTCCCCATGAGAAGGTGAAGCAACAGCAAAATGTCCTAGGTGACCTTCCAGCGGCGCTGGCTTTACTAACAGTGGCAGTGGACCTGCGTCCTCTCCCATGGGCAGGGCTGCGTGATGCTGGCCCCACAGGGTGGGTGGCGGGTGGCAGGCAGGAGGCAGAGTCCCCCTGAGGCAGGAAGGGACTGGGTGGGCACAGGGGAGTCCCAGGATCCTCAGGGACGCTCGCCCCTCCTGGTGCCCACACTTCAGCGGCCCCATCACCCAGAGCGGTGACTTTGCCTCCTGGGGACCCTGAGCTGAGCAGAGCCTGCCCCAACTTCTGCCTCTCACCCTGCTCTGCACCTGCCACTGGGCGGGCTGAACCCAGGCGAGGCGGTGTCTGTGCAGCTGGTTCAGATTTGCGTCCCAAATCAGCTGCAGCCACTGCTGACATCGAATTTGCCTGGAAACTCAGATTTGGGCAGAGGGTGGGCTCCAAGCCCACCAGATGTGGGGAGGGTGGTGGGCTCCACAGGGATGTCCACTGCTCCCCTCACTGCTCTGAGTGGGGTCTGGCTGGCACAGGGTCTGCAGCCTCCTCGGCCTCCAGCCCTCGTCCTTGCCTGGCTCAGCCCTTGTGGCTGCCCACAGCCCAGGTCCCACCTCCTGCTGTATATGGCTCTGCATGACCCTCAGCGCTGGCTTGGCTCCGTCCCAGCCACGGCTTCTAGGGACCTTCCTGGCCATTGGACGCACTGCCCCTCCTCTGGGAGGGTCCCCTTCTCTATCCCTGTGAGCCCCCCCACCCCTAGCCGTGGTGAGAAGTGGGGGCTCAGAAATCCAGGGTCAGGAGGAGGTCAGATGAGGTCAGTGATTAGGTCAGGAGGGGGTCAGAAAGGAGTCAGGTGAAGTCAGCATGAAGGTCAGGAGGGGACCAGGAAGTCAGGTAAGGTCAGCAAGAGGTCAGAGGGGGTCAGGTAAGGTCAGTGAGAAGGTCAGAAGAAGGTTGGAGGAGGTCAGGTGAGGTCAGTGAAGTCAGGAGAGGGTCAGAGAGGGGGTCAAATGAGGTCAGGAGGGGTCAGAAGGAGGTCAGGTGAGGTCAGTGTGAAAGTCAGATGGGGTCATCAAGATCAGATGAGGTCAGTGAGGTGAGAAGGGGTCAGCCAAGAGGTCAGGCAGGATCAGCTTGGGGCTCACTCTGGGTTTTGAAGCCCCCCGCCCTCCATCCTGTCCCTGGGTCCCCCCTTGGGGACACCCCACTCCGGATCCTGGGAGCCCCTTGACTGCTTTTGCCATGTTCTCCCTGCAGGGGCCTGTTTTACAGGGTCTCCTCTTAGGAGTCAGACTGGATAGAGTAGTGGGGCATGGGGAGGGGATAGACTGGATGAACAGGGCACACTTGTCCTGTACCTTGAGTCAGAGTCAGATGTGGTCGTGGGTGCAGGGGTGTTAGGGGCCAGTGTGGAACGGGTGTGGGGTCAGGCGGGGTGACCTCCAGGGAGAGGGGGCATGGAGCCTTGATATGCAGTGGGGTAAGCCCCAACTGAGCCTTCTGGGCGTTGTGTGGGGAACAGCTGCCCTGAGCCGGGGAGGGTCCGGGGCCATGTCACCTGTGCCCACAAATGCCCATCTGTGGCCCCTTCTGCCTGGATGGGGACAGAGAGGAAGTGTCTTGGTCCATTAGAGTCAGGCTCTGGGCAGTGCCTCCGAGGGGGTAACGGGAAGCGAGGCCCTGGGTTCTTCTTGCTTCTGGGCCCTGGACCCTGGGTCCTGCCACAGGAAGTTTGAGAGGTCTCCAAGGGGCCGATGGCCATTTGGGAAGTTGTACCAGAGCCAGCCTGTAGCTTGGCCCTGCCCCCAACTGAGTCTGAGCGGCTGCCTCACAGAGGACAGAAGGGGAACCATCCAGAAGCCCGGCATGTATCAGCTCAGGCAGGAAGGCCGCTGTGGGGACCCCAAGGAGGCAGAGCCCTGCCCACAAGTCAAGTCAGGGGCCCTCATCGCCCTGGACACCAGGCAGCTCCGGCCTGGTGTGCTGGGTGGGGCACATCTTGGCCTCAGTGCTGCTGGGGCCTTGTGCGGTGGCCTTGTCTGATGCAACCAGGCTCCAGGAAAGGCGGGCAGCAGCTGGGCTGTTGCCACAGCAGGGAGGAGGCTCTGCAGCCCGGCACTGCTGGCGCCCTTGGCCTCTGGTGGGGGGGGCGGGGTGACTCCTGCTGGCAGGGCCCCTAGCCCATGTGGGGGCCGGGTACAGCCAGGCTCCTTCTGCACCTCCCGGCCCTTGGGGCCAGCAGAGCTGTGCTTACGGGACCAGACGCCCTCGCTGGGCTGCCTCCCTCAGAGGCGGTGAGTTAATGAGGCCGCTGGGCCGTTCATCCCTTCCACCTGGGTAATTGGTCTCCAAAGGCAGGGAAGTGTCACCAAGATGCCTGGGGCTGCCTCGGGGGATGGGACCGGAGAAAAATTACACCCCGTTTTTCCACTCGCTAGAGTCTAATTGTGCTCTGGGGCCGCCCACCTGGCGCTGAGCATGTTTGTTTGTCAGCTGCACAGGAGGGAAGACTGGCTTCCCTGATTTCAGGGTAAAGGTTTCCTTCCTGAGCCCAGGGCTCACTCAGGGCTCCCCCAAACAGAAATGGTGGTGGGCAGCCCTGTGGGGTGTGTGGTGGGAAGGGACCCGTGCAGCCCCTGGATCCTGTTCTAATGGGATTGGGTGAGGGTGTGTTTCGCGAGGGAGTTTTGTTTTCTTAATCGAGGTGAAATTCACGTAAAATGAACCATTTTAGAATCAACAGTTCTGTGACACTGTATATTTGCCATGCTGTGCAGCCACCACCTGTATTTAGTTCCAGAACATCTTCATCCCCTGAAGGAAAACCCAGCAGGTAGCCCCCAGCCTGGGATCCACCTCTGTGCCTCCGTGTCCCAGACTCGCCATCAGCACATTTTCTGTGGGCATCAATGGGCCCCCCACGTGCCCACAGCTCAGTTTGGTCCCCCCACCCCCATGCTGCAGAAAGTTCCAACAGGAAATCTCCGCCTGCCTGCCCTTTGAGCCAGATGACAGGCAATGTGGAGTCCAGTCACCTACTGCTTATTTATGGTCTGGGCCCTGACTCCTGCGGGAAGCAAAGGAGGCAGCGATAAGCTGGCAAGGGTTATGTTTGGGCCAGCAGGGAGCTCGGAGAGTGAGGGGTCCCTGGGGGGGTGTGGTCAACTGGAGTGACTGAAAGGGGAGAGGGCAGGGTTGGGGGAACCAGGTCCCACCTTTGGGCAAGTACGTGCAAGATGATGGTGAGACACATCAGCTGGGATCCAGGGCAGGAAGCGGGTCGGTGCGCCTGGAATCCAGGTGTGGCCTGCAATGATCTCTGGCTGACCCCAAGGTGTCAGTGACCAGAGGATCAGCTACCATGAGATTCATGGATATCGGAGCTAATTGCTGAGGAGTCTGTGCCTCTGGACAAGAGCGCCCACCCTCCTCATCACTGGGCACGGGGCGGGGGCGGGGGTGGCACCGAAAGTTGAGACCCCTCAAGGTGAGGACAGCAATTGGGAAAGAATCTGTTAGTTGATATTTTAAGAAAGATTCTGAGACATCTGATGAGAAGGACCAAGTCTGGTTAGCCTCCCTCCCTGGTGGATGCGACTCTGTTTAGAACTGTGGCCAGGGTCCCAGGGCAACGGGGGACAGAAGCCTGGCTGCACTAGGTCTGGATCTGGCCGGACCAGACACGCAGGAAATCCATCCCAGGATTCTAGCACTCTGGTGGGCCTGGGTCAGGGATGTGGGAGCTGCAGAAGGAAGAGACCTGGTCAGAACAGGCAGCAACATGACTGGGGGATGGGGGAGGCAGAGATGGCCCAGGTGGAGAAGTAGGGGGAGCCAGAGGGCCC